>NC_067165.1:14327385-14636552 GCF_903995435.1 Acomys russatus
ACACTCTAGCTGGGGGAGACCAGGCGCTCCAGGGGCCTTGGTAGGTGGGGCCGTTGAGCCTGGCGCGCAGCTGTAAACTGTAGCGAGCTCGGGGACGCAGTTCTAGGGTCCCTCCCCGGGCTCCGAGAGATGGCTCCAGCACCTGAGAGGAGAAGCATGGAGGGGGATATGAGACCTGGCTCGGAGGCCGGACCTCCACAAAGAGTCTTACCGGCAGATGGGAGCAGGATCGAAAGCCCTGCCTGAGGTCACGCCTAGGAACACACACCCCCGGCGCTCACACACCTGTTCATCCTGCAAACAACCCCCACTAGTCCAGCTTTGCTCATTCTCAGAGACAAGCTCTGACCCTCAGAACCACACAGACCGTACCACAAGGACTACACAGCAGAGGACGTTAGATTTGCTCTAGGTGCCGGGCCACAAGCACTATTTGAGCAAGCAGGGATACTGTTACATACTTAGCAAACATTTGAGTTGCTTAGGATATGCCAAACATTGAGCTAGGGGCTAGACACAAGGTAAGTTAAATACACGGTCATCTAAAGAAGTAGGCTGAGAATTACACAGTGCAAAGCACCAAGGAGTACAATGCGACAACGCTGCCTGGTTTCGTGTGCTAAGAGAGCAGAAGGTCAAAGAGGGAAGACTAGGAGTGTGTGTGTGGGGGGGGATGTCCAAAGCATTATTCAGATTACTCAATAAATAGACGACAGGAAAGGAAAAATAAAGGATATTTCTAGGCTCGGGTCTGGGGTAAGTGGTGGTGCCACTGATAGCTGAGAGGAGTAAGCTTTAAAAAAAAAAAAAAAAACCGTATGAGTGTACTTGATAAAGTTTAACTACGGTGAGACGAATCAATAGTGGCCAGCCTTGGCTACTATGCAGGGCAACTCTAAGGGGCATAAGGAGCTAGTGGGGTTTTGTATATGCTAATATATGTACATCTGTGTAATCGACAAACTGGCTACATGTATGGTATACACATGAAAAATTAATACTATTTTTAAGGCTCGTCTATATGATTGTACATGAGCTGTATCTAATAAAAGCAAAGCACAACTCGGGAGGAAAAATAATTTAGCTCCGGACCCATTGCTTCTGATCTGTCTGGGCATGAAGTTGTCTGCTAGCATTGTCTGGCAGGAAGCGACACATACACCTGTTAACTGAGCGTAAAAACAGTGTCTGAGCCGGGCGTGGTGGCGCACGCCTGTAATCCCAGCACTCGGGAGGCAGAGGCAGGCGGATCCCTGTGAGTCCCAGGACAGCCTGGTCTACAAAGCAAGTCCAGGACAGCCAAGGCTACACAGAGAAACCCTGTCTCAAAAAACAAAAACAAACAAACAGCAACAACAACAACCAAAAAAAAGTGTCTAATTGTGTATTGAGCACCTTTCTATATGCCAGGAACTAGGTTAGGAATTCACAATTTATTTTTTCATAGCTTCACTTATTTCATGTGTATGAGTGTTTTGTCTGTATATACATTTATGCATCAGGTGTGTGTCTGGTGCCCTCAGATCCCCTGAAACTGGAGTTATGGATGGTTGTAAGCTACCATGTGGGTGCTGAGAACTGGCCCTGGATCCTCTATAGAGCAACAGGTACTGTTAAAACTGCCAAACCATCTCTCTAGCCCCTATATTTAATTTTTATCTAACTACAAAGCAGGTAACTTTCTCTCCAATTCACCAATGAGGAGACTTTAAATTTTTTAGGTAATTTGCATATAGATTTTTTTTTTTTTAACCCCCAGACAAGGTTTCTCTATGTTATCTTGGCTGTCCTGGACTCAACTTTGTAGACCAGGCTGGCCTCGAACTCACAGCGATCCACCTGCCTCTGTCTCCTGAGTGCTGGGATTAAAGGCGTGCGCCACCATGCCCGGCTTGTATATAGTTCTTAACACTCCTCCATGTGTGGGCTAGAATGATAAAAGTGGGGTTGTTAATATTATAGTTAATGTATAGACATTAAAATCTTATGGTTGAGCCACACTCACCTAGGCAAAGCAGACATATCTAGGAGAGAGCGGTTTAGATGGTGTGCTAGCAACAACATCTCATGAAAGAGAAAAGGAGGAACCCAGGAAGAAGAAATAAAACTCAGTCAGAGAGGTAGGAAGGAGGCCACCATCCCATAAGCAAAAGGGAAGACTCCCCCCCCCCACCCCAGACAGGGTTTCTCTGTGTAGCCTTGGCTGTCCTGGACTTGCTTTTGTAGACCAGGCTGGCCTTGAACTCACAGGGATCTGCCTGCCTCCGCCTCCTGAGTGCTGGGATTAAAGGCGTGCGCCACCACACCTGGCAGGAAAGACTTTTTTATTTAATGGTTCTGGGATGGAACCCAGGACCTCTTGCATGCTAGGTGAGTGCTCTCCAGTAGGCTACACCTCCAGCACGGGGAGAGGACAGGTCAAGGGATTCAGACACCAGCTGAGTCAGATAAGCATAGATGTACAAGCCCAGCTAACTGATACAGAGACAGTGTTGGTGTGGGGAGTGCCGTGCGTGGCCTTCTGTTGTCTTACGGTACCTTCCAGTCCTCATGGCCTTCTCCCGTGTATCGGAGCTGGTAGCAGGTCTCTTGAGCTGCCCACGATGACTGATGCTGCCATTCCAGTTGCAGCCTCCCACTTGAGACCTCCCTCCAGCGCAGGCTCGGGGTGGGGAGGAGCACTAGAGGGGATTCCAACAGGGACTTCTTTAAGCCCTTCTGTGCATCAATCAGGCAACATGCCACCAGGGCCGTGAGTTAGAAATGTCAGGGTTGATGATGATAATAATTGATGGTGATGGTGATGATGACGATAATAATAAAACATGAACAAAGATGGAAAGAACATATAGTCTGTAGAGTTTAACTCCCAGCTTATCAGTTAGATACGGTGAAGGCGGGACTTATGTGGGGGATACGGAAGGAAGGTTCTTACCAGCCTGATGGATCCAGAAAGGGGAGCCCAGGTAGCTGTGAATGACACCTTGGTCTGTGGTCACCTCCACAAGGATGTGAATAATGCTGTCATTTCGTGACTTGAAGTGGCAGCGGGAGAACAGAGCCGGCTGTAATCCTGGGTCTGTTTCCTCTTCCGCGTCACACTTCTCCCAGGTGGGAGTCCTAAGAAGCAACCCGAGAGCCTCACTGAGTCAGGCTGGTCCCCGACGCAAGGATCCTGTGTCCTGCATGGATCATAACTAAACTCCTCCCTCCATGCCCTGGGCCTCTAAGGCTTTCTTCCTCTGCCTTTATGCCACGAGGGCTAGCCTCGTTCCCTTGAAGAAAGGGCAGGCATCATATGTAAAAAACAAAACAAAACAAAACGTGGTTTTATGATGAAAGCTGTTACTTTGTGTGCTAACATTAACCATCATCATCGTCGTCATCATCAATGCTAAAAGAACATAGTCTTGCATACTTTGGGCCAGCGGTGCGGGTCATCCCTACTCTAGTTCCCTTCCTATGAGAAGATGGTTTGACACTTACTTGCAGACTTTTTCCAAGATGAGAGAGACTTTATCTTTTTTAGAAGCAAACACCTGTATATTTTAAAAATTTGTTCTTATTTGGTAGCCCTGCGCAAACACCTGTATATTTTAAAAATTTGTTCTTATTTGGTAGCCCTGCTACATTGCTTCCAGAATTTGCTTCCAAGGAGACTGACCTGGTAATAATATCCAGAATATATCACGACCTATTTTGATCTTTATCATTGCCACATAAAGTGAAAACAACATTATTGCTTGCTTCGTTAAAGTTGATTCCAACTGATTTGCTTGTTACTAGCCCTCTCTCTTTTTTTTTTCCTCCCCTTAAAAAGCATGGTCTTGTTATGTAGCTCTTGCTGGCCTGGAACTTGCTATACAGACCAGGCTGGCCTTGAATTTGAGAAGCATTTGCCTCTGATTTTGGGGATTAAAGGTGCGCACCTCTACTGTGCCCACTTTTTGAGGCAGTCTCAGGTAGCTCAGGCTGGTTTCAAGATAATCCCTTGATGACTTACCATCCCTAAAATGATCGTTCTTGTATTTACATGTCCACCAGATGAAAAATAATCCTGAAGGAGTCCTGTGTCAATAGGCAAGTCTCTCTCTCTCTCTCTCTCTCTCTCTCTCTCTCTCTCTCTCTCTCTCTCACACACACACACACACACACACACACACACACACACGGTTTTCTGTGTTGTGTACGGGCTGATGGGGAGATCATAGCAGCATTTAACCCAGAGGGAGGGTCAAGGAATGCCTCCTGGCTGACACAAGTGTTTACGCTGAAGCTCAGACTATAAATAGATTAGGGGGATGGGGGCCGGAGCAACTGGCTGTTCCAGGCACACGTTGTGCAGACATAGAGGGAGCATTGTGCTTCGGGGGGAATGCTAAATGGTGCAGTATGGAGAATGGCTTTTGGACCGAGGGCCCGTTAGTAAATGGTAAACTTGACTGCAGTGGACAGCCTCTTAAATAAGCTTTTTGGGGGAGAAGGAGAGAAGGCTCCCCTGCTACCCAGCCCTGGCATGCCTGGAACTAGAGATGATCCTCCTGCCTCAGCCTCCTAACTATAAGAATTACAAGCTCAAAATTAGAAAAATTACAAATATCTTTTTTTTTTTTCAGAGCTGAGGACCGAACCCAGGGCCTTGTGCTTACTAGGCAAGCACTCTACCACTGAGCTAAATCCCCAATCCCATATATATATACGTGTATATATATATATATATATATATATATATATATATATATATGTGTGTGTGTGTGTGTGTGTGTGTGTGTGTGTGTGTGTGTGTGTGTGTGTGTGTGTATATATATATATATTTTTTTTTTTTTTTTTTTTTTTTTTTTAGACATGGTTTCTCTGTGTAGCCTTGGCTGTCCTGGACTTGCTTTGTAGACCAGGCTGGCCTCGAACCCACAGCGATCTGCCTGTCTCTGCTTCCCAAGTGCTGGGATTACAGGCGTGTGCCACCGTGCCCAGCTAATTTACAAGTATCTTAAAGAGGGATGGGACATAATTACACTGTACTTCAGAAGACTTCTCTAATTGCTGTTTGTAGAGAGGATTTGGGAGAGGAGGGAAGAAACAGAGAAACCCGTTAGGACATTGTTGGGATTTTCATGTGCAAAGTAATAAAGTGGAAAAATGGTGGGATAGAGTGAAAGAGATGAAGCATGAACTTTTCTGTTTTTGTTTTGAGACACTTTGTCACTATGTAGCCTTAGCTGGCTTGGAACTCACTGTGCCCGCCAGGCTGCCTCTGACCTGCCTGCCTCTGCTTCCAGTGCATTGGGATCAAAGGTGTGTGCCACCACTCTCAGAAAGAGGTTTGAAGAGGTAGAAAAACAAGGCTATTTCTGATTATACCTGGAGGGTATAGACAGGAGAGAAGTCCAGGGCAACCTATGTATGGAAAACTGAATTCATGGTAAAATAGAGCAAGAAAAAATTTGGATAAAAGAACTGATATGTTTGATTTTATCACCTTAAACCATGCATAGATTAGACCTCCACACTATGCAAACCTGTGCAGTCATTCAAGAGTGAGCCAATTCTTTTTGGACTGAGTTCCAAACAGTATGTAAGCAAAAACGTAAGTTAACAGACCATTTAGGATTGTGGGGGATAACTTGGTGGTACAGCATTCATCCAGCCTGTGGCTCTATCCTCAGCATCACAGAAACAAACAACGACAACAAATGAGAACAAAGCCAGGCAGAGTTAGTCCCAGCACTCAGAGGCAGAGGCAGGTGGGTTGCTGTGAGTTTGAAGCTAGCCTGTGCTATATAGCAGTTTCCAGGCCAGCCAGAGCTGTATAATGAGACCCTGTCTCAAAATGGATCAATAACATAGATAAATAAATAATTATATATCACAAAAATAATGTGATATAATTTATATTTAAATATTAAATATTGTTTATAAACCTATGTAAATGCATTGAAAAATCTCAAGAATATAGTAAAGTTGCTAAGTGATTTTTTTTCTTTTTTTCATTATTCATTCACATAGGGTTTGTTTTGTTGCCTTTTTTTTTTTTTTTTTTTTTTTTGAGATAGGGTTTCTCTGTATAGCCTTTGCTGTCCTGGAACTTGGTTTGTAGACCAGGCTAACCTCCAACTCACAGAGTTCTGCCTGCTTCTGCTTCCCCAGGGTCAAGTTTAAAGGCATGTGCTACCACCATTGAGGGGTTTTTTTTTTTCCTTATGTGTCCTTGGATATGTGTGTGCATGTATGTGTGCGAGTGTACACATAGAGGCCAGAGGCCATCCTTGGGTATCGGTCCTCAACTTCCATCTTGCTTGAGACAGGGTCTCTTGGCCTTTTTCTCTGCTTGGCATGGCAGGCTGGACCTTCCTGTCTCTCCTTCCCATCTTGATGTAGTACCACTGGGACCAGGGATGTGTTCGTCCGTCCCCAGCTTTGCGTGGCCTCTAAGGCTCTGATCCTCATGCTTGACTGGCAAGGCCTTTATCCAGGGTCGTCTCCCCAGCTCTACCCCCACCATGCTAGGTGAGGATGCATTGGTGAGTAAAAACCAATCCTGATTTTTGTCATCCTGAGTCACGAAGGATGCTTCTCAACTGGAGATTCGAGAGAGAACCTTGTGTTTTTTGGTTTTGTTTTGTTTTGTTTTGTTTTGTTGAGCAGGGTTTCTCTGTGTAGCCTTGGCTGTCCTGGACTCGTTCTGTAGACCAGGCTGGTCTTGAACTCACAGTGATCCGCCTGCCTCTGCCTCCCGAGTGCTGGGATTACAGGCGTGTGCCACCACGCCCAGGCTGAGAACCTTTTGTTTTTCTTTGCTTTGAGACTTAGTCTCATATAGCCTACTAGATTGTCCTTAAACTCAGTAGGTAGCTAAAGTTGGCCTGTGTTCCTTTGCCTCTACTTCCCTAGTCCTAGAACTATAGGTATGTCCATCCATACTTAAGGCCTCTAATTAAATAATCACATGAAGTGTAAATGTTAAATTGCATTTGAGATTAGTGAGTTACATAGTACACCAAACATGCATAAACATCCCAGCAACATGGCTGGGCTGCCAAGCTTGACAACCCAAGTCCAACCAGCATGGTGGAATAACAGAAGCAACTCCCTCAAGTTCCCTATAGCACAGTGCCCCCCCTGACTCCCGTGAAAAGCAAGACCATGTTTTTTTTTTTTTTTTTCAAGACAGTGTTTCTCTATGTAGCCCTGGCTGTCTTGGAACTCACTCTGTAGACCAGGCTGGCCCTAAACTCAGAGATCTGCTTGCTTCTGCCTCACAAGTGCTGGGATTAAAGGTGTGTACCACCATACCCGGCTCTAATTTTTTAAAAAAATGCATAATAGTGCTATTAGATCAAATAAGGAAGAGCAGAGGAGGTTTCCTTAGGTCAGAAGGATAAATAAAAGTAAAGATGAGAAAGCCAGGTCAGCAGCACATTCAAGGCAGGCAGAGCAGGAAAGGGGGTGAATGTGGGGTGACAGAGCCAGTGCTGGAAGAGAGAAATCAATGGAGTGTGACATAGATGAAGGCACAAGTCACATATAAGTCAGATGTTGCAGACCTCACAATGCTACAGCAGACTTCTTTAGGATTGGTGGAAAGTATTCAAGGATTTTTTTGTTTTGTTTTTCCTTTTTGGTTTTTTTGAGACAGGGTTTCTCTGTGTAGCCTTTGGCTGTCCTGTAGACCAGGCTGGCCTCGGACTAACAGTGATCCACATGATGGGATTAAAGGCGTGCACCACCACGCCCGGCCTAAATCAAGGACTTTAAAGTAGAAAATGTTCTGTTAGTCTCTGAACTTCTAGATCATTCCAGTTCCTATATAGAGAACTCTCTTCGCTGCACAAGTGGGAGGTAACTTTCCCCCAGCACTGGGGATTGAACCCGGGGCCTTATGCATGTCAGGCAAGCCCTTTACCAAATACTCTATCTCCCCAATCTGATAGATGGTATCTTTGGGGCAGATTCTAGGCATATTTAGTACGTAAAACCAACAACATGGTAGCAGATTGAGTTCAGAATGGGTGAAGGATCAGAGAGGCATTTTGTAAGACATCCTTGAATGGCAGGTTGAGTTTTATAAAGATTTTGCTGGAGCACAGGACATTGCAGCACCTACCTGAGTACTAGACGGTCATGACCAACAAGTTTCACAAAGATCTAGCAACGTGGGGGGTTAACATCATGGGGAATCAATTGAAGGTGGGTAGAACTACCAGGGGTGTCTGACCTTTTGATACTGTGAAAGGACCTCGTTTCATATAAAGTCCAAACTTAAGAACCAGGCAGCTGGGCTTTAAAACTGCGTGTTTTAAGTAAGTTTACAGTTTTTATGTTGGGCCACAGTCATAGCTGTCTTGGTTACATGTGGCCTTCGAGCCCTATGTTGGACATGTCTGCTAGGCTGTCTGAAAGGTCCAGATGAGGCGATGAAGTCTAATGAAACCAAGCCATTCCTGGCAGCAACAAAGAAAGGAGGAGACACTCGGGAGCACTCATCGGAGCATGAGGGGACAGCGTCTGGAGAGGACAAGCAAGGCGAGGGGAGAGGCCCCACAGCAATGCTCAGACCCAGTCAGCCGTTACCTGTCTGTGGGGCAGCAGCGTGTCCTGCTGTGCTGGAAGAAGCCTCGGGAGCTAGTGTGGTCCTGCTGCTGCCACTGGCAGGTGACCTTCTTTAGGTCCAAGGTAAAGCACTGGAGTCCGATTGCCACTGTGGTCAGAGAAGGTCATGCATTCTTACCCGGCAAAGTCCCTAAATTCTCTACACCCCCCCCCCCACTGTGGAAAATTCTCACCTATTCTTTTCCTGTAGCTGTCCTGTGCAATGACAGGTGTGAGGTCATCAGGAATCCCACCTAAGTCTCCGTGTAGGTTCTTTTTTTTTTTTTTAATCTCCTCATTCTATCACCAACCCACCTGCATAACCCACCTGCATGACCCACCTGCATGACCCACCTGCATGACCCACCTGCATGACCCACCTGCATGACCCACCTGCATGACCCACCTGCATCTCCTGGAAGGTCCACAGTCACAGGGAAGGACCAGGGTCCCCAGGAGCCACGAAAGGAGACCTGGTCAGGCTGGGTACGTAGTTGGAGCCAGTAGGACTTGCCAGCCTGGAGCCCCGAGATGAGACAGCTTCTACCTTTCACCGTCAGAGATGGAGCCTGGGGAGACAATTCCCAGAATCTGGATTTGCTTCTCGGGCAGGATAGCCCACATATCTAGGGTTCAAACCACTGTGCAAAACTCAGCTCCATGCTGGATAGATAGATATGCACATAGACCGAGGAGGGCTGTGTTGACCGGTTTCAAGTTGTGCTTAGGGAGTTTTGCAAAGTCTCAATTTGGAGGCTTGAATGCTCCAAAGTGGGAGAGACCAAAAAAAGACGTGGTGGTGAACACCTTTAATCCCCAGAACTCAGGAGGCAGAGGCAGGTGGATTGCTGTGAGTTGGGGGCCAGCCTGGTCTACAGAGCGAGTCCAGGACAGCCAAGATAACACAGAGAAACCCTGTCTCAAGAAACAAAACAAAAAACAAAACAGCAACAAAAAAAAGCTCCTGATAGCTAGTCAGACTCTACACTGACTCTTCAAAGACTAACCGAGTCCAGGGTCCCCTAAGTATGACCTTTCTTTTCCAGGGACATATTGGGGTAAGAAATAGGAGTAGAAGGTTAGGATACTTCTCCAGCTGGGGAGGTCCTCATGGGTTCATACAGTTGGGGCACGGTCGGCTGAACACATGGAGGCTGGCTGAGAACAGGGACTGGGTTCAACGTCTGCAGCGTGGGGCAGCAGGTTTCGGTGGAGTGCAGCAGCATGACTGAGGGGCCGGTGGAGTTGCTGGGGTCCATGGAGCCATAGCGGAGCTCATGACTCAGGAAATCACTGAATTCAGGAACAGAGGACTCCCAGTGGATCTGAAGTTCCCCTGGTTGGCTTCCACTCCTGGCCTTGATAGCACTGGGGGGAGCAGGCAGGCCTGAGGGCAAGACAAGGCACATCAAACTCACGGAATGCCAGACTGAAGTGCCAGAGCTGAAGGCAGAACAGAGCAACTCAGAATTCAAAAAGATGCTGGTTCTCCCCCCCACCCCCACCAGACAGGATTTCTCCCTGTAGCCTTGGCTATCCTGGACTCACTTTGTAGACCAGGCTGGCCTCGAACTCACAGAGATCTGCCTGCCTCTGCCTTCCGAGTGCTGAGATTAAAAGCGTGTGCCACCACCGCCTGACTCTAGACTCATTTCTTAAAGCGGGGACTTCTTTTCGTCTCCTTGTTGCCTGGCTCGCACCAGCCATAAGACTGTTGAGCGGGTGAGTCAATGTAGATGTTAATGAGAGGCGCAAGCTATCCTTGATGTGAAATGCTCTACGGGAGAAGTCTAGTTCTGGATGCCAAGGCTGGGAGGAATGATAACGGGGCGTGGGTCCTGAGAGACCTCTGGGAATCCGATAGAGAAGAATGCCCACGTTGTCCTGAAAGACTACAGGCAAGCCTGACTCTGGAAGCTGGAGCAGGCAGCAGACGGAGAGGCAGTGTGACAGGGACAGCCTTACCCACGCTATCCACAAACAGCACCCGCTGCGTCAGAGTCTGGTTGAGGAATACATTCTTCACCCAGAGGTGCAGCGGGAAGAAGAGGCGAACTTCATCCTGGGCTGGAAACCGGCACACATAGCGGGTCCCAAAGGTGGGCACCCTCTGGGAATGCAGGGGGCAGGCACGAGGTTTCTCTCTGTTGGCACAGGGAGAAATTCTACCTACACAGTCATCGTGCTCGGCCCTGAGGACCCAGGTGGAACCCAGACCCAATTTCTGTCTTCATCGTCGTCTCTTTCTGCTCGCTGGCTTGAGGTAGGGCCTTGAGCCGAGCCATTTAGAGAGTGGTTTTTGTATTGGGCATGCATTTGGATAGGGGCTCTGATAGGGCCAAAGACAGGAAAGCTAAGAGTGTGACTCAGCTATATATAGGCACAGATAAATGAGGGTTAGGGCACAGTCCAGAACCTACCCTGGGTAGGCATACAGCAGCTGGTATATTTCACTGGGCGCTGCCTCTTCCTCATCCCAGAAGCAAGTGAGGTCCTCAAATGTCTGGGAGAAACAGTGCAGGGGCTCTGTGCCCAAGGCCAGCAAGAAGACATCTGAGAAACAGTTGGTGAGTTGGGCTCTAGGTTCTCCCAGTCATGTTTATGGCTTAAGAGTAGGGGACCAGTGGGAGTCTCTGACCCTATATCCCCTCCCAGGCCTCCCTTGGCCTGGGCAGAGGTAACACCCACCCTCCACCCACCTCACCTTGGCTGGTGACTTGTGCCTGGTTTGGAGGGGCCAAGAGTAGGCAGGAGGTGACCATGAAGAGGACCCAAGAGGGCATCTTCTCCGGCACTGTGTGCCTGCCCTAGCCCATCCTCCCTTCAGGAAGCTGGGCCCCAATCCCCTCCCGGGCCAGCCCCTCAGGTTCCTGTCAGATACAGCCCCACGTCCTGTCCCTGTCTCTGCCCCTCTGGGGCCCATCCAGACCACACTGGGGCAAGGGGGCCAGAGAAGGGGGAGTGGGCAGGAGGGTGAGAGGAATTCAAAGGGGAAGACATGAGCCTTTTTTTGCTAGGGACATAGTGGTATGTATTTGCCTGTGAATGAAGAGGAGTCACCCTGTGGGTGCTTAAACTACTGTGGAAGAGCATATGGCCACCAGAACAGGGTTAACTGAACCGTGCTACATGTGTTGACTCAACATCCATACAGGAGTCTTATTTCCATTGGGAAGATGAGAAAGATGCAGGGAGGTTAAAATGTCGCTCAAGTCACATCCCCAGTAAGATGGAAGGCACAGGAGATCAGACTTCAGAACTGGAGGGCTCAACGGTCATGCCACACTCCTGGGATGATCTGCTATGAAATGCTTGTCTGCCTCACAAATGTGCCTGATGGTGGCACCCTGTCCATCATAGGTGGTGTTCTCAGTAACCTTAGTGTGTGCTCGCTCCATAGACTGAGGTGACAGAGATACTGGGAATGCTTTAAGAATGTAGAATCCCAGGCCCTTCCCAGACCTTATTCACACAAACCATTTACCAAAATCCCCAGGTGAGTCAGTACACAGTCAAGTTCAAAAGACATGGCAAGAGATCACATTCAAAGACCTTCTAGGTCTGTGTGATCCAGCTGGAAATACAGACGTACCTTTAATCCCAGGAGACAGAGGCAAGCAGATCTCTGAGTTCAAGGCCAGCCTGGTATAGAGAAAGTTTCAGTAAAGTAAAGAAAAGCTTAGGTCCTGGAGCGTTGGTACACACCTTTAATCCTAGCACTCAGGAGACAGAGGCATGCAGGTCTCTGAGTTCTAGTCAGTTCTGTTCAGGGAGTTTGGTTGAGAGGCAGTGCAGTGGAGTTGAGTTCGTGGCAGTTCAGTTCATGAAATTCAGAGACAGTTTTTGCAAGAAGAGTTTTACAGAGACAGAGAAAGAGAGAGAGAGAGAGAGAGAGAGAGAGAGAGAGAGAGAGAGAGAGAGAGAAAGAGAGAGAGAGAGAACGAACTAGACACAGGTGAAGAGAAGACAGAAGGAGCCAGAGAACGAGGAGTCAGAAGATTAGAGCAGATGGTTGGAGTTAAATTGAAGCCAAGCAGAGAAATTCAGTGAGGAACTGAGAGAAGCCAGATTGAATCAATCAGCTTGAAGAGGAGTTTGAGCCAGAACAGCTGAAGTGAACCAGCCAGCCAGAGTTCAGAAAGAACCAGGAAGGGTGAGTTTATTCAGCAGTCAGTCTCTAGAGGCTGAAAACATTCTAGGCCTAGGTTAGATTGTCCAGACACGAGAAGCTTCCAGAACTAGGCCTAGGTTAACAGACAGAGGCAGGAAGCCTGGAGACAGCAATTAAATCAAGCAGATAAAAGGTGCTTGTTCGGCCTCTTCTCTGCTTGTGCGTCTAATATTTATGATGCCCAAGTTGCATTGCATACCCATAAGTCCAGCTCACAGAAGGCAGAAGCAGGAAGATTGTGAGTTCAAGGCCAGCCTAGACTGCATAAGGAATTCCAGAGAAGTCTTGGCTGCACAGGGAGACCCTCTTAAAAAGCAAACACAAAAACAAACGACCAGGGCCTGTGTGCTTGCTTGCCTACGATCTTAGTTAGCTACTTGGGACACTAAAAAGGGAAGATCACTTAGGCCCATGAATTTGAGACTAGCCTTGCAATGCAGTAAGAAGAACCCTTGTCCCTTTAGTTTTTTAAATTTTTATTGTTTGGTTTTTCGATAAAAGGTTTCTCTGTGTAACAACCCTGGTTGTCCTGGGCTCGCTTTGTAGACCAAGCTGGCCTTGAAGATCTGCCTGCTTCTGCTTCCCCGAGTGCTGGGATCAAAGTCATGTGGACTCTTATTAAGAGGGAAAAGGCCTGGTGTAGTAGCCCACACCTTTAATCCCAGGTATGTCTCTATCAGTTCAAGACCAGCCAGTCCTACAAGCAAGTTTTAAGCCAGCCAGGGCTACATAGAGAGACCCTGTCTTGAAAGAAAAAGAAAGAAAGGGAAGAAAGATTGATTGATTTTGTTCCTGCCCCTAATCCTGTGCCTTTTGTTTTTTCATCTTATCACTTTGTTTTTGTTGTTTGCTTATTTTTATTTTATTTTATTTTATTTTATTTTATTTGTTTTTTGAGACAGGGTTTCTCTGTGTAGCCTTGGCTGTCCTGGACTCACTTTATAGACCAGACTGTCCTCGATCTCGCAGCGATCTGCCTGCCTCTGCCACCCAAGTGCTGGGATTACAGGCGTGCGCCACCATGCCCGGCTGTGTTCTTGCTCTTTATCTCTCTATCAGTCCAGATTTCCCAACACCTGTCAGTTTAACAAATCAGTCTGAGTTTAGGTGGCTCTAGGCTCTAGGATTCGCTATCTCTCCATCTCTTTCTCAACATTGTCAAATCTCCTTCTGAAATGATTCCATGTGTATTAGCGTATCAGAACATTGTAGTTCCCCTCTCCTCGATCAGTGTTGTTTTGTTTATTTCAAGTTATTGTTTGCGTGTGTGTGTGTGTGTGTGTGTGTGTGCCTTTTGTGCATATGTGTGTGCATGTTGCTTTTTGTATGGTTATGTATGTGTGCATGTAAAGACTAAAACTTGATGTTGGGCATCTACCTTGGTCACCCTTCATTTTATTTATTTAGGTGGGATCTCTAGATAAACTCAGCTCGTCCAGCTGGCCAGCTTTCCCCAGGGATCCCTTGTCTCTGTTTCATAAATGCTGGGATGACAACAGCCACATCTGTGCAGCCTCTTTCATGGGTTCTGGAGATCCGAATTCTGGTCCTCAGCAAGGGTCTTATCCACTGAGCCATCTCCTTAGCCCTGTCAACATTATTTTAAGTTTGCCATTTTGATAATCTATAAATGGTATCTCCTTACACTGTGTCTTTTTGTTTGTTTGTTTTTTGAGACAGGGTTTCTCTGAGTAGCCTTGTCTGTCCTGGACTCAGTTTGTAGACCAGGCTAACCTCGAACTCACAGTGATCTGCCTGCCTCTGCCTCTCAGAGTGCTGGGATTAGAGGCGTGCGCCACCACCACACCCTGTGTACAGTGTCTTTTCTAAGCCTCAAATAGCCTTTCATTCTTTCCTTGTTTAAAAATCTTTCCAGCTCTCCCCATGGTCTTTAGACTTGTCCTTCCGTGGTAGAACCCAGGGCCGTTTTCACCTTTGCATCTCCCATACATGAGATCTCTCCCTCCCTATGCGCTGTTATCCAGTCCCTACTGAGTCCAAACTGAGGACTCCCCTCCCACCCATTGTGATGGCCTCCCCGGCACAGAACCTTCCCAACTGAACAGCCAGTTGGGACTGTCTTTGTGTTTCTAGACTGTTCTCAAGTCCTGCTTCTTGGGATTCTTTTCTTATGTTCCAGCTGCATGTAACGAGGGGACAGGCTGATGAAAACGGAGAGCTAGGGAGATGGCTCAATTAATGGCACTTGCCACCAAGCCAGAGGTTCTGAAATGGATCCTCAGGACTCACACGGCGGACGTGAGAGAACAGACACCCACAAATTGTTCTCTGACTTCCACATGCCTCTATGACTCCCAAACACACACACACACACACACACACACACACACACACACACACACACACACACAAATACATATTTTTCTTTTCCTTTAAAGGATGTGTGTGAGGAAAGATGGCTCAGCAGTTAAGAGCACCTCCTGCCCTTGCAGAGGACCAGGGTTCGGATCCCACTATCAACAATGAAGGTTCATCAGCCATTTGTAGTTCCAGAGGATCTGATACCCTCTTCTGGCCGCTGAGAGCAACCCATCTCCATGAGTAAAAAAAGAAAATCTTTTTAGAAACAGAAATTCAAGCTCACATCCCTTTTAGAGGTCCCACTTTCTGTGTGATCAGAAACAATGTGATGGGTCTTGTTTTAAAATGGGGGAGGAGGCAGTGAGATTTTGATAAGAGGCACAAATGATAGGAGAGATAAATTTACCAAACCGGGGGACAGAGGAGAGAAAAGCCAGACTGAGGAGGAAGGCCAGCAGTAAGGCATTCCAGTAGAAGCCCTGCCCTTCAGAACAGCGGTGACCACTCCTCTGATGTAAGCCCACTCTCTATTCTGTGACTATTAGCGTCACTACAGCATGTCCAGTGAGAGAACCCTCTGCTCAAAATCTTACATCCTCAGCAGCGTGGGGACAACAGACACGCGGGATCTCACATGTGTCGTCATCCTGGGTCTCAGGAGATCCAAACATTCAAGGACATCTTGAGTTTGGAGGCCAGTCTGGATCACATAGCATGTTTGAGGCTAACCTGTCTATAGAATATGATGTACATTTTTGTAAAAATTAAAAAATTTAAATTTCTATGTGCGTGTGTGCCCAAGATGTCCAGAAGAGAGTGTCAGATCCCGAGGAAGTAGAGTTATAGGCAGTTGAAAGTCACCTGATGTGGGGCGCTGGGAACTGAACTTGGGTCATCCTCTATAAGAGCAGTGAGTGCTTTTAACCGCAGAGCCATCACTACAGCCCTAGGTAAAATGTTAAAAGTGGCCCCGAAGAACTGCAAGCTTTGGGTTGAATATGTACACCTTTCTCATTCCTGTCCCCTGCTAGCGCTATGGTAACTCACGTGTTACACCATGGCTCTATTTCGCACCCTCATCCCTCTCTTTCCAGAAGAGAAGCATGGCTTGGAAGAGAAGCAAAGGAGACTTCTAGAGTCACCCTGAAGGGGAGAACTGAGGCTTGAATTGAGATCTGTTTGTTTCTAAAGGCTGTTTTTAAAAAAAAAAAAATTTTTTTTTTCTAATTATGTGTAGGTGTGTGTGTCTGCATGTGGATATGTGTGTGGGGGTGCAGGTGCCTAGGGAGGCCAGAGGCATGGGATCCCCTGGAACTGGAGTTGTGAGCTGCCTGACACGGATGCTGGGAACAGAATTCTGGTCTTATGAAAGTGCAACAACTGCTTTTAACTGCTGAGCCACCTCCCTGATCCCCAATGGCTATTAAAAAACAAAACAAAAAAACCCCAAAGACTCCTACATATACACCTTGGCCAAAGATCACCTCGTTGCTCTTTCCTCCGCTATGTCTGTTTATCTAGAATCATCTGCTGTGCACGGGGGCTTCTTGAAGTTGGTGGCTGAGTCTAAAACCTGCCTCAGAAGGAGTAAAATGCCAGGAAGCAGAAAGAGGACCAGTGGCTCCCCGGAAGCATCCCCGAGGGAGAAGGCTGGAGGGGTGCAACCCGGACAGTCCTCTGTGCTCTGTGTCCTGTCCTCCGCGAGACAGCTTGGCTCCTGAGCCGCCCTACTTAAGCGACGGCTCTCTCTCATCACTGACTCAAAGGCCCAAATCCGAAGACAGAGGAGAGTGCCTCACTACAGCAGCGTTGGGTTGCCAATGGGAGAAGGACTGGATGAGATAAGAGATACACTCCCTGCGGAAGGAGCCGGAGCTGCCCAGAAGGCCTTGCAGGAAATCACCCCCTTCCTTGAGGGCTGGAGGGAGTGAATGACTCAGGGCAAAGTGGTGTGACTTCCGTATTTTACAGCCAGGACTGTGGTGAGGCCCCCTCGGACCAGGTGCCCACCAGCTTCGCCTTTCCCAGGGCTCTGCCTAACAAGGCTCTCTCCCTCTGGCTTTTTCCATTGCTTCTATGGAATCAAGTTAGCACCCTTGGGATGGGTTCTTGTTCCAACTCCTGCTCAGGCCGTGTCCTGTAAAAACCAGGGCCAGGAGTGAAGCCAAGGGGAATGAAGCTAGGGTGTGGGCAGGGCAGGGGAGACTGAGAATTTATGGCTGCACTCCGTGTTTATGGTTCACAGGAAGGGCTGTCGTCCTTAGCACCCATCATGGTGATGTGGGACTCTCCTGTTGGAGAAAGGTGCCTACTTGCTACCTTAACGTGTACTATAGGCTTCGTGCACTTGCGGTAAATTGTAAATGTACTGTGCCCACGACAGTTCTCTCCTGCTATGCCAGAGGCGAAGCGCTGCACTGTGGTTAAGGGGCACTCTGGAGCCAGGGCATCCAGGTTGGAGTGCCAGCCTTGACACTTACTGTCAAGGCTTTTTGCCGAGTTTACTTAGCCCCTCTGAGAGCTTTCTCTTCTCTATAAGGATAATGATAATACCCGCCCAGTAGGGGTGTTGGCTATAGGAAGACTTAATGTGTGCAAAGTGCTAGGCACAGTGTTTGGCATTAAAGCACGTAACCATTATGTTTTCATTCTTTTAGTGGTCAACACTGATCTGGTCATAGCGATAATAGCTTGGCAATAGTCCTAGCCTCTTCCCTCTGCCCTTACTCCCACGTGCAGCCCCCTCCTAGCCTCCTCCGTAGAGACAACTTCCAGCTCATTACCACAACACCGTGTCAACTGCACGCTTGGTACAGACTCGTACTCATCTCCTTGCCTTCACTCTAACTTTTCCTTTTTAAAAAAAAATATTTTATTTAATTTTAATTTATGTGTGTTGGTGTGAGGGTGTCAGATCTTGGAGTTACAGACAGTTGTGAGCTGCCATGTGGGTGCTGGGAATTGAACCCGGGTCCTTAGGAAGATCAGGCAGTGCTCTTAACTACTGAGCCATCTCTCCAGCCCCCACTTTTTCTTAATTACATTTATTTAGCTACTTATTTGTTATTTGTGTGTGTGTGCACGTGCACATATAGAGGTTAGAGGACAACTGTTGGGAGTTGTTTCTCTCCACCAGGTGAGAGCCAGAAATTGATCCCGGGTTGCCAGGCTTTGGTGACAAGTGCCTTTACCCACGGAGACATCTTACTGGTCCTCTCTACCTTATTTTTTGAGACAGCCTCTCTGACTGGACCTAGTGCTCACCAACAAGAGCAGCCTGGCTCGACATCAAGTCCCAGGGATCATCTTGTTTCTGCCTCTCTGGCAGTGGGATTATGGGAGTACACCACCACACCTGGGCTTTTATGTGGGTGCTGAGTATTGAACTCAGGTCCTCAAGCCTGTGCAGCAAGCCCTCAGTTTTTTAAATTGGAAGTACTTTGCTCTTTAATTTTTCTTTTTTTTAATGGTGCTAGGGATGCTGGGAAGCACCTCAGATCCTCCGGGAAGTGTCTTCATTACTAATTAAATCCAATTATTTGTTATAAGTCTGTGGTTTATATCTTCCTAGGAACTCTCTTGTTTCACTTTCGCTTTTTATTTGTTGTTTTTGTTTGTTTTGTTTTGCTTTGAGCCTTGGCTGTCCTGAACTCACTTTGTAGACCAGGCTGGTCTCGAATTCACAGGGATCCTCCTGCCTCTGCCTCCCGAGTGCTGCGATTAAAGGTGTGTGCCAACATGCCCATCCAGGAATCATTTCATTGACTTTCTTTCTTTCTTTCTTTCTTTCTTTCTTTCTTTCTTTCTTTCTTTCTTTCTTTCTTTCTTTCTTTCTTTCTTTCGCCAGTCACGCTTGGGTCTCTCCTGGGTCTCTGGGCTGCCCTGCCTGTGGCTCCTGGTCATCCAGGCAGTGACCGGCATGGGCCTCACACTGGACAAGTCATTGGCTGCCCACTCCCACATGTTCTGTGCCACCTTTACCCCAGCACATCTTACAGACAGGACAGATTGTAGGTCGAAGGTTTGGTGGCTGAGTTGGTGTCCTAGTCCCATTGCTGGGAGCCTTGCCTGGTTATAGAAGATGGCCAGTTCAGGCTCTGTGTCCCCCACTAGGAGGCTTTGTGAGAGTTGCTCTCATAGATTCCAGGAAATTTCCACAGCACTAGGTTTGTACATTACCTCCCCAAAGCCCCTCAATTCTAATCATCTGTCCCTCCATCCGCACCCCCGGCCTGATCCCTCCGGTTCCTATCGTCATTTGTCCTCAGTCCACCTGCAAAAGTCTATCCTAATTCCCTTTCTCAGGGAGATCCATGCGTCCCCACCTGGGCCCTCCTTTCTACTTAGCCTTTCTTGGTCTGTGAATTGTAGCATGGTTAACAGCTAATGTCCACATATGAGTGTTTACACACCATGCTTGTCTTTCTGGGTACGGGTTACCTCACTCAAAACTTACACCCAAGTGGATCAAAGACTCCAACATAAAATCAGAAACACTGAACCTAACAAGAGAAAGTGAGGAATAGCCTAGAACATAGGAGACAACTTCCTGAACAGAGCACCAACAGCTCCGGCACTAAGATCAACAGCCTATAAAATGGGACCTCATGAAACCGAAAAGCTTCTGTAAGGCAAAGGACATGGTCAATTGGACAAAGCAACCCCACATCTGACAGAGGGCTAATTATTTTTATTGTTTTTAGGCAGGGTTTCATGAAGCCCAGGATGACCTCTGACCCCAGAATGACCCTGAACTTTTTGACTCTCCTGCCTCCACCTCTCCAGTGCTCAGATTGCAGGCCTATAATACAATGCCCAGTTTCTATAGTGCTGGGAACTGGACCCAGGGCTTTGTGCATGTTAGGCTAGTATTCTGTTAACTGAATTACACCTCCAGCATTGAACAACTTTAAAAAAAGATGTCCTTTATTGTTAAAAGTAGGTATATGTGTGGGGGGGGGGAGGGGGGTCATAGCTGCCTGTGGAGACCAGAAGAGGGTGTTGGATCCTCTGGAGTGAGAGTTATAGGCAGTGGTGATGCGGATGCTGGGATCCAAACTCAGATCCTTGGGGAAATTAGTACATGCTCTTAATCATTGAGCCATCTCTCCAGCCCCAGGGCAGCTTCTTCTCTTCCTTCCTCCCTCCCTCCCTCCCTCCCTCCCTCCCTTCCTTCCTTCCTTCCTTCCTTCCTTTCTTCTTTCCCTTCCTTCCTTCCTTCCTTAGACAGGGGTTCTCTGTACAGCCTTGGCTGTCCTGGACTCCATTTGTAGACCAGGCTGGCCTCAAACTCACAGCCATCTGCCTGCCTCTGCCTCCCTGAATGCTGGGTGTATAGCTGGGAGCACAGGGAGTGGGGCTGGGAGTGAGGGATGGGACTCCCTTTCAGCTAGGAGAGGAGGCCCTCCCTCAGCGCCAGTCCAAAGGAATCCACCTCACCTGGCTGAAGTTGGAAAGGGCATCTGCCCCCACCCCCAGCCCTCCTTTTAGGCCAGTTTAGCTGGCTGTAGGCTGGTGACCTGCCAGGGAAGGCTGCCTAGAAGCCAAGCGTGAGAGGACCACAAAGACGCCAAGTCCAGCCACCATCCATCTGGGCCAGAAGGCCGCTTCAAGCTGAGCTGGGCTTCAGCCAGTCCTGGCATCGACTGTGTTTGGGCAGAAAAAAAGACTATGAGGCTGTGGAGACTCCCCAGAGACTTGGAAGTTGTAATATGATTGGGGCAGAGGTGGTAGTATACGTGGTGTGTGTGGCCAATGGGTCTTCCAGAACACCTCGCACCACGCTGGAAGGGTGGAGCTTAGGCAGTACTCCAGGACAGAGCTTCCTCCCTGTCCCCACCCCCCACCCCCATCCACCAACCCCCCACCCCCATCCACACCACCCAAGACCAGTTTTGGCTTTTGGGATTAACTCTCCCACCTTGGACCTATGGTCTGTAAAATGTAGACACAGCCATACAACTGCTCAGGGCATTTATTTTTTTCTGAGTACAAGTAGAGAGAGTGGGAGTCGCTAAACAGGGTGTTAGTAGCATACATGCTGTTTTCAGCAGAAGATCAGAAGTGGGGTTGGGGTTTGGGGAGCAGTGGAGTGGGGCACACATACGTCGAAGGAAGGATATAAAGGGTAGCTGTGAGGGCTGCTGCCAAGAATTGGGGATCCCTGT
Organism: Acomys russatus; assembly: GCF_903995435.1. Lineage (NCBI taxonomy): Eukaryota > Metazoa > Chordata > Mammalia > Rodentia > Muridae > Acomys > Acomys russatus. Next base: position 14,348,635 of record NC_067165.1, read on the forward strand.
TTCCCTCAGCCCATGTTTCCTGTGTCTTTTCTTTCTTTCTTTTTTTTTTAATTAAAAGACTTTCTTGAGCCAGGTGTGGTGCACGCCTTTAATCCCAGCACTTAGGAGGCAGAGGCAGGTGGATTGCTGTGAGTTCAAAGCCAGCCTGGTCTACAAAGCGAGTCCAGGGCAGCCAAGGCTACACAGAGAGACCGTGTCTCAAAAAACAAAAAACAAAACAAACAAACAAACAAACAAACAAACAAAAAGACTTTCTTGAGACAGCCTGGGTCGGAGGTTAGAAGCACCCTAACTCACAGATGGAAGCAGTTCGCTCCGGCCAGCAGAGCCAGATTCGGGGTGTATGTGTGTGTAGGGAGCAGCTCAGGCCTCCTCAGCTGTGGCGTCGATGCCAGCGTAGGTAAAGTTCTCAAACAGCGACATGTTCACATAGGCCTGTGGGAAGAAGGAGTTTTAGTGTGGCAGAAACAGGCAGATCTCTGTGAGATGTGGGGCAGCCCCAGGCCAGCCAAAGTTACATAATGAGACACTGTAAAAAAAAAAGAAAAATCACTCACTCATCATTCATAGGCTGCTGTGGAAGAGCCAGTCATCTGTATATATTATTATTTGATCCTTCCCCTTCCCTTCCCATCCTATCCCCCCACCTCCTTTTTTTTTTTTTTTTTTTTAAACCAGGTTTTTCTGGGTTATATAGCCCTATCTCTCCTGGAGCTTCACCTGCAGACCAGGCTGGCCTTGAACTCAGAGATCCACCTGTCTTTGCCTCCCAAGTATTGGGATTAAAGGTGTGTACTACCACCATCACGCTAAGAAAATTGTTTTCATATTTTGCTGTATTTCTTCTTTCTTTGCTTAATTAATTAATTAATTAATTTATTTATATTTGGTTTGTCAAGACAGGGTTTCTCCATGTAGCCCTGGCTGCCTGGACTTCCTTTGTAGACCAGGCTGGACTCGAACTCACAGCAATATGCCTGCCTCTGCCTCTTTCTTTCTTTCTTTCCTTCTTTTTTTTTTTTTTTTTGGTTTTTCGAGACAGTATTTTTCTGTGCAGCTTTGGCTATCCTGGACTTGCTTTGTAGACCAGCCTGGCCTCGAACTCACAGTGATCTGCCTGCCTCTGCCTCCCGAGTGCTGGGATTAAAGGCGTGCGCCACCACGCCCGGCTCTTTCATCTCTATCTGATAATTCATCTGTTCACATGGTTATTTGATGCAGATATTGTATTTATTCATATGATTAATGCATCTCTAATTCTGCTTGTTTATTCAGCCCTTCCTGTATCATTCATTCACCCACTCCTCCATTTTGAGTGACTATTCATGCCTTTTCTCTGGCTTTGGACCAGGTGAGGAGATGGGGTCCCAGGGGAGAACGGGTTGATATCTTGAAGGAAGACAGACAAGCAGTCTGGAGTTGAGGGGAGGGACTTGATGTTTACAGTAACAGTATGGAAGTATGAAGGTAACATACTGGAAGAGTGTATATGGGGCCTACGGTCTACACCCAACATGGGCTACATCCTAAGCCCAACCCAGCTGGTGGCAGTGCCAGCTGAGGGAGTTTGCATAACTGTGGTGAGAGTGGGAGACACAGTAGCTTCCTGTGTGGCACCCATGAGATGGAGCCTCCTGTGGGTTTAGAGGGTGCCCATCCCCACCTTGTCCGGTCTCTTACCTTCCTGGCTTCCAGCATGCGGCCCAACTGTAGTGCGATCTGGGCAAAGGGGGGGCGCTCATAGGGACGGTCCCGCCAGCATTGCTGCATCAACTCGTACCTGCGGATGGGAGGGGGGGTGCTGTAAGGTGTGTTGCGGGGGGGGGGGAGCGACTGGGGGACAGGTCACACATTAAAAGCCAAGGGCACTTCGTCTAGGAGGGGAGTCCCCAGAACTCAAGGGGAAGTGAACTCACACTTCGTCATCACAGTTTCGAGGCTGCTCCATGCGATAGCCCTGTGGCAGCTTCTCATAGAGCTCAGCACAGGTCATGCCACAGTAGGGCGTGCCTCCTGCAGGGGGTACAAGGCTCCCTCAGTCTACACAAGAAGGGACCCACAAGAAGATAGGGTGCTCTGGAGAACCGGGTGTGGGCTTACCAAGGCTTACTATCTCCCAGAGGAGGACCCCAAAGGACCAGCTGAAACGAGAAGGACGCACTTAGTTACCTCGTGGGAGACAAAGTTTAATCTCTGCCTAACCAAGCTGGGCAGCCGCTCCCAGACCCTGCATGTGTCTTCTCTGCCAGCATCTGGCCTTGGCCGGATACTGTACCCTTTCTACTGAAGCTCTTCATAGCTCCTGGCCCCCAGGCTCAACTAATTATAGTAACATTTTGTGTATTTCTCCCGTGTGTGTGTGTGTGTGTGTGTGTGTGTGTGTGTGTGTGTGTGTGTGTGTTTCATAGGTGGACATTTGGCTTCTTTATAAATTAGGGTTCTTTCTTTCTTTCTTTTTGGTTTTCGAGACAAGGTTTCTTGTATAATAGTCCTGGATGTCTTGGACTCACTTTGTAGACCAGGCTGGAACTCACAGAGATCCACCTGCCTCTGCCTCCCGACTGCTGGGATTAAAGGCGTGGGCCACTACTGCCTGGCTTTTAACTGACATTTTTTTTATTGAGACTTATGCACTGAGTAATTAACCTTCATGCCAGTTGCCTGACCCTCAGCAGCCCTGTGATTCAGCCTTTACTACCCTCATTTTGCAGATAACAACACTGAGGTCTGAAAGGTTAGCTTTTGTGCCGCAGTTGCACCGCTGAGAGCAGGGATCCAAATCCTGGCTTTAAAGCTCTCGCTCTGTGCATCTTGGATTCTAAGAGGCTTTGTGCAGCTGCATGTCAGGCTAAGGCCAGGCAGAGAGTTCTAAGTGTGGAGGAAGGCTCTAGGGAGTCTTAGGGCAGGAACAGGAAGTAGGTGGTGGTCAGAGGGGCAGTTAGCGAGATGAAGTCAGCCCACAGGGCTCAGGGCTGGTACAGAGCAGCCCAGGAGACAGGGCTGACCGACATGGACATACCTAGAGATAGGGGAAGTGTGCAAAGTGGTCACTAGGTGTGTGTGTGTGTATGTGTGTGTGTGTGTGTGTATATGTATGTGTGTATGTGTGTGTAGGTGTATGTGTGTGTGTGTGTATGTGTGTGCGTGCATGCCCATGTAGCACAGAGGGGTCTGAAGGATCACATACTGATAGGAGCCTCAGGTGGCCATGACCTTACCCTTCAGACAGGAAGGTGGTCATGCTCCTTGAGGGTTTTCTCTCGTTACCTTGTGACTACCCAGTTTTTCCCGATCTCCTCGAGGAATCCCTTCGTCTCTTACACAAAGAAAACTCTATAAACACTTCCCACCCCAACCTTATCACTGAAGTGACTTTCTTCAGTGAGGGGAGATCAAAATCCTTCCAGACAGCCCTCCAAGCAGCTTCCCTGTAGAACTCCAGAACCTTCTAAAGTATTCTTAGGACACAACTGTCATGCACCTGGATTCTACCTGTTGATACCCAAGTTGTGCCTTGGATAACCCAAGACATTGCTGAGGTGCATCTAGACTATGCCAGAGTGTTCTGCAGCGGGGGGCGGGTTGGGGGGCCGGGGAGACAAGCGATCTGCCTCTTCCCACCCCTCGCTATACTCACACGTCACTCTTGGTGGTGTAGACGCTATAGTTGAGGGACTCAATGGCCATCCAGCGCACAGGGAGACGGCCCTGTGAAGGAAAGGGTCAGAGGGCCAGGCTGGAAGAAAGGGCTTTGTGAGGGGTTTGAGGGGCAGACTTGGGCGTTGGCCCTAAGTGGAGAAGGCTGAACGAGACTTGCCATCGTCTTCTTTCACATACACCTCCTCCCCCCGAGAAAGGCCAAAGTCTGCAATCTTGGAGGCCAGGTTTTCTCCAACCAGCACATTTCGGGCGGCCAGGTCCCTGTGAATGAACTGCAGGCAATGTCAGAAGTCAGGGAGAGAGGGAATGAAGGGCCCTGGGGCATGGGGCCAGTGGGAGCCCCTGCGTCTTTCCACCCACATATGCCTCAGCTGTAGATCTGCTGAGTCAGGACCGGCTCTCACCCAATCTTTCCCCTGACTTGGAACACACTCTAGGTAGCATGTCCTTTTCTGGGATGAGGTGATCAATTTATTTGCCTTTTTCTCCTTACCCTCCCTCTTCTCCCTTCTTCTTTTTCTCCTCTCGCACCCCCTTCCCCTCATCTTTTGAAACAGAGTCTTGCTATGTAGTCTTGGCTGCTCTGGTATTTATTATGTAACCCAGGTTGGCTTTGAACTCTTGATCCTCTCACCCCTGTCTCCTAAGATCTGGGATCACAGGCACCTGCCACTACCCCATCCTACCTTTCCCTCTTTCAATGCCCTCTGTTCTCTCCCCCTCCACTGTTTTGTCCCCCCCCCCTCTCTTGCTGATGAAAGTCCATCAGTGACTGCCATGTTCCAGGTCCTCTCCTTATCCCATCATCCTCCTCAGACACATCTGTTCATCAGCTTCTCCCTGACGCCCCTCTCCCTCCAAAGACTCACAATTTTTCTGCCTGTGAAATGTCTTCCTTCAGGCTGGAGTGCCCCTTTGGCAGTTTTCCCTTCCTCACCTCATTCAGGCTCCCACCGCACCCTTCACGTCCTCCCTGCTGAAGTCACTGTGCTGCGGTGGCAGTGCCACGCCGTCTCCAGCCTAGGACTGTCCCTTGAGTGCTAGTTTAATATTTACAACTTGTCCATGTGACACCTCCAACTCAGGGTGCCCCCACAGGGGCTTCAAATCCAACACCGTCTCTCCATCTGCCTCCTGTCCTCTTCTCCCTCCCTGTGGCATTCACAGTCACCCAGGGCCTGAACCTACGGTTGTGTCCTTCCATTTCACTGAGCGTACCTCCCATACCCAGTCAGAGCCTGCGCACTGACCACCTGACCAGGTCTGTGCAGCGACCTCCCCTCTCCCTACTGTCGCCCACCTCACTCCCTCGCACACACCTGCTTCTCACTCAGGTACTGCATGCCGTTGGCTGCATCGCTGGCAAAGCGCAGCAGCTGCCGGGAGCTGAGCGTGGAGGCTGTTCCATGCTCTCGAGCAAATGCTGGGTCAGTCTCTAGGACCCTGCTCTTTCTCAGGAAATCTAGCAGGTTTCCATAGGGCGCATATTCGATAGCAATATACAGGTAACCTGGGAGGTAAGAAGGCACAAGGCGATGGTTCATATACAGGCCATGTGCTGTTATGAATGGTACCCGATGGTAAGAGGCAGGCTTCAGGGTGCAGGAAAATCCTGCGATGAGCAGGGGACCTAGGCATCCCCCACAAGCTGCTTATATGCTACAAGTGTTAGCTGATGACTGAGGTCTAGAAGGAATAGTAAATGAACTCAGGGCTCACCTCGGTTCTCACAGGCGCCCAAGAGGTTGATAATGTTGGGGTGGTGTCCTAGCTTGCACAGAACTTCTAGTTCACCGGCAAAGTCACGGTGGTCATTTTCAGAAGCATATTCTGTGTAGAAAAGTCAGTGTTAGCTTCTGCCATGGATAACTCTGGAGTGGGGGCGGGAGGCGGGGAGGAGGAGTCAGCTGCTGGTGGGAGCTGGGTAAGGCCTGGTGCTTGTGGAATGAAGGGAGAGCAAGACGCTGGGGTCTAGAGTCAATGGCCGAGGACCTTTTAGCATCTTGATAGCTGCATTCATCTTGAGCCCGTCCTTCTTGATCATGGCCCGGATGACTTGACCGAAGTTCCCCTCCCCGATGAGGTCCTCAAAGGTGATGTCCTCCCACTCCAGCACAGGGTAACTCAGGGGTTCGGGTTGTGGCTTTGGCCGCCGGGTCAACGTCAAGGTCCCCGAGCTGAACTGCAGGATTGTCTCTTCGCCCTTCATGGGATGGGGCGGGGGGGGGGGGGTGAGATGGATAGGCAGCCGGTCCACACGAGAGATGTGGGGGCAAACGGATGGATGAGCCAATGGACCAAAAATATTCTAATATTTAAATAGAGAATTGAAATGAGATGTGATAGGGAAAAGTAAGCTTCCACTATTGTGCCAGCCTCACTACTGGGCTTTACTTATTTATTTACTTATCCATGGATGAATTTCTTTTTCTTTTTTCTTTTTCTGGTTTTTTGAGACAGGGTTTCTCTGTGTAGCCTGGGCTGTCCTAGACTCGCTTTGTAGACCAGGCTGGCCTCAAACTCACAGCGTTCTGCCTGCCTCTGCCTTCAGAGTACTGGGATTAAAGGCGAGCGCCACCACACCCAGCCTCTGGATGGGATTTTTAAAGACATAGCAGCCACCAGCCTTGATCACTAGACTTTTAATACAAGAATTAGCTCAGAGCTTCTTTTAAATGCCTCTAAGTAGGGAGAGCCCAAGCAGAGAGGGCCAGGCCAGAGTTCTGATTCTAAGTGACATCAGTGGGAAGTTCTCAGAGGAGACAGGACCAACAGGTTGGGTGGACATGACTGGGTAGGGTGAGTCTGGGTTCCTGAGGAGGTATCAACACCCCTTCCTCATCCCGTGTCTGTGTAGTCCTGAGGGCCAGAGGGCACAGCCTGTAAGAGGACTGAATACCCAGGGAAGCTTAAGAGTGAACTGCTCTCCTCTGAGGGCACAGGTGAGGCAGCAGGCCTGCATATTTTGAGAGGGTCAAAGGCTAGTTAAGCAAAGGGTGTGGCTACACACTGCTGCCCTTTGAAGGGAACAGGCCCTGGAGCTTTTAAGAATACAGTCTGGGCACGGTATGGTGGCACTCGGGAGCCAGAGGCAGGCGGATCGCTGTGAGTTCAAGGCTAACCTGGTGTACAAAGTGAGTCCAGAACGGCCAAGGCTACACAGAGAAACCCTGTCTGGGAAAAAAAAGCAAAGCAAAAGAATACAGGCTGGGAATAAGAGTGACAGCACCCACCTTCAACTCCAGCACTCAGGAGGCAGAGGCGAGACATCTCTGTGCATTCATGGCCACCCTAGTCTACACAGAGAGACCCTGTCTCAAAAACAAGAAAGGCAGAATAAAAGAGCAGAGGCTGAGATGAGAGCTCACAGCAAGTAGGATTCAGAACACGGACCACAGATGTGTACAGGTAAAGGGCAGGGCCTGTGAGGAGAGAGGCCAGCGTGGGCCCTAGATGCTCCTCCAGGGCATTAGCACATGATCCGGGCTAAGAGTACCCACAGGGTGTGGGTAAGTAAAGAAGATAATTCCAAATGGCCTCATCTAAGCCTGGAATGAGATCTGCTGAAATATGGATGAACTGACTGTTTTTTTTAAAGACAGGGTTTCTCTGTGTAGCCTTGGCTGTCCTGGACTCACTTGGTAGACCATGCTGGCTTTGAACTCACAGAGATCCACCTACCTTTGCCTCTCCAAGTGCTGAGATTACAGGTGTGTGCCACTGCTTTTTTTTTTTTTTTTTAACTAAGAATGCTAACTATCCAACCATTAATATGACTGGGCTTAAGAGCTGAGTTCAGTTGGTTTTTTTTTGGGTTTTGGTTTTTGTTGTTGTTGTTGTTGTTTTTAAAGAAAGTTCTATTTTGTACCTAAAGGATCACTTAACGTGGCTTTAGACTTGTGGCATGAACAGTGGTATGTGTACACATCGGCACTTGCGTGCGTGTGAGTACAAACACACACAACAGACAGGACCTTGTATACCCAGTGGGTATGGGACACTGACCGATCCTGACTGGTAGGTGAAGGTGCGTCTCCGGTGTAGGCAGCTTCTTCGGATACACACCAGGGCCAAAAGGGCAGCCAGGATGGTGAGGCAGGTGGCAGAGACGGAGCCCACCACAGCCAGGACCAGCTGCTGATCCAGGCCTTCGTCAGCCGCCCGGCTCTCTTGGACTGGGCCCTCGCTCTGCAACCCTGTGCACAGTGAAGGACAGGCGGTGGTGATGGTCTGGATCAGGGAACCCGGAGGCTTCCATGGGATCCCACAGAGGGAGAGGTTGGACATTTTGGTACCACGCTATGGGGAGGCTTCATGGATGGACGACTAGAGGTCAGAGGTCAAGAAAGCAACTGGACTTCTGGGCTTGTTTCGCTTGTTAAGAAGGCTTGGATGCCTTGGCTCCAAGGCTGGGGTCAAGGTGGAGGCACACGTGCAGAGGACCCTGCAGACCCCATTCTCTCACCATTGCCCAGAGTGGCCTCTTCCACTGTGTTGCTCCAGTCACCAAGACCCTGAACACTGGCCCGCACACGGAAGAGGTAGCGTGTGCTGGCATTGAGGCCACGGATGATGATGCTTGACTCCTCCGGCCTGTCTACATCCATCCACTGTGGGTCTCCTGAGCCCCCGGCCACCTGAATCTCCACAATGTACTTCGATATAGGCCCAGATGGAGCCTCGGGATGTTGCCATGTCAGCTGGATCTCAGAGTCTGACAGGGCCTGGGCATGGAGGTGCCGGGGAGCTGGTGGCCCTGGGGAGATGAGAAGGGGGGAAGGAATGGGTAGATTGAACAGGCCAACAGAGCTGTGGGGTCAGTCGCAGCCGCTCTCGTGTGTGCTCCGTCTGCTTTGTGGACCCCAGCACAGGAGCCATGTGCTACCTCCCCCATCTTTCACCTTGGCTGGACTCATCTCTGTTCCCCAAGCTGCCTCTTTTGTTGGTCACCTTGCATCCCGAGTCCTCTCCAAGTTCTCAGTAGCTTATGCTCCATGAGCCTCCCCTTCCCCCACCATGGCCTGTTCCTTCTGGTACCTTCTATCTCCCCCATGCGTCCTGGGTCTTTTCAGTGCCCCCCCCCCAGTGTCTTGCAACCTCCCCTTACCCCTAGCCCGTCATTCCCACAGGGGGCCTACCGCTGAGGGGCATAAGCACATGCGCAGGGGGTGAGGCAGGGCCGAGGAGGGTGCAGTGATACAGCCGCACGTCCAGCTGATAGTGGGTGCCAGGCATGAGTCCAGTCAGGAGGGCAGTGCGGGCCTGGGGGGATGAGATGTTCTCCCGCCTCTCCTGTCCCCGGGCCCCGTCCCACAGGCGCAGCAGGAAACCATCACCAGACAGTGGCACCGAGGGTAAGGACCAGCTCACTCGTATCCTGTCAGGACCCTCCACATACCAGCCTTCCAGCCACGGCTGCAGTGAAGGCTCTGTGGTCAGAGGTCAGGAGGGGTCAGAACCATCCAATGGGTGCTTGGGACTAAGTGGGACAATAATCCCCCCAGTGGGCAGGACTGGGACAACCTCAGCGGGGGTGGGGGGTTGGGGGGTGGTCTTGGGGTGTGGACCAAGACATATTCTGAGCAGGCATGGTGGTAAGCCGCAGGGGAAACAGGAAGGGATATATCTTGGCTCCTCACCAGGACAATCAGTAGTCATGAGGGTAGAAGGCCCCCAGGTTCCCTCTCCTCCTTCCCCAGGGCGGCTTAGCTGCACACGGACACTGTATCCTGTCTTCGGCTTCAGGTTCATTATCGTCACATTCTCACTGGGATCCACTGAGGGTGAGGTGTGCCACACACATCCCTAGGTCTTAGACATGTCCTGAAGCCACCACTCCCCCTCAGCCCTCTCTTCTTTTATATCATCCCCTCTCTCTGTTTCCACCCTATCCCCTCATTATTACACAACAGTCCATCCCTTAACTCTGTCCCCACTCACCCACAATGGCAGACCAGGCAATCATGCTGTCCTGGGGCCGGTAGTGCAGGCGGACAGAGGAGATGGGCCCGTCCCCACCGAAGGAGACCAATGGGGAGACCACAAGCTGACGGCTCTGCTTGGCCAGGAGCCGAGGAGCAGTCAGAGGCACTGGGGGCTCTGGCAAAAAAAAAAAAACTGGAGTGAGCCAGGGTCCATGAAGAGGGGTACGCTCTGGGTTTGGACACCTCCAGATCTTAGGCTGGATCTGGAGATGGGTTTAGTTTGGTGGGAGGAGACCAGGTTCAGTAGATGGCTGGGATGGCCATGGCTCAGGGAAGGCAGTTCAGGTCTCTCCGTATCTTGGACCACAGGTACTTGGCCATAAGGACGTAGATGTCTAAAAAGTGTGACATGACCAGACAGAGGCTGGGAAACAGCTCCCTGTGCTTAGTGTTGGTAGAGAGTTCAAGGCAGGGGACCACCTAGGTATCACAGCTCCCTCTTCCTTCACTATTCACCCATCTGTTCTGTTTCTAAAGATAAAATGTGCCAGTATTTTGGCACCTGCTCCGCACTTGATGCTTCTTATGCGTAACTGCTGAGTCTCACGGTTCCTGGGTGTTGAGTGGGGGGGGGGGGGGGGAAACAAAACAAAAACTGAGGCTAGGAGACATTGAAGAACTTGCCTAAGGACACACAGTTAAGAGAATTTGAACTAGGTCTGTCTGATCAGGCTACCTCAAAGCCATCAGTTCTGCCCTAAAATAGCATTTGTGTTTCTGCATGGCTTCCTCCACCATCAATGCCCCGACCACCCTGGCCTCAGCTTTTCTCTCTAGGTCATTGCATTAATGACTAAAGTTTCTGTGGCTTCTTCCAAAAAAGATCAGACTGACTTTCCTGGTTAAGCATAAAGGAAAGAAATGAGAGAGGAAGGGAGAGAGGAAGGGAGGGAGGGAGGGAGGGAGGGTGGGTTGCTGAGGAGTATGGAAGATGCAGGCAGCAGAGTGAAGAAGTGTCAGATGACAGCAGTTTGTCAGGGGCAGGTACAGATCTGGGGACCAGGAGGGTCCAGTTTGGCTCCTAAGAGTCCCAGTTGCCTGTGGCTCACACAGGGGAACAGAGTCTGGGAAAAATGGCTGCTACACAATGGACATCAACTTCCACACCGGGACCAGACCTTCATAGAAGATGTCTCGCCTCATGGCGGTCCACTATCAGGAGAGGGGTCCTGACCATGGAACATATGTGGGAGTGCCGGAGAAAGGTCGGCATCTTGGCAGCAAATGCCATTTTAAATAACAACAAGGGTCCTCTCTATTGAGCCCATCTCCTGTCAGCCAGTGTGATAACTACTTAAATGCATCATCCAGTCCTCCCAGCAGCCTGGCCCTATGGGCACTAATATTCTCCTTTTACACCGTGAGAAACTGAGGTTCCATAACTTGCTTAAGGTGCTAGAAAGGAGTGCTTGGGATCCAAGTTGAGTGGATGGCTTGGTCCAAAGCTCTGATAAAAGACTGAGGAGATAAAGGCGGATGGGACAGGGGGCTAGAGATGGCGAGGGGTTGAGAAACAGCGATGAAGAAGAGGAGAGGGAAGGAGAGAAGAGGGGAGGGAGAAGAGAGACAGAACGATACAACATGAGGAGCAGAAGGAGAGTAGAGCCTACAGGACTGGGCTGCTCAGGCCCCGCCCATGGGGAGGGTGCTCTGTGGTCTGCTCTGAGTGCGAGTGCTCGGTAGTCCTTTCATTCACCCGACAGACTCCTGTGCACATGTCCCCCTTTTGAGGAGACAAACAGGTTTGCCTGTCTGCTGTTGCTGTGTGGCCACATGAGGTGAGTCAGATGAAGGAGGAGCATCTCAGAGTTAAAGGGACAGTCTGTGCAGTGGTGAGTGGTACATGTATTATGCAGGAGGCAGGGCAAGGCCGGAGGATGTCTCCAGTTTCTGAACAGTAAGATGTCCTTTCCAGGGGCACCAGGCTGTGACACTGATTGGCCATCAGTCTTCTTCTTTGCCTGGGGCTAAGCTTTGCCCTTCAGAGCCTTTGCCTTTCCCGCTAGGATCCCCAGCCTGAGCACTATCAGGTAGTACCATCCATCCAAAACCTTAGATCGCCACTAACCTTTGACATTGACCTTGAAGCGCCGGCTGTCTTGGCCACCAGACGTCGATACCCGGCATTCCCAGAACCCGCTGTCCCCAAGAGTCAAAGGGGGCACCTCAAACTCGGCTGTGGTCCTGTCTGGCTCCACAATGGCCTTGGTAGACTAAGAGAGACGCGAGGAGACAGTGAACAGACAGTGTGTACTCCAGGACACAGATGTGGCTCAGTGCTGACTGTTGCTGGATCACAGACCCGGTGCCATCCCCTCACCAGTCAGCCTGTTTAAGTCAGACCAGGCAGAGGCTACAACAAGTGCTCACGGGGGTGGGGGGTGCGGGGGAGGTGGTGAGGGTGGGGAATGGGGGAATGGGGAGGGGGAGAAACAGACCAAGGAATGAACTGTGAAGCTGGTGAGATGGGGGAGCTGACAGTAGGGTTAGGGCCACCAGGGCTCACCAGGAGCATGGTACCATCCGGCTTGTGGAGCTCCATGCTGCCCCGCACTGGGAAGGGATTCCCTGCAGCTGCGCAGTTGATCCGGGGCATTGTCCCTAAGTTGAACTCCAGCTCTGAGGCCATGTTGAGGATCTGGGGGATCCGGTCTGGAGAGAGAGGTCGGGGGGGGGGGGGGAATTCATTCTAAACAATCATGGGGAAGCCATGTGACCACCAAAGTGCCCCCTGCCCAATGCTCTGCATCTCAGTGAAGGTCCCACTGTCTGTCCTGCCACCTCAAACTGAAACCAGCGAGGCCCTGCGGGATGCCTTCAGGCTCTGGTGCCCCACACGCAGTCAGGTGTAGGGTTCTTCTCCTCGTCTCTCTTGTCACATTTCCTGTGGTGTTCTAAGAGACAGAACCAGACCCCTTACCACGCTCCCAGCCCAAACAGCCAAAAAGCTCAGCATGGATTTAACCGAATCCCGGCCTCCGCCCCCTCCCCCGCCCCCTTGTTTCTCCTTGTCTCACTCCTGGGCTGGCCTGAAACTCTCTTTGTAGCACAGGCTGGCTTTGAACTTCAGACAATTCTCTTGTCTCAGCTTCCTGAGTGCTAAGATTATAGGTGTGGGCCATTATGCCTGTCAACTCTGTCATTTTTGGCCCTTGGCTTCTGGACTCCGCCCACGGCTCTTCTTTCCTCAAACACAAGCCTGACCATCATAACACCCTTCCACAATGTCTATTCAGCTCCTCACATTTAAGTACCAACCCTTGGCCTACAATCAAAGGCCCCGGCACATGACCCCTGCTGGCTGCTCCCTTAGTCTCCTGCTTCATCATCCCGAAACACAAACAGAGGCTCAGCTTCCTGAACTTTCTCCATATTCTTCCCCAATCATCTCCCTTGTGTCTTCCACATTCAATTCCTGATCTTGACTCCCCCACCCTACGCCCGGAAGAACTCTCACACTGGTCAGGGTCTCCTCTAGATCCCATGTGCCCTAGGCTGCCAGCCTTCATAATGTAGGCACCTCTCAACTCCCTGAGGGAAGGACTTGGGCATCATCAATAAAAGGAAAGGCAGAGAGATGTGTTTGATTAAGGACCATCTGTCTGGGGGGGGCGGGGGTCCCAGGGCCATATACCTGACTTCTCACAGTGTACTCCATGCCACCCAGAGGGGCATACACAGCCGCTGAACCGGTCACAAGTGCCACCATTTTGACACTGGCACTGGAGGCGACAATCAGCCCCAAAATGACCAGGAGCACATGCTGGAAATAGAAGAAGTGTGGTTACAAAGGGTAGGTCAGGCCCGGCATGGTACACACAGGGCATAAGCTATCCAGCAGGCTGGTGTGGTGGTGGTGAGGGGGGTCACTTGTTAGGGGATTGGAGGGTTTGATGTAAGGTCAGGATCAGAGTGAAGGGTCTGGCACACTTATGTCCATAGGAGGTAGCCTAGTACATACCTTCCTGGCACTGGCTTCCCCTCCAGCCAGAGCCACAGGAACAGCCATAGGGATCCGGGAGGCAGAAGGTGAGACCCCGACAGCCTACTGTGCCGGGGCACTGTTCCTGGCAGCTCTGCCCAAAACGACCCTCTCTGCAGGCTGAACACAAAGTGTGTGATATACAGACTCTGTTGGGCCTCATACACTGAGCTGTACCCCCCATGGCTTCAGAATCTTTTCCCAGTCAGGCGCCCTCTCCTGCCTAGTTCCTAGCTTCCCTACTTACCCTGCTCACAGCGGGTACCAGTGAATCCTGGGGGACACACACATTCACCGTCATGGTCATGACACACACCTCCATGCAGGCAGCCCGGGCAATCCTTGACACACCCTGGCCCCCAGCGTCCAGCCCCACAACCTAGAGGAAAGTGCTTTCAGTAGCTGACCTTCACCCACTTGTCCACAGCTGCTGAGAACTAGGGTAGCTCAGGGCACCTCACGGACCCTGAGACCCAGTGGAAGAACATATAGGGCTCACAGCCTCCCATTACCGCCCACGGCCCCTGCCTTCTGCTCCTCACCTCGCACGATGAGCCGAAAGAAGGCACTGCCCAGGGGGCTGGCTTCTAGGTAAGTGGCACTGTAGATGCCACTTGATGGTGGCTGCACATTTTGGAGCTGCAGTTGAAAACGCCCATCATGGGCCTCATGCCAGTCTAGGGTATTGAAGTAGGATCCTGGGGGACACGATCAAGTCAACGCCCTCAGAATTACACCAAGGGCTGGTGTTACCTCCCCCTGCCCTGGGCACACCAATGTGATCTGGGCACAATGCCTTTTTGGGGAGCTCTCTGTTTCCACACTGGCCCTATCTGTCTGCCCTCCACTGGACAGCCGGGGCGGGGCGGGTGCTTTTACAATAGACGTTTCTGTACCCCACTACAGAGCTCTCCATTGCACCAGGATGAAAACCAATTCCTTAGCAGTTGCTTTTGCCAGTTGGGTCCCTGTTCAGCCCTCCAGTGCCATAGCCTATCACACCCTGCCTGACCCCTAACACTCTTGAATTCTTAAATCCTTGTTTGCCCTCTAGAAGCATTTAGCATTTCAGACACTCCTGCCTTTGCCCTCGACAGCCCTGGCCTTTCTCTGTTTGGCTCTTTTGCCCTTCAGGGCTCTCTTCCGGCCTCCTCATTGAGGACCCAAATTACTAGTCAAATGTTCAAGCCCTGCCTGGTTCAATCTTGTCTTTGCTGCAGAATTCCAAACTTGCAAAGGCTCAGGTCTCCCTGCCTGCTTCTACAACTCTCATTGGCTCAAAGCCTTCTGCCCCTTCTCCCTTAGGAGCCAAGTATCCAAGAGCCAGCTAGTAGATCGTGTGGCCGAGATAGGCATTGTGGGGGCTACTCAAGGAATAAGAGTCCTTCCATGGAGTGGAGACGCATGGGGTGGTGGGCAGGCCCAGAGCCGAGACCCATGTACCAGTGTGGACTCCAGTACATGTCTGCCTTGGGCATCAAGGACCTGAGTTGGACAAATCGTTGTTTGAGAGGGGTTAGACTTCCCTTGGCCTATGCTGGGCACACATTGCCAGCTGTCTTCTTTTTCCCTTGGGGACCGCTGCTCTCCGCAGGCAGAGAGAGAGAGAGAGAGAGAGAGAGAGAGAGAGGGAGGGAGGGATGAAGGGAGGGAGGGAGGGAGAGAGAACCTGCTAACTCCCGGGGGAGGGGGAGGGCCAAAGAGGAGGGCTTAAAATACTACTTAAGAGGTAGCTGGCTACAGGTTCCTGGCCCTCTTAGTACAGTAGGTGGGTTGCTCAGAGCTAGAGATGAGATGGGGTCAGGTGCATGCCATGGGAGGACCCTGAAAGTTGGCTAGAAGCATGGCAGGTGTATCCGAGTGATGGGCTGAGTATATGGAGGGCAACGGACGTCCTGGGGTGTCACAGCCAAATGTCCCTCACCATTGTTCTTCCATATCACGTCAGTCTGTTTCTCCTTGTGCACACGCGCAGAAAGCACAGCCGTGTCGCCCCGGTTCACCGTGTGTGTGACCTTGTCTGGAAACAGGTGGGCTGGAGATGAAAGAAAGGTCAGGCCAGTGATCTAGGACAGCAACTCTTCCTATGTCACTCCACCTTCTCACAGGCCAGACTCACCCCCCGGGCTGTTGTGCACGTAGAGCACTCGAGTACGCCGTGTGCCGTCGCCACCCACACAGGAGAAGACGCCTACCAAATCCGAGGGCTTGGAGAAGCCACGCAGCGTGACCTGGTGTGAGCCATTGCGTGCCAGGTGCAGGGGCTGTCCCGGCGGGAAGGTGCGAACGATGCGGTCATCCTTCTCCAGCAGCACGGGTGGACCCCAGGCATCCGAGCCCCTCCCTGCCCCTGCCTCACCAGACACGCAAGTCAGGAAGAAACGCTGGGGGTCGGTGATGCGCAGGTTGGCCAGCAGTGTCAGGTCCACAGCGGCACCTGGGATAGGACAGCAGTGACTCCATGGTTGATTCTGCCAATCCAGCAGCCCCAGAAGCCCGGGACTCCATCAGTAACTCGTGCTGATGTTTCCCCGTGCCCTCTGAAGACTTCACTTTTTCAAAGGTTTCCACCCTGTTCCCTTCCCTCTCCACACACGCTTGCCCTTTGCCCGTAGGCTTCTTCATCCTAAGACATAAACAAAAGCACACATCCTTCTCTGGCTCCAGACAGATGTGGCTCTTGGCAGCAGGGAAATGATCTATGGCTCTGTCTCCTGTCCTTACATTGTCCTCTGTGTCAGATCATTGCCCTGACTCCTCCCTGAGCCATTTCCACCAAGGCTCCCCCTGAGCCACTTGTCCCTGTCCCACCATGGAGGCTAGAAGAGCCATGGAGCCTGAAGTGTCATAAGGCCACCCTCCTTGTTGCTTAAAGACTTGAGAATTATTTGATTGTTCACTGGGACTGAAGGCAGGTTAGGGGCAGAAATGAAGCCACTAGCTCCACTTGCCCAGAGGGACACAGACACAGGTGGGTCTAGGTCCTGCCTTGGGAAGCTGGAGGAACACATACAGATATCCCTCCCAAGTGCAGGTGCTAGGACAGAGGGGTGGGAACACCCAATTGGCATGAGGGAGGGGAGGAAAGGAGACCAGAGGGGACAAGAGGGAAGAGAGGGTTTCATTGGGGGGGGCGGGGGCTTTGGGAGCAAGGTGAGCTTAAGCAAGAGTGAGGAGGAAAAGATGGAGAAAGGTCAGGGGTAGGGAGAGGCCATGCTATGCGCAAACAGCCCAAGTTATGCACAGAATGAGAAATGTTCTAGTGTTGGGGAGGGAAGCTGCCCCGGGACTAGGGACTAGTGCAACTGAAGCATAAACTTTGCACCCCAAAAGTGGGCACCTCAAGAGGGGGGAAAGCCTGACTAGCCTGCCTCAGATCTGTGACCTTAGCCCTTCCAGGCCCTTCCTTTCCTGTCTCTTCCCAGTTCCTTTTCTTTCCTTTCCTGTTAGCTGTCAAGTAATCAATTAATTTAAATGCCACTTAACATATCAGTTAATGGTCATTGACTGGCTATCTTAAGGAGAAGCTGGCATTTACTGGCCACGCAGCAGGCACCAAATGCCCTTTCTCCGTGGCATCCTCATGGCCTCCTCCAGCGAAGCTGATAGTCTGCTGTAATCATTCATCTCAGGCTTCCTTGAGCACGTTCATCGACTCCCTTGGCTTCAGCTGTCACCCCTGAGTCATTCGCTCAGGTGTGGTCTTTCAGCTCCAAATGCACTTGCACCAGTGTTCCTTAAACCCTCACCTCTCCCAAGTTTTCTGACTCAGAGGACAACGCCCATTACCTGAGACACTAACTCCAGAGTCATCATATGTTCCCACTGTCATAATAATTAATGTTTATTGGTTGTCAATTATGCACCGGGCTCTTTAGTGAGGTTCTCTTCCTTTTTCAGCCTGACTGTCCTGAGGGGTGGATGTTATTATTTCTGATTTATAGGCAGGGAACAAAGGCTCAGGACTTGCTCAAGGTCATACAGTTAGGAACCAGCACAGCCAGCTTGTCCAAGCCTAAAAGCCTCATTGCTTAGCTTCCAATCTGGAACATATTTCTACATTTTGCCCCCCCTTAAACCTTGCTGGCCAATTTTGTGTTTTGCGCAAGCTTTGTTCTGCCCTCATCTTTACTTACTTGGACCATTTCAGAGGCCACAGCTTCTTTCCCAATTCATTCTCCAAAGTGATGCCACCAAGACTCAAAAACATCCTGTGACTCACTTGCTACAATGTCCCACAGCTCCTGGTACCTTCAGGATGATGTGTATGATCCCAAGCATCCTTGTGGCTCACACTTGGCCCCTCTGTCCTATGGACTTCTATGACTCCCAAGTTTGCACTTACTATTCTGGTAGTTACCTTTCTTAAGGAAATCCTTCCAACTGTTTACTCGCCTACAGCAGAGTAAGCTGGCTCTCTCTCTTGTCCGTGCTCCCCAAGAGCTCTCTACGTCTGTTTCTGTCTGGCCCTCATCCCTGACCTGTGCTCCCCACTAGACTGTGAACCGCTCAAAGGCAGCCTCTGACTTCTGGTCCTCTAATCATCAGACTGAAAGAATATGTCGCCAGTGTTCAGAAGCCTTCGCCAAGCCCTCTGCACACACAGCTCCATTTAAACAGCAAATAATCACCTGGGAAGCCAGCATCGTTTAATTGCCACTTGATAGGTTTGGGAGTTGTTGTTGTCTATTATTATTAAGATTATTATTAATTGTTTTGAGTTCTATGTAGTTCTGGCTGCTCTGGAACTTGCTATGGAGATCTGGCTGGCCTCAGACCCTCAGAGATCCACCTGCCTTTGCCTCCTGAGTGCTGGGATTAAAGCCACCATGTCCAGCTGTCTAATGAATTATTGAATAAACACAGTTCCTTCTGAGGGCCAAGGAAATGTCTGTCCCCTGCCCTTCCTCATACAAAGGCAGTGATTTCCAGCCCCAGCCAGAGTTTTCCCCACGTTGATCTCAGGCTTGGTGGATGATGATGATGGTAGTTAGTGGTGGTGATGATGGAATTTCTGCTTTTGCCTCTGTTTTTTGTTTTTGTTTTTTGAGACAGAGTTTCCTCTGTGTAGCCTTGGCTGCCCTGGATTTGGTCTGTAGACCAGGCTGGCCTCGAACTCACAGCGATCCGCCTGCCTCTGCTGGGATTACAGGCATGCTCCACCACACCTGGCTTTCCTTCCAATTTTTAAGTTGTGTTAAAATGCATACACACTAGAATTTACTCTCAGAACCATTTCTAAGCATTCAATTCAGGGCTAATGAATACATTCATAATGCTGTAGAAATATCACCACCCATTTCCACAGCTCTTTTTGTTTGGTTTTGTTTTCGATATAGGGTCTCACTACATCTCCATGTGGCTAACATGGGGTTCACTAGGTAGTCCAGGCTGGCCTCCCAAGTCCTGGGATTAAAGGAGTGGACCACCACAGGCTGAAATGCTACACCCATTAAACAATAACTCTCCATTTCCCCTCCCCCAACCCACAGTAACCACCATATCATGAGGCCCCATTGCTATGGCCTATTGGGGTTTCTTGCGGGGAGCTCGGATTAAGCCCTGGAAATCAGGGGTGAGGGAGGCGCTCAGGGCAGACTTACCAACGTGAGAGGCCAAGAAGAGAATAGGGAGCAGGAAAGGGGAGCCCTGCCAGACCATACTCCAGAGGCTGACCCGGGCCAGCCAAGGCCAGCTGGGCCTGGGGTTAGTGGCTGTGGGCCTGAGTGCTCAGCCTGTTCTGCTCAGTGTACCTCAGTGCTGAGGAGGAAGAGGAAGTGATGGCTAGGGTGGGAGGGCTGGCTGGGGAGAGGGGAGGGAAGGCTTGTCTATCCCAGCCTGTAGTCCTCCCAGGTCCAGCCCCCCCACAAGCCTGAGGATGGGTGTGGCCTGGAAATCACTGGAAGGGGGCGCCATTGGAAGTTGGGAGGGCAGGTTATGACAAGGACAGACCTGGGGACAGTTGGACTCTTTTCTCCCATCGCCTGTGTCCCGTCCATCTGTACTGTTGGAGCACAGCAGACAGGAAAGGGAGGAAGTCCGTGGCTTCCGTCTATTGAGGAGGCTTAGAGGCAGGACATTGTTCTGGGGTCTCTCCTCCTCCTCCCAGCACACACACACACACACACACACACACACACACACACACACACACACACGGCTCATGTGGCTCTTCACACATGTGCTCCGGGACACACACATCGTTACCCCCATCCTAGAGAGCAGGTCACAGAAGCACAAACGTGAAGACAGACAAAGAGAAAGGGTTAGGAGCACAGAGACCCTGCTAGTCTAGCTTGCGTGCTTTTCCCACCTTACAGATGGAAAAATGGAGGTCCCCGGTGCTTACAGGGAAGCCTGAGGCTGGGACAGGCTGGGACTTAAACCTTCTGGCCTGGTCATTGATTTCTTACACACACTGAAGCACAAAGAGGGAACACACAGGCAACGGGGCTGTGGCATGGATGCTCCTCACCCACAGCCGCCCATATTCGTGATGCAGCTAGCCATGTCTATTCCTGGAGACTTGGCATGTACAGCTCTATCCAGAAGTAATGCAGCCATTTTTTCTTGCTTCAAAATTGAGAGAGAGTCTCCTTATGTAGTTCAGGTTAGGGTGGTACTCACTTCACAGTCGGGGCGGGGGGGAGAGGGGGAGGGTGTGCCACAGTTAGATGTGTGTGTGTGTGTGTGTGTGTGTGTGTGTGTGAACCCTTTATGTAGCCCATGATTTTCCTAT
Organism: Acomys russatus; assembly: GCF_903995435.1. Lineage (NCBI taxonomy): Eukaryota > Metazoa > Chordata > Mammalia > Rodentia > Muridae > Acomys > Acomys russatus. Next base: position 14,369,000 of record NC_067165.1, read on the forward strand.
GTCGTCTTTCTGAGTCCTGGCATTATAGGCATGTGTGCACGTATGCCAATCAGCAGACACTTTGTGCGGGTCACCACTCTCCTTCTGCCATTCGGTTCCAGGGATCATATTTAGGTCATCAGGCTTGGTGCCAAGGGCTGTGACCTACTGAGCCATCTATCTTAGCAGCTCATATCTACTCTCAGCAGCTGGCCACACCTGCCCCCTTTGTCCCTCTGCAGCACTTCTTAGACCTTTCTCAGCAGATTGACACCTGAGTCCCCACTGCCAGTTCCCAGGTAGAACATGCCCCTAGAACGCCACAACGAGTTGCTTCGAAGGCACAGAAGAAGCTAGGGGTAGCCTGGGCTCACTGGCTAGATCCGTGTCCTCCTTTCCTCCAGCAATGAGTGGGGTTGAGATCTCGTACCAGCTCCGATGACTTGGAGGTTTCGAGCCCTTTCTCTGGGAGCCGGGACTTTGTTCTCAAGTCACGTCTGGTGAAGGATATACTCCTCTCTGGATCCAGCAGGCATAAAAGTGCAATCCTGGGGAAGTACATCACCCTGGGAGGTAGGGGTGCCCCTCTTCTGAAGGAGTCTGAAACAGCCCTGGATTGGCTTGACTTGTAGAATAGCATGAGCAAGAATTGAGGAAAAGCGTCCATAGCCTTTGCTAGGTCCGAGGCAGGAAGAAGATTCTCTGCACAGACTGTGAGAATGGGGGATGCTTGATGCCCATCTTGGTACCTTTGAGTCTGGGATGAGCTGGCAGGTGGAGTATGCAGGACCCATTTGCCTTGTAGGATGTAGGCTCAGTATGCTTTCGTTGAACCTTGCCCTTACTGTTGGGGAACATTTTAAGGGGCCCTGAGGTCATCGTGGAGAAATATGAAGAACACTTTTCTTCTTAAGCTTTTTCTTTTTACTTGATGTGTACGGGTGTTTCGCCTGCATGTATGTTTGTGTGCCGTGTGCATGGAATGTCTGAGGAGGCCACAAGAGGGCATCAAATGCCCCAAGACTGGAGTTACAGTCGGTTGTGAGCTGCCGTGTGGGTGCTGGGGACCATACCCAGGTCCTCTGGAAGGGCAGCCAGTGCTCTTAACCACTGAGTCATGTCTCCAGCTCTGAGAACACTTCGTTCTTAAAAATGACAGATATAATCCCAGCACTCAGAAGGCAGAGGCAGGTGGATTGTTGTGAGTTTGAGGCCAGCCTGGTCTACCAAGTGAGTCCAGGACAGCCAAGGCTACAGTGAGAAACCCTGTCTCAAAAACCAAAACAAAACAAACAAACAAAGACATATAATTATAGGTGTATTTTCAGAATGGGGAAGTTTCCGAAATTGTAACATAAAACGCATGCAAAGTCTCAGGCCTTTTGTCCCCACTCCCCATTTTCAACTGGGAAAGAAAACACAGTTGTAATTGTCAGTGGGTCAACCAAAGGCAAATGTTGCAGAGTTTATATTGTAACACAGTGTCCTATAAGTGTAAACACAGCCTTACATTCGTCAAAAATAACTTAAATACCATCAGTTTAGAAACAGCAAGTGCCAAATGAAATACCACTCGGCAAACAAACGTTGAGTGGGTTGTGAACACGCGTGCTCTTACAATAGGATATTGAAACCACAATACACGGCTTAAATTTTCTAGCCCCTGGAAAGTTAGAGGCCCACAATAAAGAGACTGTAAACAGGCGCGCTCCATATCGTCCAGGGTAAGTCCACAACCGAAGCACACTAAGCTAACGAGAGAGAGAAATTAAATATCATTTCCAAAAAGCAAAGCGGGGTCAATTCCACATCAGGCAGGTAATTCACGTCTAATGACGCTGTTCTTCCCCAAACTGTGGCGATTCCAGCTGTGGGCACACAGACTTGACGTCATTCCAAAGATGTATGGGCTTTTCTGAGTTCTGAGCAGCCAGGCCGGCCAGGCTTCCTGGCCGAACACGGAAGTGTTGTTTTTTGGCGCACTCTGCTCGCAGGGACTAGGCTTTCCTTGAAGATGAATTCATTTCCACAATTTCAGGAAGAGACGCTCCCGCTCCTCCAGGATCCGGCCCGGCTTGGCGGCCTGAAATAGCAGTGGACTTTTTCCAGGTAGAGGCTGGTGGTGTGACTGTTCGCGGAGGTTCTAGCTGGCGAGCCAGGAGAGGTCACGAGGCCAGAGCCGGGTGGCAGAAGCCTGGACTTTGAAGCATTTGTTTTGGAGAGGGCTTTTTTTTTTTTTCCCTCCTCCTTGACTGCATAAGTAGTGAGGAAACAAGAAACACCCTCTTAAGGTTGAAAATAGAAAGAGAACAGTTTAACCCTGGCTCTCGGTTTACATTGACCAAATTGTGGTCCTACTGTGCAACCTGAATAGGCAGTTTACACCACATACCATCTCTCTCTCTCTCTTTCTCTCTCTCTCTCTCTCCTTCCTCCCTCTCTCTTCTCTCTCTCTTGAGACAGGGTTTCATGTATGTGCTATGGATAGGATCGCAGGTTCCTCACACTGGGCTATATCTCTCTCTAGCCTTCTTGTGTGATTTCTTTCTTTTCATATTTTTATCTGTGAGGGTGTTTTGATCGCATGTTTGTCCGTACACCACTTGCATGCCTGGTGCCATGGAGGCCAGAAGAGGGCCTCAGATCCCTTGGAATGGTAGTGACAGACAGATGTGAGCTGCCACGTGGGTGCTGGGAATTGAACCTGGATCCTCTGGAAGAATGGCTGGTGCTCTCAACTGCTGGATCATCTCTCCAGTAGCACCATGAGAGGTTTTGATTCTGGGTTGTGACAGAACCGGCTCTCTACCCTTGTAGTTGATGATTGATTGATTGATTGATTTTTTTTTTTTTTTTTTTGGTTTTTCGAGACAGGGTTTCTCTGTGTAGCCTGGACTGTCCTGGACTCACTTTGTAGTACAGGCTCGCCTCGAACTCTCAGTGATCCACTTGCCTCTGCCTCTCGAGTGCTGGGATTAAAGGCGTGCGCCACCACGCCCGGCTGATTGATTGATTTTTAAGTAGAGCAAACATAGTTATTAAGAAAAAGCCAGGAAGACCTCCCGAGAGTGGGAGGGGGAGGGGGCTGCAGGGGAGGCATACCCACTCATTTGTTCCTCACCCCTGCCCCCACTCCCCAGGGCTTTGGAGACAGAGCAGCACTTCCTGGAATGTGTCTGTCCTTCCTCTCAGCACCTAAAGCTGGAAATTAGTCTGCAGGAAACTCAGAAGTCTGTCCTGAGAGTTCAAGGGTCTCACTGTGTTGTTGTGGATGCTGGCACAGGTTGGGAGGACCTGCTGGAATCGCATCTGTGTAATGATAGAGACACCACTGCCTTGGCTGTCTAGAACTCACTCTGAGGACCAGGCCAGCCTTGAAGTCACAGAGATCCACCTGCCTCTGCCTTTCAAGTGGTGGGATTAAAGGTGTGGGTCACCATGTACAGCCTCACTTGGGTTCTTTTTTTGGTTTTTCAAGACAGGGTTTCTCTGTGTAGCCTTGGCTGTCCTGGACACGCTTTGTAGACCAGGCTGATCTTGAACTCACAGGGATCCGCCTGCCTCTGCCTCCCGTGTGCTGGGATTATAGGTGTGCACCACCATGCCCGGCTAATGCTGGCACTTTTAACTGCCGTAGGTTGTCAGCTTCTATGAATCTCATTCTTAGCTGGAAGAAATAGCATTTTAAGAAAAGAGTTCATTTGGGGTGGGAAAGATGACTGAGTGGATAAGAATGCTTACTGCTTCCGCACAGGATTGGAGTTTGGTTCCCAGCACCCACAAAGTGGCTCATAACTGCTTATTCTCCAAGTCTCGGATTCCCAATGCCCTCTTATGGCCTCTGCAGACTCCTGCACACACATAGTGCACATATACACATACTCACAAAAAAATTGGGCGGGGGGGGGGGGTTGAGACAGGTTTTCTCTGTGTAGCCTTGGCTGTCCTGGAGTCACTTTGTAGACCAGGCTGGCCTCAAACTCACAGAGATTCGCTTGCATCTGCCTCCCCGAGTGCTGGGATTACAGGTGTCTGCTACCTTGCCTGGTTCACATAAAAGATCTTAAAACAAACAAACAAACAAACAAAAAACCCGAGATTTTATTTTTGGAAGGGTTTAGACAGTTGTCCTGTTAGCACCACTTGATATTATTAGTGCGGCACATTTCCTGAACCTTATGAACCACTGTTGATTCGCTGTTATTAAAGACCATTGTTTATTCAGATTTCATCCGTCTTCCCTGAGTCTCTTTCCACAGACGCCCACATCACATTTGGCTGTCATGGTCCTTTGGGGTCCTCTCCAGGGACAAGTCCCTCAGGATTTCCTTGCCTGGGTGACCTTGGCCATCTTGAGGAACACTGCTCTAGTATTTTATAGTATGTCTCTCTTCTGGAATTTTCCTGGCTGTGTTGGTCGTGTGTAGACTGGGTGTGCGTGCTTCTGGGGGTTATCGTGTCACCTCGGAGGTACTCAATGTCCTCACAGTGATCACCGCTGGCCTTGATCTCTTGGCTGAGGAGACAATTGCTGGGTTTCTCTGCTGCGAAATAGCATTTCTTCCTTCCTACCATACTATACTGACTTAAAGAGTGGGGGTCTGGTTAAGAGCACTGACTACTCTTCCAGAGGTCATGAGTTCAATTCCCAGCAACCACATGGTGGCTCACAACCATCCACAATGAGATCTAGTGCCATCTTCTGGCATGCAGGTGTACATGCAGGCAGAACACTGTATACATAATAAATAAATAAATATTTAAAAAAAAGAGTGGGGGTTGGGCATTTCTTCCTTGGGGGCGAAGTATTTATGCAAATTATTTGGAATCCTTTTTTTTTATTATTACTTTATGTATTGGCATGTGTGTGTATGAGAGGGAGCGTGCCAGAGTGCGAGTGTGTGTAGGTCAGACAATAACTTTTTAAGAGTCAGTTCTTGTCCTCCCACCATGTGGAGCCTGGAAAGAAAACTCAGGCCATCAGGCTTAGCGGCAAGCACCTTTACCCGCTGAGTCATCCCTTCAGCCTTGGAATGTTTTTCTACCTACTTCAGTATTTAATCTATCAAAGCATTCCGTTTACAGCATCCATGGGTAGTTACTTCTGTGTGACGTAGTTTACCACTCAGGTTGTCCCACCTCTTTCAGTCGGCTCTTCTGTCCTGGTGTCACAAGGACAGTGTAGAGTTTGCTTATCCGTTAGTACTCGCTTAACCTCCGGCAACAACAAGGCACTCCAGAACCATCTAGTGTGTTCTCACTGTAGCCCTGGCATCAGCCACGCCTTTAACTGGAGCTCCTTGACTTCTTCCACACAGATGTGAACGCTGCTCTGTTTGTGCCAGATGGGTGACCAATGACAGGTCAAGGAAACCATTCCAGCTTGGTGAGCCAGTGAGTTTATAGGGGTTCTCACAGGAGCACCAGAAAACATACCCCCAGTGCCAACCCCAGCACAGCAACTGTGTGCCTGAAGCCCTCTGCACAACCTGCTGACAGCTAGGCTCCTGGGAGAGTCTCCTCTCTGCAGCACCTCTTACTGCTTATGTAAATTTTCGGGGGACCATTTTGTGAGTCTTGTAAGTTCCTCTGCTTTTGGAACCTCCTAAATGTCACAAAAGTCTCTTTTCCATCCAGGAAGGTTTCTATTTGGAGGAGTTGGCCTCCCAGTGCTAGAGGCCTGATTATTTGAGAATAGAGAGTTGGGGTGCTACTGGATGCTAGAACATAGGCTTAGTGTGGGTGAGGTCCTGGGTTCAATTCTTTGGCAGAGATATGTTCATTATTATTGAGTGTGCAATTGCTTCCTGGTTTCCTCAGTTGACAGGACAGGTGTGTGTGTGTGTGTGTGTGTGTGTGCACGTGCGTGAATGCACACATGAATTCCAGCATATAGATTTATCTACCAATATTTCTGAATGGAATTATTTGTATCATAATGACACCTACAACTATAACCTACTACCATGCGGATGGTGACAGGGTTTTTCATGTGAGAACCCACACATCCCTCCACATACAGTATTCATTCCCACTGTTAGATTTACCAAAATAATAATAATAATAATAATAATTATTATTATTATTATTATTATTATTATTTTTCAAAAGTCAGCCCCATGTAAAGGCTGGAGAGGAGTATCAGTGAAAGATCGTGCATTCATGAGGCCTAGAAACACTCCCTCAAAAAAAAAAAATTAAATAAAATGTAAAGAAAGAAAGAAAGAAAGGAAAAAGATGGTAGAAATGTATTCATTGTTAGAAATAAATATACTTTATAAAAATAAGAAAAGGTTGGCATGTAATTATCAGTGATTCTCCTCAAGAGCACCAACTTTAAGCCGTGCGTGGTGGCACACGCCTTTAATCCCAGCACTCGGGAGGCAGAGGCAGGCAGATCGCTGTGAGTTCGAGGCCAGCCTGGTCTACAAAGTGAGTCCAGGACAGCCAAGGCTACACAGAGAAACCCTGTCTCGAAACCCCCCCCCCAAAAAAAAGAAGCACCAACTTTTTTTAGCCTTGGCTGTCTTGGACTCACTTTGTGGACCAGGCTGGCCTTGAACTCACAGCGATCTACCTGCCTCTGTCTCCTGAGTGCTGGGATTAAAGGCGTGCACCACAACACCTGGCTACCAACATTAAAAAAAAAGATTTTATTTATTTATTATGTATATAGTGCTTTGCCTATAGCTACACCTGCCCACCAGAAGAGAGCATCAGAGCACATTATAGATGGTTGTGAGCCACCATGTGAGTGCTGGGAATTGAACTCAAGACCTCTGGAAGAACAGTCAGTACTCTTAACCTCTGAGCCATCTCTCCAACCCAAGAAGCACCAACTTTTGACAAACTTAAAAGCCACGTTTCTCCTGAGGATACTAGCCAGGAAAGGGAGGGGGAGGTCAGGTGCATGGTCCTCCTGGCTGGGTTAGAGGTTAAGAGTGTAACTTCTCATTGGGGCAGTGGTGGCACACACCTTTAACGCCAGCACTTAGGAGGCAAAGGCAGGCAGATCTGTGAGTTCGAGGCCAGCCCGGTCTACAGAGGTAGTTCCATGACAGTTGGGGCTACAGAGAGAAACCCTGTCTCAAAAAACCAAAAACTGAAAACACAGAGTGTGACTTCTCTTGGAGAGAACAGGAGTTTGACTCCCAGCATCCTTATTGGGTAGTTATGAGCTGGTTCCTGGGGATCCAGTGCCCTTCTCTGGCCTCCATGGGCACCTATATTCTCTCTCTCTCTCTCTCTCTCTCTCTCTCTCTCTCTCTCTCTCTCTCTCTCTCTTTCTCTCTCTCTCTCTCTCTCTCTCTCACACACACACACACACACACACACACTCACGTAGACAGCATACATCTACATGTGATTTGTTTGTTTCATTTTGTTTTTGTTTTTGTTTTTGTTTTTTTTCCAGACGGGATTTCTCTGTGTAGTCCTGACTGTCCTGGAACTCTCTTTGTAGACCAGGCTGGCCTCGAACTCACAGAGATCCATGTGCCTCTGCCTCTCGAGTGCTAGGATTAAAGGCGTGCGCCACCACACCTGGTTGCTACACATGATTCTTTTAAATATTAAAAAAGAAGAAAAAGACTATCCAGAAAACAGAGAGAGAGAGAGAGAGAAGTATGCAGTAGGGTCAGGGCTGGGGTATACTTTCTGGTGACGAAGCTGCTTTGGACCCACCGTGCCCCCGTGAGAACCCCTGCAAACTCACTGGCTCCACCAAGCTGGACTTGTGCGGAATGGTAGCGTTTACTCTCCCAACAGATGCTCCTTTGACAACATTGTCTTGACCTTTGTCCCACTGAGATGTGGAGTCATGTGAGTCACTAATAATGAAAAGAATGTAAACAGCAGCTAGGAGGTGGCTCAGCTGGCACAGTGCTCGCTAAGCTATGGAGGAGCCGGAGCTTTGAGGGCTCGAGACTCTCCAGCCCCAGTGTAAGCCCCTGGGCAGGAGTGCCTGTGATTCCAGCACTGAGAAGAAGAAAACGGACAGAGCCGCAGAACCCAGCCCAGGCCAGTCAGCAGGCACCAGGTTCAGTGAGGGACCCTGTCTCCAAAAATAGGAAGAAGGGGCTGGAGAGATGGCTCAGCAGCTAAGAGTGCCTGGTGTTCTGGTGGAGGACTTGGAGTTGAGGTTCCCAGCATCCACATGTGGCCCATAACCAGCTGTAACTCTAGCTCCAGAAGACCCCATGCCTTCCTCTAGCCTCCAAGCATAAATGTGGTACATATGCATACAAGCAGGCAAAACATACATACACATAAAATAGTAAATAAATCGTTTTTTTCCAAAATGAGTAGCAATCTCTTGGGCATGGTAGGCTTTAATCCCAGCACTTGAGAGGCAGAGGCAGGTGGATCACTATGAGTTCGAGGCCAGCCTGGTCTACAAAGCGAGTCCAGGACAGACAAGGTTACACAGAGAAACCCTGTCTCGAAATAAACAAACAAAATGAAAAAACAAATCAGTGGCAATCTCAAAAGGTACATTGAGAAATAAAGTGTGGAGCTTCTAAAGAAAATGTGTCATGTCAGCTCTAGCCCTCTTGTGCACCCACATGCACATGTCCACACACACAAAGCACAACCATGTGTACACATCAATGTAGACAAAGTGATAGTTCAGAAAGGTAAGACTTTTTTGTTTACAGAAGCACTTCACTGTAGCCTCAAACGCCGTGTCAACATCCTGAAGCCATCATGCTGTGAGGAAGCCCAGAGAGAGAGAGAGAGACAGACAGACAGACAGACACACAGACACACAGAGAAAAAGAGAGACGCATACACACACACAGAGACAGACAGACAGACACAGAGAGGGACAGAAAGACAGAGACAGAGACACAGAGAGAGACAGAGACAGACAGACAGACAGACAGACAGACAGACAGACAGACACACACACACACACACCAGGGTGGGGGTCCCCCCGATGACTTGGCGTATTACTTCACTCTCAGTTGCTCTCTGACAACAGTCCAGTAATAGTGGTACTGAATGACCCAGAAGCATCCAAGACCTTCTAAACTCCTGACATCAAGACACTATAAGGCAATTGATAGAGTGAGGCCTAGTGGCACAGACTCACAGATCCGATACTTGGAAGACTGAGGTTCATAAATTCAAGAAGACCTTCCTGAGCTGTGGAGAGAGCTGAAGATCAGCCTGGTCTTTGTAAAGGGTAAAGGGAACCTGTATCAAAGGCCTCTCTCTCTCTCTCTCTCTCTCTCTCTCTCTCTCTCTCTCTCTCTCTGTGTGTGTGTGTGTGTGTGTGTGTGTGTGTGTGTGTGTGTGCGCGAGTGTCAGGTCCCTTGTCGCTGGAGCCACCAGATGTGGGTGCTGGGAACCAAACTTTGGCCCTGTGGAAGGGTATAAGAGGTCTTAACCTCTGGGCCATATCTCCAGCTAGTAGTTGTGTACTATTCTTAGGACCTTGGACTGATTGTAAAACCACAATGGAATATTCTTGGAAATGTCTGTGAATTTGATGTAACTTCCCATGTAGAAAAAGCACCCTGTTTTCCTACTGGTTGAATTGAGAGCCCTTTGGGTGAAACTGTTATGTAACTTATGCAGGAAAAAGAAGTTGTTGAAACTTTTGGGCTGGGTTAAGAGACTGTCTGGGGGAAAGAAAATGGATCTTCCCAGCCGGGTGTGGTGGTGCACATCTTTAATCCCAGCACTCTGGAGGCAGAGGCAGGTGGATCGCTGTGGGTTCAAGGCCAGCCTGGTCTACAAAGCGAGTCCAGGACAGCCAAGGCTAACACAGAGAAACCTTGTCTCAAAAACAAAAAACAAACAAACAAAAAACAAACAAAACAACAACAACAAAAAAGGATCTTCCCAAAGTTCCCTCGCAGTTGGTATCAAGGCCTGGGGATATGGTTCAGGATGAGCTCAGCATGGGGTGAGAGCCTGGGTGGGCATCCACATCCGCAGCACCGCCAAAACAGGACAAGATGGACAGGAAGTCCTCCCCTGGAATGGGGCCAGAGTGGTCCTCTTCTGTGTAACTGAGACTCCTCCTAGGCAAACCTGCCAGGCTGGGGTGGATCACTCAGGCATCCAAAAAGAAATGCACCCGGGCGCAAAAGGATAAAAAAAAAAAAAAAATGGAGCAAAGTCACATCTTTACTTCTGGGAGAAGCTAAGGATCACCGACCCTGTAAAGTCATCTCGCAAGGCTGACTGCTGATTTCCTCTGCCCCGTGATTTTAAAGGACATGTGTAGCTCCCACGGGCCTTCTTCCCAGTTGCATTCTGATTTTCTAAAGCATGCTTCTAGGACATTTTGAAAAGTATTTAAGATATTTGTTTGTTATGTACAAACCCAAAGATGATGTTTTTGAATATTACATCCTTTCATTAACTCTCTGAGTACAGATCGCCACAATTAGTGTGTGTGTGTGTGTGTGTGTGTGTGTGTGTGTGTGTGTGTGTTCTCTGTGTGTGTATGTGTGTGTGTTGTGTTTGTTCTGGCCTGACAAGATGAGGTAGGTGTTTGTGACAAGCTGTGATGAGGACCGTAGATTACTTGAATCCATTGTGTTTTTTCTTGTTAGGAGAAAGAAAGAAAGCTTCTAAAAACAAGCCTTTATTTAAAGGAAGCCCCAGTTAATTCAAAAAGGCATTGAATGAAGTCCCTTTATACACAGTGCTTGACAAAGGCCGTTTGGCTCTTGGAGTCTTATGAGGCCAAAGGCTGAAATCAACACCCAGAACAGCGTTCTGATAGTTTGAATCTCAGAACTGGTTCTTGGTGCTGGGGTTTAAACTTGAGCCTCGGAGTTTGTGAGACAGGCTCTTCCTATGTACACCAGGCTGGCCTCAAACTTTGGATCTCTTCCTTTGCTCACCTGAGAGCTGGGATTATTCTCAGACCACTATAAAGCCTAATATCGTTTATTGACCTTGGTTGCAACGAAGTTTACCTAGTAATATAAACAGTTTAACGCAAGAATGCCAACAGACCTAAGGTGACACAGCTAGGTCCTGAATGTTTACAGTGGACAGTCTGACCTTCTGGCAGGAGAGGGCGGCTCATTCTGAAGAGATTGGCTCCTCCCTTTGGCTGCTGCTACTAAACATTTCCTACAGAACTCCTATGCTAGGGCAAGGGAAAGCTAAAGCCATAGTGCCTCCCAGAGACTTCACACTCTTCAATTTTTTATTTTTTTTCCTTTTTAATTGGGGCTGGAGAGATGGCTCAGTGGTTAAGAGCACTTGGTGCTCTTGCAGAGGATCCAGACTTGGTTACCAGAACTCACAGGGGAGGTAGCTCAGAACTGTCTGGACTTTGAGGATCCTGTACCCTCTTCTGGCTTCAGCAGGCACTGCACATCCATGGTGAAATTATAGCCATGCCAGCAAAATATCCATACACATACAATTAAAACAGAAAATAACTTTGGGCTGCTAGATAGATGGCTTTGGGCTGAGGGGATGGCTCAGTAGTTAAGAGCACTGGCTGCTCTTTCAGAGGATGTGGGTTCGATTCCCAGCACCCACATGGTCACTCACAACTGTCTGTAACTCCAGCTCAAGGGGATGTAACACCTTCTCCTTGCCTCTGAAGGCACCAGGCATGCACATGGTGCACAGACATATACATGCAGGCAAACACCAATACACCTAATATTAAAATAAAAAATTTTAAAGTGTATTTGATTTGTTATGATGATGGTGGTGGTGGTGATGATGATGATGATGATGATGATGGTGGTGGTGATGGTGATGATGATGATGGTGGTGGTGGTGATGATGATGATGATGGTGGTGGTGGTGGTGGTGGTGGTGATGATGATGGTGGTGGTGGTGGTGATGATGATGATGATGATGGTGGTGGTGGTGGTGATGATGATGATGATGATGGTGGTGGTGATGATGATGATGATGGTGGTGGTGGTGGTGGTGATGATGATGATGATGATGATGATGGTGGTGGTGGTGGTGATGATGATGATGATGATGGTGGTGGTGGTGATGATGATGATGATGCTGGTGATGATGATGATGATGGTGGTGGGTGGTGGTGGTGGTGATGATGATGATGATGATGATGATGGTGATGATGATGGTGGTGGTGGTGGTGATGATGATGGTGGTGGTGGTGGTGATGATGATGATGGTGGTGGTGGTGGTGGTGATGATGATGATGATGATGATGGTGGTGGTGGTGGTGGTGATGATGATGATGATGATGGTGATGATGTGTGTGTAATGTATGGGTGAGTGTGGGCATGTGGTTAAAAGCACTTGGTGCTGCCATGGCACACGTGTATAAGTCAGAGAACAAATTTTGGGAGTTGGTTCTTTCTTTCCACAATAGTGTCTGGGGTTGGAACTCAGGCTGTCAGGCTTGCAAGGCAAATGCTTTTACTCCCTGAGCCATCTCACTGGGCCCAAGTCTACCCACAGTTCTAAGGACTGGGCCACCTTGTAAGACAGACAGGGCCTAAGATAATGAAAATATCAAGACCACACCTTGACCAGACTGCTTAATTCTACATCTCTTTTTCCTCTGTTTAAACCTAAACATCGGATCAGTGACCCCAAGTAGGACTTCTTTATTCCTCTTCCCAGCGTGGCCTCCCAAGACAAAACTGTTTGCTTTGCCAGCGGTAGTGGCATGCACCTTTAATCGCAGCACTTGGGAGGCAGAGGCAGGAGGATGTTTGAGTTTGAGGTCAGCCTGGTCTACAGAGTGAGTTCCAGGACAGCCGAGGAGGCTACACAGAGAGACCTTGTATTGGGGAAGGTGGGGAGAGAAAGAAAAGAAAGCTTTTTGCTATTGTCTCTTTAATTGGAATGTTAGGAACTGGTGGGCGTGGCTTGTTTGTTGGGAGGTCGGAGCTCAGACTTGGACCTTAAAACTCTGGTAACACCAGAAAGAAAGTGGTACCTATATCTCAAGGATGCTCAGTCATCTGAGGTAGGCGTCAGGTGAGGAAACATATGGTTCTCAGGTTAGTTAACAAGTGAAACTCAGTTTTGACCCCCAGAGGTTGAATCACCAGGTAAGGTGTAACTGTGCCCGTTAGACTGTGCTCACTTGAGAGGAAGCAGGCTAGAGTCTGCCAACACTCACAGGAAGGCTACAACCTTCTGTACAGGTCACACACACACACACACACACACACACACACACACACACACACACACACACAACCCTCCTACGCCCCTCCCACCCCAGCCAATGATTTCAGAAAACCAAACCCTATAAACTCAGAAAGCATGGGAAAATTTATTCTTTTTTTAAATTTAATTTTAATTTATGTGAGTTGGTATGGGGGTGTCAGATTTTGGAGTTACAGACAGTTGTGAGCTGCCATGTGGGTGCTGGGAATTGAACCCGGGTCCTTTGGAAGAGCAGGCAGTGCTCTTAACCACTGAACCATCTCTCCAGCCCTGGAAAATTTATTCTTACAACAACAACAGCAGCAGCAACAACAACAACAACAGTGGATTCAGCTATGGTAGGGTGGGGTGAGGCTCCTGAGAAGGCAAAAGGCAGACCAGGAGAGCTGGGTTGGCAAGAACTCTAAGGGCATGCTGCCTGTAAGTTACACTAGGTCCTTCTGAAAACCTAGAACCAATGACACCCAATGGCGCACGACACAAGTGACCTATTGTCCTTTTATTTCAAACAACAGCAGCCTACTTAGCATGCAAAGCACATTTTGTGAGGGAATAGTGCCACCAGGCTCACAGCCACAGGCCCCCTCGCAGGAGCTGTTGCTGGAAGGTCTTCTGGTCACTTGGTCTTACTCTGGATGTGTTCTTTACAGTGAGAGGTGGTAGCAAGCTCACTGGGGCTCATTGGTGGTGCAAGAACATATAGACCGGTTTAAAGGCAGCACCCCAGCTCTACCCTCTTCTGCCTGCCTTTTCCCTGTTGGCATGGTGGCGCTTTGCTGTCTGGACCTTGCCCCTATCCCACAGAAGGGTTGCTTGTCAAAATGCATTGCAACCTCATACAACACAGGGTTCCTGCACCCGTGAGGAGACCATCTCCTTCCGGGTGTAAGTGGTGTCTGCTGCCAGAGGATTTCTGCCTGTGACCTGTTCCAATCCCAGTGGGAGCTCAGGTAGACACCTTCCATGATGGCAAGAATGCCACAAACATGACTATCCTGACTGCACAGGCACCTGGGTGGGGGTGGGGTGCCGGGCGACATGCTGACAGCTCTGTCTAGCTGGTTTACCAAACGTGGCCACTTATATGGACTTGTCTCTCAGGGGTGGAGGTGGCAGTCCCTGTCAGACTGGCTGAACTCTCCTGCTCCCACTAAGCCTGGCTACTGTACAGGAGCGGGGGAAGGTCAACGGAATGCTACAGCTTACACTGTACCCTTTAAGGGCTGACTGTGAATTTCATTTATCAACCTGATGGCCCGAGAATCACCATGGAAACAAATCTCTGAGTTTCTCTGTGAGAGATTATCTACCTTAGGAAGACCCATGTTAACAATGGGTGACACCATTCGGCCAGCTGGGGACCTGGATGGACTTAAGAGAATGAGTTGTCATACATCTCAGGCTCTGCTTTGGGACTGGATACAATGTGACCGGCCACCTGCTCTTCCTGTCCCCGATGCCTTCCCTGCCAGGAGGGTCCAAACTTCCTGGAACTGTAAGCCAAAGGGAGCCCTTTCTTCTTTAGGTTGCATTTGTGGGGTGTTCTGTAGCATCAAAACAGGTCACTTGATACCACGTGTGCTGTTTAGGTCTTCTTCAGTGTCAGACATGGTGAGGTAGAGCCAAGAACTCAGCCTGGAATTGTCTCACAGTGTACCTGGGTGAGGAATTCAATGTGGCAACTCTATGAGATCATTTTGCTGGAGTTTCAGGGTGGTGTGGCAGGGCACTACCGAAGCTAAGTAAACTCCTCAGTGCTTCCTGGAGCAACGTGGGCCTGGACTTTGGGTAAAAGGAGGATGTCCCAAAGGCCATGGCCTTGAGATGTTGCCCCTGACTCAGGTCTCTTGGGGGCTTCACCGGGGGACGATCCTTTCTGTTACCCCAGATTTGAATTTTTAGTGATAACTGAGTCAGAGGGCTTCTTGCTCACTTTCTTCTTTTAAGATAGGTTCTAGCCAGGCATGGTGGCGCATGCCTTTAATTCCAGCACTTGGGGAGGCAGAGGCAGGCAGATCTCTGTGAGTTTAAGGCTAGCCTGGTCTATGAAGAGTCCAGGACAGACAGCCAGAGCTCTGTGTAACAGAGAAACCCTGTCTTGAAAAACAACAATAACAACAAAAGATAGGCCCTAGCTGGGTGTGGTGGCACTCGGCTTTAATCCCAGAGCTCAGGGAGGCAGAGGCAGGCAGATCACTGTGAGTTCAAGACCAGCCTGGTCTACAAATCGAGTTCTAGAGAAACCCTGGAGGTGGGGGTAGGGGTGTGGTGTGGGAAGAGGTCTCTAACTATTACCCTGGCTGGTCGATCTGGAACTCTCAGAGATCCTCCTGCCTCGTCCTCCCAAGAGCTGACATTATAGTGTATGCCATCGTACCTGGCTGGGGTCTCCTTTTCACGCAGCTTCAAGCTTAGTCCTCAGTGGGACTTGAGCAATACTGCTGATGCTGGGATGTGTATGGGGTGTTGTCAACGGCAGATCAGGAGAGGGGAAAGGCCATCCTCCGGGAAAGTCCCAATGTCTTCTTAAAGTTGTTTCCAAGTTCCAGGAAGGCTAGACATGATGCACGGAAGCTGGCAGCTCCCTTCCAGTGCCTTCGTTCATAGTTCCGAAGCAACGTCACTTACAGTAGAACAGAGGTCCCTGCAAATAGAGTGGGAACAGCGAACAGAAGCTTTGTTTTATTTTAAAGATTTCGCCGGACGTGGTGGTGCATGCCTTTAATCCTAGCACTCGGGAGGCAGAGGCAGGTGGATCTCTGTGAGTTCGAGGCCAATCTGGTCTACAAAGCGAGTCCAGGACAGCCAAGGCTAACACAGAGAGACCCTGTCTCAAAAAAAAGAAAAAAGAAAAAAATGAAGATATTATTATTATTATTATTATTATTATTATTATTATTATTATTATTATTATTGTTTTTCGAGACAGGGTTTCTCTGTTCAGCCTTGACTATCCTAGACTCACTTTGTAGACCAGGCTGGCATCAAACTCACAGTGATCCTACTGACTGTGCCTCCTGAGTGCTGGGATTAAAGGCGTGTGCCACCATGGTCGGCTTATTTATTTATTATTTAATACAGTATCCTGCCCGCATGTGTGCCTGCATGACAGAAGAAGGCACCAGATGATCTCACTATAGATGGCTGTGAGCCACCATGTGGTTGCTGGGAATTGAAATCAGGACCTTTGGAAGAGCAGCCAGTGAGTGCTCTTAACCTCTGAGCCATCTCTCCAGCCACTCCACCCCACCCCCCTTTTTTAAATTTAGAACCAGCTAGTGGAATTCTAGCTATATATTCATCTAACAGGTTAACCCTGAACATCTACCAGGGCCAGGCTGATGTGTGCACCTCTGGTGGAGCAGACACATTCACTATTTTGCTCTTACCACCTTCTTAAAAGGATCCTGCCAGCTAGGATCAAACCTGTATTCCCAGCACCTGGTTGGTGGAGGCAGAAGGACCAGGAATTCAAAGTCAGCCTTGTCTGGCCCCGTAGTGAATTTGAGGACAGCCTGCATGAGACCCTGCTTTCAAAAAAACAAAACTAAACAAAACAAAAAGGACCTAGAAACCAATAAACTAGGGGCTATACATGTCTTCCAGGCCTAAAACTCCCAGATTAAAAGTCGTGGCTGCAGCCTGGCATGGTGGTGCGTGTCTTTAATCCCAGCACTGAGGAGGCAAAGGCAGGTGGATCTCTGTGAGTTCGAGGCCAGCCTGGTCTACAAAGTGAGTCCAGGACAGGCAAGGCTACACAGAGAAACCCTGTATGGGGGGTGGGAGGTGGCAGGGAGTCATGGCTGCTGCAAGGGAGCCATGAAATCTAAGAGAAGGAAGCCAGTGTTAGTGGGGTGCCGGGCTTCTCATCTTTTGCGTGCTCAGCATCTGTGCCGAGTTAGCTAGCTCTCTGAGCTTCCTTTGGGAAATATGATCGTGTCTTTGAAAAGAAGCGATTGTTATCTGTCACTCCAAGTGGCTGGGAGCAAGTGAGCACCACGGTGGGGTGATGGGGGACTTAACTCATCAGTGCAGAGAAGTGGCCAGGAGGTAACTGAGACACTATTACACGGAGAGTCGGAAGCCTGAGGTTGAACTGCAGCTGCTATCGATTAGGGGAGCTTCGAGTCAGCTCTCCTTAGACCCAGGATTCAGCTTAGCCACATCGCATCCCTTAGGCAAGAGTGAAAACACCATTGTTCTGCAGGTCCCGCCTCAGGACCACACCATGGGTTTATAGCCTGGGGCCTGTCTTAATGAGACTTGCATCCAGGGAGCGGCCTTAATTTCTGGGTGCTGTCATCCACCCACATCTTCCTGTCTTCCACATCTCCTAGTCAGCACACGGGTGTCTGGCAGTGAAATGGAAGGGTCTCACCACCTTTCCTGTCCTCCCTCTGTATCCTGACCAGAGAGGTCGCCTGCCCATCACAATCACCCGCTTGCTGCAGCCATGTTCCTTCGCCCTTCTCTCGCTCACTTTGTCAGCTTTGCCTGGCAAATTCCCAGTCCTGGCTCAGGCTCTTTCTTCATCTTCTCCCCACCTGCTCTTGGAAAGCCAGAAAACAAACACAGTCACCCTGTGGTGGTTCATCTTCACTGACTGGATTAGGATGGCCTGAGAGAGAATGCTAGGAGTGATTGTGTGTGTGTGTGTGTGTGTGTGTGTGTGTGTGTGTGTGTGTGTGTGTGTGTGCGCGCGCGCTTGCGCGTTGTTCTCTAGGGAGCTTTAACTGAGCAGGCAAGACCCGCCCAGAAAGTGGGCGGCACCATTCCATAGGCTAGAGCTCTGGACTAAAAATTCTGGGAAAACAGAGAAGGCAAATAAATGGCTAGATTTCACCTCTGTGACCAGAACACAATATAACCAGCTTCTGTTTTTATTATTTAAAAAATAAGAGAGTAAAAGAATAAGATGCCAAGATGCTAAACAGCAGATATTATATTATATGAGGTTTATTAAGTGACCATGGGGGTGGGGGGTGGGGGAGGGAAGAAAGTGGGGGAAGGGTGCCCCAGAGAGAGAGACAGACAGACAGAGAAAGAGAGGGAGACAGACAGACAGACAGACAGACAGAGACAGAAACAGAGACAGAGACAGGGACAGAAAAAGAGAGATTGAGGTATGAGAGAGAGCCATGAGGAGGGTGAGAGCCTGTCCTTTTATATAGTCCTGGGCAGGGCCACTGCGCCAACTGCCACACCCCACCTCCCGTGGCAGGTAGGCGCTGACAGCACAGGTAGGCAGACGGAAGCAGAATCCTAACACGCACCACTACGCCTTTCCCCTGTGATGAACTGTGTGCCTTTCTTTAAACCGGGACACAGAATTAACTCTATCTGTAAGTTGCTTGTGTCGTGTCTTCAGTTCTAGCAGTGAGAGTAAAAGCTAAAACACGGGCACTAAACCAACCACAGGGTGACACCGTGAACCTGTCCCCTTTCCCCTCCCTGGGATAACACATCCCCACCCTTTTTTCTCTCTCTGACTCTCCCCTTCACCACCCACCCTCTTCCTTCGAGTTGCTTCCTATTGCTCTGAAGAAAGACACCAACAAAGAGAACGTCCTGAGGCTTGCACCTCAGCCTTGGTGTCTTCACCTATATAGGTCACCTTCCTCTTGTGACTCAGAGGGACTCTTTCCAAAGCTCGTTCCCTGCCCCTGACCCCACCTTCTCAGATGACTCCTGGGAGACATTCCCCACTGTGTATCATCAAGTCCCTTCCCCGTGTTGTTCTGATCAGCACACAAGCGTGGTCCCCGCCACTCTTCATCTTAAAGGGACACAACAGCTTTCCTCCATCTTCAGGCCCTGCAATTTCTCTGCTCCTTTAGGGCAAGACCTCCCTGAAGAAGCAGTCTCTGGTTTTCTGTCTGTGTGCATGGGCACCCACCAATCAGGATTTCAATTCCCAGCACACCCGGAAAAGCGTCTCTGGTGAAGGCAGTCAGAGACCCAGCTTGGCAGTTTCAAAGGTGGATGTGCAGCCTGTAGTTGACTTATATGCGGCGTTGTACACAGCTAACCAAGCCCTCGCCTTTTCTTTGCTTTCTTCTCTGGTCAGGACACCTCTGTCTTAGGTTTGCCTCTTGCTCCACCAACCACTCCCTCGCTCCCGAGTCCCTGACCTGCTTTCTCTCCCCTCCCTGACCTCCGCTCCTGGCACACCCTGGAGTTTTTTCTCTCTCTCCTGCTCCTTGGCTATCTTGCCCAGACACATGAATTTATTTTTTTCTGTTTCCACATTTTGCTAATTCTCAATCATACGTGTTCAGAACTGCTACACCCAGGTGACTGTGGGCTATGCATACTGTGTGTGTTTCTTGGATGGTTCTCAGGTATCCACTGCACCCCAAAACAAGGGTCCTGGCAACATAGATTCTCCTTATCCGGGTCCCACTCCAGTCTTCCTGCTTTGGGTAAACGGCGCCTCCAGTTTTCAGGACGAAGTTCTTGATTTCTTTTCGTCAACTCCAAAATCCAATACGCAAATCTTATTGACTTTGCCATCAAGTTAAACACATGTGTGATGTGAACGTTTTCTCTGCTTCCTCCTGGCTTCCCTGAGGCCACATCTACTCTTGCTTAAGTGCTTGCGTCAGCCTTCTGTCTGGCCTCCTTGCTTCTACCCTGGCTCCTTAGTCCAAAACTGCAGTGGATGTGTGACCCTCAGGAGGAGTAGACTCAAGCCTCTCTGAGGCAGTGATATTCATTTTTCTCACCTTCCCTGCCGCACACCATCCAGCAGCTCATCCTGTCACTTGAGGAAGACAGCCATGCTCTCTACTGTTTTCCCTTTGCCCGGATACTGCCATGACCATGACCTCATTTTATCTAAACCTCCCTCTATAGTGCACGCTGTGGATTGAATCGGAAATGTTTCTCACAGTCTCATGTTTTGTTTTTGTTTTTGACAGGGCTTCTCTGTGCAGTCCTGGCTGTCCTGGACTTGCTTTGTAGATCCAGCTGGCCTCAATTTCACAGCAATCCTCCTGCCTCTGCCTCCCGAGTGCTGGGATTAAAGGCGTGAGCCACCACACCTGGCTCAGTCTCATGTTTTGAATGCTTGCTCCCCAGCTTGTGGTGCTATTTGGGGGAGTTCTCAAAACTCTGAGGAGGTGGGGCCTAACTTGTAGGCCACTGGGTTACGAGGGAGTATATCATCCCTGCCCACTTCCTGTCTCGTTTCAGCTGCCATGAACCGGTTACACAGCCGCGCCTTCCCTGCCATCACGGACTGAAAGCCTCTTAAACCGTGATCCCAAACAGACCTTCCCTGTTTGAAGTTGTTTTGGCTGGGTAATATGGCCACAGAGATAGAAAAGTAATTAATTAAAAAAAAAATTAAGGGGGCTGTAGAGATGGCTCCGTGTTTAAGAGCACTGACTGCTCTTCCAGAGGTCCTGAGTTCAATTTCAAGCAACCACATGGTAGCTCACAACCATCTATAATGAGATCTGATGCCCTCTTCTGGCCTGCAGGTGTACATGCAGGCAGAGCGCTGTGTACATAATAATATAACAAATCTTTCCAAGGCTACAAGAGAAACTCTGTCTTGAAACCCCCCCGCAAAATAATAATAATAAAATTAAAATATGGGCCAGTAAGATGGCTTTCTGGGTAAAGAGGCCTGCTGCCAAGCTTGATGATCTAAGTTTGATCCCCAGAACCCACATGGTGGAAGGAGGGAGCTGACTCCTTCAGGTTGTCCTTTGACTCCCCAAGTGCAAATAAAAATAAAATTTACAAACCAAATGTAATGATGCCTGCCCGAGGCAGTTTCCAGCTGACTAAGATCACACACCCTCTCATGGGGCTGTTATCAGCTGTGGAGAAACTAAAGTGAGTTTCACATCCCATACTTGGGATCAAAACAAAAACACGTTGTGCAAGGTAACCTAAACTCCTACTGCAAATAATTGTTGTTAACTGTTATAAAATTTTGTATCAGAAGTAGGGGCCCTACCCAGAGTCCCAACTCTGGAAGGAGTTGGGAAGCATCTGGAGAAGCAGGCTGCAGATGCCCTAAAGTGCACTATGCACAGTTGAATGAGGCATTTGGGGGCGATTTCAGAAGCCAGGATCCTGGCAGGAGTGTGGACCACAAAGGCTGTGGTCATGACATTCCAGATGGGAACAAGAACTCGACTGAATTAGAGACTTTTCCTGCTACGTTCTGGCAGAGGGTTTGTCTGTATTTTCCTTGTATTCTGAAATTTTGAGTGAGAGCGAATTTGCAAATAATGGACTGATTTAGCAGAGAGAACTCCAAGGTGGCATAGCACTCAGGTCGTAGCATGGTTACTGCTGACTGATTCCTGTTAGGTTTATAGTGGGAAATGGGAACAAATAGCAGAAGCGGGCAGGGAACTAAAAAGAACAAAAAACAAAACAAAACGAAATAAAAACTTGTAGTTTGGCCAGAAAAGAAACTTATTTAGAGTTGTGGGTAAGAAAGTCATAGCTATTAGGGAGGTATCAGTACTATTAAATAGGAGCTGTGGCCAGGTGTGGGGCAGCACACCTGAATCTCAGTTGGGGGACAGAGGAAAGATGATCTCTGTGAGTTCAAGGCCAGCCTGGTCTACATTACAAGTTCCAGAATATTCAGGGTTATAGAGAGAGATTCTGTCTCAAAAGAAAGAATGTGTGTGTGTGTGTGTGTGTGTGTGTGTGTGTGTGTGTGTGTGAGAGAGAGAGAGAGAGAGAGAGAGAGAGAGAGAGAGAGCTGTGAGTGCATAGGAACAAAGATGCCCTGAGGACCTTCAGGAACTGGTGAAACCGGACCTTTCCTTTGAAGACAGTGCTACCATGTGTTCTACTGTAATGGGTCCATCTAAAAATGCGGTTTTTTCTGATGTGGAATGGCGGTGGTCCATACCTTTGATCCCAGCACTCGGGAGGCAGAGGCAAGTGGATCGCTGTGAGTTTGAGACCAGCCTGGTTTACAAAGTGAGCCCAGGACAGCTAAGGCTACACAGAGAAACCCCGTCTCAAACCCTTGCACGCACCCCCCCCCCCAAAAGAAGTGTTTTTCCAGATTTGGTCACCCAGACACTCTTCTGCAACTATGGTCTAATGGGGCATGGCAGCTGCTCAAGCTAGCAACAGAATTTGTATCACGCATCTGGTGCTGAGTTATAGGGCTGCATGGTCGTCCTTAGAGATGCCTGAGAAGAGCCTGCGGAATAGGCTTGGAGTCCCTGCTAGTTAGGGATGAACCCGTGAAATGAACCCCAAGCTGCAGCGAAGACGCTAGGATCCCTGAAATGCCGGGAATGAGGGTGTTCTACTTAGGAGAGTTGCGCGTACCACCGGGAACCACACCCAGAGAGAGGCCATGTGCGCTGAAAATAGCAAAAGCCACAGACGCAGTGCCGCAGTGCTGTTCAGGCCTGTTGGACTCACATTGGGATAGGATGTCCCTGGATGTTTGCCATGGAACTACGGGGTTCATGCTCTCCTTGCTGGTCTTGCTTTGATCACTCCCCCTTTTTTAATACCATATTCCTCCCTTATTTATTTATTTATTTATTTATTGGTTTTTCGAGACAGGGTCTCTCTGTGTAGCCTTGGCCGCCCTGGACTCCCTTTGTAGACCAGGCTGACCTCGAACTCACAGAGATCTGCCTGCTTCTGCCTCCCGAGTGCTGGGATTAAAGGTGTGTGCCACCACGCCCTGGCCCTCCCTTTCTGAAATGGCACGTTGACTCTGTACCATTGTACACTGGAAATTCATAACCTTCTCTTTTACTTACAGGGACTCACAGCTTAGACAGTATTTTGAGTCTCAGTAGAGACGCCACACGGACTTCTGAAAAATGTTGGAAATGTTGAGACTGTGTGGACACTTGAAGTCCGACTAAATTTTACAGTGTAAGATTTTACCGCACAAGCCTCCAGGGGCTGGGGTTGGAACATTACGGCTTGGATGTGAAAGCCCTCTCATAGGCTCCTGCTTTGAATGCTTGGTCCCCAGCTGCGAGTTGGAGAGGTTCTCACACGTTTGGAAGGTGGCGCTTACCTGGAGGAGGTAGGCTGCTGGTCCTTGAGGGTGTGTTATCCCTGGCCACTTCTTCAGTGTCTGCTTCTGGGGCCACCACATTCCCCCATTGCCATGACTTGAACAACTGATGTATTTCCCCATAATGACAGAGTCAAACCATCTGAAACAGGGAGCCAAAATAAGTCCCTTTCTCCTTTCGGTTGTTTCTCTCAGGTGTTCTGGTCACAGCAACAGTACAGTGACTAATACTGTGAGTCTCCTCTTTTCCTCACCTGAAGCTGCTGCAGGAAGCCTTCTTACTTTGTAAAAGGAAAAAAAAATTGTATATATATTTATTTTTGTTTTTGGGTTTTTTTGTTGTTGTTGGTTTTTTTTTTTTTTTTTTTTTTTTTTTTTTTTTTTTTTTGAGACAGGGCTTCTCTCTGTGTAGCTTTGGCTGTCCCGGAACTCACTTTGTAGATGAGGCTGGCCTCGAACTTAGAGTATCTGCCTGCCTCTGCTGAGATTATAGGCATGTGCCACCACTGCCTGGCTTGAAAATGTTTTTATTTTATTGTATGTGTGCAGTGCTTTGCCTGCCTGTACACCTGTGTATTAGGTGCATCCCTGGTGCCTGTGGAGGTGTCTGATCCCCTGGAACTGAAATTATGGGCAATTGTGAGTTACCAAATGAGTGCTGGGAATTGAACCCAGGCCATCTGCAAGAACAACAGATGCTCTTAAGCACGGAGCCATCTCTCCCGCCCCTGTTTTACTTTCCTCGGTAGCACTCACCATGATCTGAAATCAGTCTTATTTCTCTGCTGCTCTATTGTCCATCGCTGCTTTGGATGCGCAATCGCGGCAACTTGCACAGAACTTACCTCGGTTGCAGGCCGTCCACGGAAGGTGGCACTGCGCCCGAGCTCCTGGCTGAAGCACCGCCAGGGTTGCTCTGTATTTTGCTTATTGGATGGCTGTAGTGTGCATTCAATAATGTGGACCATTTATTTCCTTTGCTAGGACTTCCTGTCGGTTCTTTTCCCTGAGCCTCGCTTTCTTCATTTGGCCAGGGGATAATTAATGTCTACCTCTACCTGTGTAGAGGATGTTAACTCAGAGCACGGCTGCTCTGGCCAGAGATCACATCCAAAGACCTTCTAGGTCTGTGTGCTCCACCTGGAATACAAACACACCTTTAATCCAGGAGACAGAGCCAAACAGATCTGAGTTAGGGGCCAGCCTGGTATAGAACAAGATTCAGGTAAAGAAAAGCTTAGGTCCAGGTGTGGCGGTGCATGCCTTTAATCCCAGACAATGAAGATGAAGTTAGTTTGTAGAAGGAAGCACCCATGTTTCAAAGTGATGTCTAGCTGGGCTGGTGGCGCACGCCTTTAATCCCAGTGCTCTGGAGGCAGAGGCAGGAGGATCTCTCTGAGTTCGAGGCCAACCTGGTCTACAAAGTAAGTCCAGGGTAGCCAGGGCTACACAGGGAAACCCTGTCTTAAAAAAGCAAGTGACAGATCAGAGAAGACTTGAAAAAATAGGATGTACCTAACTCTCGCGAGAAGAGAGAGGAAAGGGAAGTTATTTAAGGGGCAATGCAGAGAGGGAGAGGAGGCAGTTTTTACCAGGACAGTAATGAGAGACAGGTTGCAGAGAGAGAAAGAACTCAGGTGAAGACAAAAAAAAAGCCAGATTAGAAAAGATTTCTGGAGTTAGTTAGGGGCCAAGCAGAGAATTCAGAAGCCAGACTGAGTAAGTCAGCTGGGAGAGGAGTTTGAGCCAGAGCTGAACAGCCAGCCCAGAGCTCAGAAAGAACAAGAAAGGATGACCTTACTAAGCAGTAAGTCTCAGAGGCTGAAAACATTCTAAACCTAGGTTCTATTGTACGGAGGCTAGAAGCTTCCAGGGCTAGGACTAAGTTAGTACAAGGAGGCAGTAATCTTCCAAGACAACAGCTACCTCAGGAGAATAAGAGCTCTTTTTTACACACTTTTAATCCCAGCACTCGGGGAGGCAGAGACAAACTCTGTGAGTTTGAGGCCAGCATGATTTATGTAGTAAATTCTAGGCCAGTCAGGGCTACATAGTGAGACCTTGTCTACATAAAAGAAATAAGTGTACGTGGCACAGACAATATTACATTTATACAAAATGTCCAGAAAAGGCAAATCCGTGTAGACTGAAAGAGCATGGGGCTGCTGGAACCAGGGTCAGGGGACATGAGAAGTGACTGCTTACTGCATGGAAGATGTCCTCTGGTGTGAGAAAAGTATTAAGACTGCACTAAGAGCCACACAGCATTATAATCCCAAATGCTACAGAATCTCATGCTTGGAAGTGGCTAACAGGGTGGACTTAGGTCTTGAGACTAGGGTTATGCTACAGAAATATCTCCATATAAAAATAAACGCTATAGTGCTGGAGAGATGGCTCAGTGGTTAAAGAGCACTGTCTGCTCTTCCAGAGGTCCTGAGTTCAATTCCCAGCAACCACATAGCGGCTCACAACCACCTGTAACGAGATCTGGTGCCCTCTTCTGGCTTTCAGGCAGAACACTGTACACAAAATAAGTAAGCAAATCTTTAAAAAGTAAATAAATAAATAAATGCTGTAGCCAGGCGTGGTGGCGCACGCCTTTAATCCCAGCACTTGGGAGGCAGAAGCGGGCAGATCGCTGTGAGTTCGAGGCCAACCTGGTCTACAAAGTGAGTCCAGGACAGCGAAGACTACACAGAGAAACCCTGTCTCGAAAAACAAAAACAAACAACAACAACAACAACAACAAAACGCTGTGTCTGGGACATGGGTGGCATTGATTAGCTATCAGTGAATGACTTCTTTGTTTCAAAAATAAAATAAATAAAACCCACTTTTCCTGGTGCCTTGCTGTCCCGCCTTGTAATAGCAACCATTTCCTTCTCATTCACCCCTCCGCCCAGACTTTCTATGCTGTCTCCACCTTTTCATTGGGATTCCTGCTTTTCCTCAACCTGCATCTCAATCCCTGCCCACATCTCCATCTCCCACCTCATGAGTCATCCCTCCCACCCATAAATTATTAACTTATTTCATTTATTTATTTCAATTATCAATTTACTAATGTCATTAATTTATTTCCAAAATATCCATTGTTGCCATTACAGATATTGGCGATATGATGACAAGATAGATACAGATGTTATATTACAGCTCATAGCTCATGAGAGGTTCGAAAAAGATGACCATAGCACCGGGCTGTGGGAGCAAAGAGCCAAGGCAATAGCGAGAAGAGGAGGGCTCCTCACTCAGACTAGGCTGTGGCAGGGACGATTAGTTTAAAAAGCTCCCAAGCTGGGACCCTGGAAGCGAGGGGCCTAGGAAGAATCCTTTTCAGAGAAAAAGCTGGAGATAGAGATGGGGCAGAAGTTGGAAGTGCTGGTTGGAAAGTTGGGGTCACAGCATGCAGAGCCTGGGAAGAGGGGGCATCTCAGGATCTGGGCAAAGAAAGAGGTGAGTGTAGCTGGAACGCAATGTAGAGCGGGAAGAGGCAGAGTGATGAGGGGAGGGGCAGAGCGATGAGGGGAGGGGCAGAACGATGAGGGGAGGGGCAAAGTGATGAGGGGAGGGGCAGCGTTAATTTGCCAAAGGGCTAGGACTTGTCAACTGGGACGCCATCCTAAGAGAGTTCAAGCCTTGCATATGGACTCCCACCCTCCAGACAGCCCCAGCTAAAACAAAGCAGTAAAACAAAACAAGACCTGTCAAGAAAGGCTAAGTGTGACGGCCTACCCGCTTTTAACTTTGACACTTGGAAAACAGAAGAGGTAGATCTAGCTCTGTGAGTTTGAAGCCAGCCTCGACTCATAATGAGTTCCAGGATAGTTTGGGGCACATAAAGAGACCCTGTCTCAAAATGACATTAAACATACAACCCCACCCCCAGCAATAAAAAAAAAAAAAAAAAAAAAAAACCCTGAGACCAAGAAGTCTTGGAAAGGAACCAGCTGAGTGACCCATTATAGATATTTGCCCCAAAGGGCTTGCCTTGCTACAAGCTGCCACACACCCTACCAGCATCCCCAGCAAGGCTAGGTAGCAGTTGTGGGGAGAAGAAAAGCCTATGTGATCTAAAAAGCCACAGTGCTTCATAGTGGAGATTAAGACAGGCATTTAATTTAAAGCACTGAAACCACACTGGCTATAGGAGAGGTGGGGGAAAGGCTTTGGGATAGGCAGAGTGTCTGCATGGAGAGGTGACTATTGCTTCTGGATAAGCCAGGGCTGCAAGCGAGGCCTGCTGCTCCACACCTTAACGTGTATTCAAGAAGACATTAACCCTTCCCCTCCTGTTCTCTGTCCTTCCAGCCTCAGCCCTTTGTCAGTAAAGTGAGGACGTTGCAGAGCCTCCTCCCACCTCTTTGGTTTTTCTCTTTTTTTCTCCTTTGTTTGTTTGTTTGTTTGTTGCTTTTGTTGGTTTGTTTGTTTTTTGAGACAGGGTTTCTCTGTGTAGCCTTGGCTGTCCCAGACTCACGTTGTAGACCAGGCTGGCCTGGGACTCACAGAGCTCCACCTACCTCTGCCTCTCTGAATGCTGGGATTACAGGCATGGGCCACCACGCCCAGCTATTTTCTTCATCATCTGCTGTGCAAACGCCTCCGGGCAGCCCTGTCTCCAGTTGTGCATGCCTGTGGATGCTGGAGGACCCATGGGCCAGCATCAGTAGCACAGGCAACCCTTCCTGCCTGAGTTATCTGTTGATCCTGTCCACTCTCAGGTACTCTGCTGAGTACTGAGAAGCCAGAGAGCCCCTGAGGAGGGCTTCCACCCAGGTACCCAGGGCAGGCAGGAATGAGTCCAAGATCCTGACAAACACTGACATCAAAGGTGTCCCAGGCTGTGCTGGCCAGGATAGAGGGGACCCCTGAGCTGTACCTGGAAGGACAGTGAGGATCCAGTCCTCAGGATCACCGCAAAGGGAAGCAAGAGAGAGGAGAGCTAAGGCCCTGGCGGGGAGGGTCAAGGGGCCGTGTAACCCAGATGAAGGTTTGGACCCCTTAAGAGGGTAGTTGAGTGTAGACAGACAGGCAGACAGACAGACACACACAGACACACACGCACATGAACACACACACGTGCACACCCACCCACCATGTGCTAGCACTTTTCAGGGGGAATTTGGAGCAAGCTTAGTTCTCTCAGGCTCTGCCTGGGAAGGCTTCTCACTGCTCTCTCTTGATGGTCCCATCTGGCTTATTGCCTTGGCAGGTCTGTAAAACTCCGGCTTCAACTTTGGACTTTGTACTGGCACTGCAAATCCACTTGTTTATCTGGGCCGGTAGCAACACCTGCTGAGCTCTGTCCCTTCAGGCACAGGCTGGACCCCCTTCTGCTTTCCAGCTGCACTAATCCACAGCCAGCCCGTCTCCAGCCCCCCTCCCACCCTCCACCCCCAAACTTGGTGAGACGCGAGATGAGTCCTCCCAGCTAAGGGCGTTGCAAATCCTTGGTGGCCCCGCCTTCCTTTCACCTGCACTTCTGCCCCTCCCACCCTGCCACCGTTCCAGGTGAGTCAAGCGTCTGCTCTGGCCCGCCCACCTGTCCAGGTTCAGCAGTCGCTGCCGGAAGCCACCTCCACGGGCCCGTGCACCGTGTCTGAAGGTGGGAGCGGAGATGGGGGACATTGGGGTTGTGGGAGACGGTACTCAGGTCTCTTTTGATCCATGAGGGCTCCCGTGTGCCGCAGAGAAACCAGGTCCTGTTGGGGGTGTGTACTCTTGTGTTGTGGGTTGTGAAATGACAGTTGGAGGGGGATGGGCAGACAAGTGTGGGCTGCGAGTTCAGAGGCATTTGGAAAGTGACTTTGTGTATGTCTTTGGAAAGAATTTACAGAGCAGGGGCAGGGGCGTAAGGGAGCTGGTGTGAAACCTTTGAGAAGTCTAATTTATAATTTAACTCATTGCAGTGTAACAAGCCCTTGTCTTTTGGATACTGGGTGCCTAGGAGAGGTCCCCAGAAGGCAACCAAAGCTTTCTTGCAAATGAATGGCTAAACTAGGTATGCCCTCTTTCCGAGGCTTCCCTTCCCCCACACAATCACTTCCCATACCCCACCCCCACCCCACACCTTCACTTGACAAGCCTGGTGCTCTGAGCCCCGAAGCCCAGCTTCCCAGCCCCCAACCACAGGCAAACACACCAGCATACCCAGCCCTCTGCCTCAGGGAAGTGTGTGGCTGGTAGTGTCCAGTTCTGACTGGGCGCTCATGAGGCAGAGGTCACCTATGGACCCTGGAGCCGCTTCACCGGCAAGGCGGTCTGATTTGGCACTGAGGGATGAAAGCTCAGAGAGTTGAGGGGTGGATGAGCTTGACCTGAGGGTCCCCTGCTGGAGTTTGTGTCCCCGCCAGCTAAGAACAGGACATGGTTGGCACATGGCGAGCTGTGATGATAGGCTCGGGGTTGGCTTCTGGAGTGGATTGGAGGTGGTTAGACTCCTGTTAGGAGATCACAGCTGGGGACTGTGACCAGAGGGACAAAGTGTAGGTAGCTTGGACACAGCTGTGGCCAAGGGTAGGGAGGAGGGCTGAGTCCCTGGAGTGAGGGAATCTTTTGAGTGTTCCACTGAGGAGTTTGGCTGGATTCGGCCCTCAGCTGGGTGTTTCGGTCCCTGGCCTGGCCGCTCTGCCCAGGGACACCTGTGGCTCTTGTCATCCTCCACTAGACACTGCCCAGCCCCAGCTGTCCTACTGTTCCTTCCCTAGGCGTGCCTTAGGCTCACATGCATCTCCCCATGCACCGCTGACTCCCTTCAGAGGCGGCCAACCCTAATCTTATACACAGGATCTTCTCCAGCTAATCCCTTGGCTCAGGTGCCCTACCCCCAGGGTTTGCCAGTCACCAGGGTCTTTTCACACTCTACGTGGCCTTCTGTGATAGTTCCCTGGGATAGACCCCACTGAGGTGGCATGGCGTTTACAGAGTATGGCAGGGGCGGAGTGTGGTAGAGGTGAGCTGAGCGGATGGAGGCCATTGGAGGAACTGAGAGGTGTGGTAGGAGAGACTCCTGATGCAGGAGCAGAGAGGCATGGCTGCTGTGGCTCTCTGGGGACAACCTCTTGTTCTTGTGGGGAGCGTGCCAGACTGTGCTCTGGCGTCAGAGACCTGAACTGGAATTCTGGGGCCTTAACTGAATCATTTTCCATCTTGGGACCTCTGTGCTCTCATCAATAAGGCAGGAATAGCATATATATCTTATATAATATATATTTATATATCATATATAGTGTATATATACTTATATTTTATATATACTTATTATATATAGTTATATATATTTATAATGGGATTCTGTGAACACACTGCTAGTGCCTAAATCTTAAGGTCTGCTCACTAAGAGATTAGAAATTCCAGTATTAGCCTAATCTAGACCTGTACTTCATGCACAGCAGCTTGAGTCCTCTTCCACGGACCAGTGGTGTGGCCAGCGGTCCTGTCCTTGGCATTTATAGTAGCTTAACATGGCTGTGAGTCTAATGTGGAAGGCGCATCTTCTATCTAACCCCTACACATCTGTGTTTTTTCAGGACTTGTGCCCCAGGGCTGCCTGGAGCCTGGGCTGTTCCTGGAGCCAGGGCTTTTTCTGGAAGAGGCCAAGGCTCACCGACGTCATCAGGGCCTCTCCATGACTGACAACGCAAACCTAAGTGAGTGGTAGAGAGGTATGGATGGCTGAGGATGGATTGGGTCCCCTCAGCTCCTGAGAGAGGAGAAAGAGCTACGCCCACACTCCCTCGGTTTCCCCTGGCAACCCCATCTAGGGAGCCGCTTTTAACTCTGTCTCTTTCTCTGCAGCCGGATTCCCAGTGTCCACCAATGCAACTATGGCCCCGGCACTGGGCACCGGGGGCCGGGCATGGCCCGTGCTGGTAGGGGTTGTGCTGGGGGCAGTGGCGCTCTCCGTTCTCATCGCACTCGCTGCTAAATGCCACCTTTGCCGGCGATACCATGCCAGCTACCGACATCGTCCGCTGTCTGGAGCCAGGGATGGGAACCGCCCACAGGTGGGTGAAGATGAGGATGATGATGGCTTCATCGAGGACAATTACATTCAACCTGGGGCTGGTGAGATGGAGGCGTCGGGAAGCCGGGACCACTTCTCTCTATGAGCCCCGTCGTTGGAAACTCCCCATCCCACTCCATGTCTGGCCGGTTAAAGACAGCGCGCATCCAGCCTCAGGGTCAGAAGCCTCTGGTATCTAAAGTTCGACCAGGAGTCAGTTTTCTAACACTTAGTTGCCTAAGTGACAATTCTGTTTCTCAATAACTCTCTGTGGCTCCCTGCTGTCCTGGGATACAGCCTCAGTGAATGAATGTGGGGGAACCGCCCCTGTGAGCAGGCGTCTTAATTTACTTCCTTTGCCTCCCTCCTCCCTGCTTTACTATGGTTTTGTTTTTGTTTTTATAACTACAGTCACCCCCTGACTGGCCTACCTTGACCCTCTTCATGATGGCAGCCCTGACTCACAGGTGCTCCCGCCCCCCCCACCAGATTTCACACATGTCCTACCCAGCAGGAGAAGACCGTGCCAAATTTCTTACTGAAATTTTTTATCTTATCAATACAGTATGTGACTTGGCTATAATATATTGTGTTTTTCACAGTAATCAATAAATCTGTTTTCATTTTGGATTAACATAAGTCATTCCTTTTACGTTTTTATCTGCACCTAAATGCATTGCTCATAGCTGGTAGACACTGTGTAGACCTCCCCTCTTCCAGGTACCTCCCTCCCATGAGCATCTCTCTGGCCACCGTTCATTTTATGAAAATGATTGTTTTACTGGTCCAGTGAAATGGCTCAGGAGGTAAGGGGGCTTGCTGCCAAGGCTGACAGCCTGAGTTTGGTCCCCAGGGCCCACATGCTGAAAGAAGAGGACTGACTGACTTTCACATGTGCAGCAGCTCACTTGGGCCAAGCACAACATAAACAAATGTTTTAGGAAGCATAACAATGAATTATTAATTGACAATTTCGTACGTGTGCCATGCATTTTGGTCATATTCACCCTCCCCTCTCTCATGCCCCCTTCACTTCCTCCTTCCATCACATCGCCATCCTCCCGCTCTCATGGGATCTCAGACTCTCACACAAGGTGATGCCAAACATATTCAGCCCTTTATCCAAGGGTTTTGTATTCACGGGCTTAGGCAACCTTGGATGGAAAATATTTGGTGAAAATGCCTAAGCTTTGACTTCACCATGCACCATCATTGTGTGCTGAATCCATGAAAATGGAATAACGTGAAGACATCCTATTAAGAATCAAGGTGGGCAGGAGGCAGAGGCAAGTGGATCGCTGTGAGTTCGAGGCCAGCCCGGTCTACTAAGTGAGTCCAGGACAGCCAGGGCTACACAGAGAACCCATGTCTCAGAAAAACAAACAAAACAAAACAAAAGAATCAAAGTGAGCTAGGCGGTGGTGGCACACGCCTTTAATCCTAGCACTTGGGAGGTAGAGGCAGGCAGATCTCTGTGAGTTTGAGGCCAGCCTGGTCTACAGAGAGTTCCAGGACAGCCAGGACTGCTACACAGAGAAATGCTGTCTTGGAAAACCAAACCAACCAAACAAGCAAAGAATCAAAGCGGGGCTGGAGAGATGGCTCAGTGGTTGGGACCTCTTATTGCTCTTACAGAGGATCCGGGTTCTGTTCTTAGCACCCACATGGCAGCTCACCACCATGTGTAACTCCAATTCTGGGGTGCGGGAATGCATCTTACATTCTCTATTGGACTCTTCTGGAATCACATGCACACATAGGGTGTACAGACATGTGCAGACAAAACACAGTACACATAAAACGAAAAGAGTCAAACGTATTTTTCTTTTCTTTTTCTTTTTTTTTTAAAGACAGGGTCTCTCTGTGTTAGCCTTGGCTGTCCTGGACTCGCTTTGTAGACCAGGCTGGCCTCGAACTCACAGAGATCCACCTGCTTCTGCCTCCCAGAGTGCTGGGATTACAGGCCTGCGCCATCGTGCTCTGCTCTTGAAAGTATTTCAGAGAAGATGTAAAGTACCCAGGAGAATTGTAACGTTCTATACAAGGTCCTCGTGTATATGGATTTTGGTTTCCGCAAGGAGTTCTGCCCCAAGGAACAGTGGTGTTGATTGAATGACTAAGGAGTGAACTTGGAAAGTAGAATGTGAGGAAGTAGAGGCAAATGTGGAGGATTTCACCAAGAATCTTAGTGATGGGAAGGCCAGACACCTTTAATCCCAGCCTGGTCTACAGAGCGAGTACCAGGATAGCCAGGGCTATGTAGAAAGACCCTGTCTCAAAAAAAACAAAAAATAACAAACAAAACAAAAATGAGAGAGAGAGAGAGAGAGAGAGAGAAAGAGAGAGAGAGAAGAAAAAGAAAAACATGGGGCCAGTAGAGATGGCCCTGAAAGGGAAGTGCTTGCCGCGTAACCCTGACAACATGAGGTTGATCCCTGTAAAGGTGGAAGGGAAAAGCTGACTCCACAGAGCTGCCCTCTGATTTGTGCTCACACGCAATGGCTCATGAAGAAGGGAGAGTCAGCCGGAGAGGCCGCCTTGAGACGAGATGGGCTTGAGTTAAGTAAGTGTCTTTCATTGTAAGGGGGAAGGAGCTTGTGGACGACGGACCCTGGCTTTGAATAGAAGCAAAGGGACTTAGGCAGGCTGCCCTATCCCTCTGGCTGGGGGTTGGCACTGAGCCTGTGAGGCTGTGTCATTTAGAAGGGCATTGATGGGACTCTCCATTCTTAGAACTTCTAAAACCTTGAATCCAAGTTTCAAGCAATCAGGCAAGACACTGGTCCAGACTGGTTCAGGAGTTCACCACTGAACTAGTCATCCAAGCCTTGGGGGGGACGCAAGGGGCGAGGTCCTGTAGCACACATGAGGTTGGGTGCTATCTGTTTCAGACCATTCCCAGACAAGGGCCATCCTTACAAGCCAGGCAGCCACCCTGCTTTGTGTCCATCTAGTGTCAGCCCTTGAAGGAAAAGCCCACAGAGAAGAAAATGGGGTTGGGGGAAGTGGCTGATGCAGGGAGGCGCTTGAGAAAGCCCCTGGAAACCTGGTGAGGTGACAGAATTGGTAAAGGCTCTTGCCTCATGCAGGCAGCATGAAAACCTGATGATGGCCTGGGTTCAAACCCTAACACCCAAATCAAGGTGGAAGGAGAGAGCCAACTCCACAAAATTGTTCTCTGACCTCCACATGTGTGCTGTGGCATGTGTGTTCACACACACACACACACACACACACACACACACACACACACACAAACTAATAATAAATGAACAAATACATACATTTGAAGCCATTGTGGTTGAGGATCAAAGAGGGAATGGAGGAAGAGACAGACAGGTGACCAGACCTAAGGTGTAGGGCAGACTCCAGAAACAGAAAGGGGCGGAGTTGACAGAAGTTGCTGACTCCGGATCTGGGGAGCTGCTCCTGGTTTCTGGCTTGGCCTCTGGGTATAGTAACAGGAGAGCAGGTTGGGGAGTGACCATTCCATGTCAGAGGAAGGATTTCCAGGGGAAAAAACCCAGGACAGAGGGTTCACCTGGGAGCCGTCCAGCCTGGGATCTTGGGTTTGGAGGTGTCAGCAATGTGGTGGTCATAGAGACTAGCAATGTATGAACCTGCCAGAAAGCAACTGAGAGGAGAGGCTGAGGGAGGAGCTGGGAGAGGCCACACTGCAGGGGTTGTCTGAAAAAGAAGGAAAGGAGAGAGCTAGAGGGGAGAAGTCTGGCTCCTGGGGTCTGAGTTATCAGTTGTTCCTGAGTTCAGAGATGGTTTGACCCTTGAATGCTTAGACAGAGCAGAGGCTTCCTCAGCCTGAGACACTGCAGGAGCGCCCCTGAAGAGCGGGCCAAAAGGGCTATAGGTACATCCTGGCCTCTGAGGGAAGAGGTTTGTAGCAGACATGGTTTGGCCTGTTTCCTGCCCTCAGCCTCCACTGAGGAGGAACGGCCCTCAATGCAGTTTCAGACCTGAGAGAGACTCAACTAACTGTCCTTACTTATACATATGCTTCAGGACATGGGGTGGAACCTCAGGACCCAAGAGATGGTTAAGTGCCTGATTCAAAATTAGCAGTTGCTTTTCCAGCCCACTGTAGGACCCTGCTGTTGGATGCCAGGCCTAACTAAGCAAGACCCTGAAGCAACAGAGCCTTAGACTCTGTCCTTCTAGGCCTCGTTTGATTTGCTGGGGCAATCTGTTCCCAAGCGTTCCACATGCTTGGTTCCAGGCCCAGGGAAGATACTTGGCCTGGGTCATAGGCTTCAAGAGCCAAAGGTGCTGAACTGTGGAGGAAGAGAAAAATGCCACTAACTTGACACCTCCCCCTCCAAGGCCTGCTCTCATCTGGCCTCTTCTAGCTTTGGGTCCTGGCCCCAGCTTCCACTGCCCACTACTTGCTGTGCCCCCAGAGCCCCAACTCCAGAACCTTATTTTTGAGGAGAATCCAGCTTTTTGGCTACCTCCAAAGGGATGACCATGGCTCTGCTGTGGGAAGACCAAAGATGAGTGAGGAACTGTGAAAGCCACAGACACAAGGCTTTAGAAACTCCCAGGCTTGGGAGACAGCCTAGTGGGTAGAGCTCGCTGCATAAACACAGGGACCTCAGGTTTAAGTTTGCATCCCAGGAAATATAAAAAGCTGGGCACGGTGGCACATGCTTGTAATGCCAGCACTGGAGAGGATAGAGGCAGGTGGATCCCTGGGCATCATTGTCCAAACAACTTACCCACTTACTGAACATCAGGCCAGGAGAGACATTGTCCCCAAAATCAAGGTGAATGGCTCTTGAGGACACTTGAGATTAACCTTTGGCCCCTAATCAAAGGAGCACACATGTGTACCCATGCATGCACACACACACACACACACACACACACACACACACACGCTTTTAACAGCATCTTAGTTGTGATTCGAGAGCACCAGTTAATTCAAATTCCAGCTCTGACACTGACGTGTTGTGTGACCTTGGGCAAGGTGTTGAACCTATCTGTTCCCAGTTTCTCAGTGAACTGGAGATTGTAATGGCATTTACTTAATATTGTTGGTGAGATGGAGTTCCATATGAAAAGGAGAGAGTAGGTGCCAGCTATAACCCTAATGACTGGCGCACCACCACGATACTAGTTCTGTGCCATAGGAAGCCAGCGTTCATTCTGAGGGAGGAGCTTGCCAAGTTGCCCCTGCCAGTAGTTTCTTGCTAGAGACTTGAAAGGCAGCTTCTCAGGCCTCAGATCTGGTGAGAACAGCAAAGGATTTGAATTAAAACATCCTCGGAAAGCCGGGCGTGGTGGCGCACGCCTTTAATGCCAGCACTCGGGAGGTAGAGGCAGGCGGATCTCTGTGAGTTCGAGGCCAGCCTGGTCTACAGAGCAAGTCCAGGGTAGCTAGGGCTACACAGAGAAACCCTGTCTCAACAAAACAAACCCCCCCCAAAAAAAAACAAAAGTGAAAACCTCCTCAGATTCTATAAAAACAGTGCCATGAACAGCATCACTGCCTTCTCCCAACAGATGTACTGTAGGAACCGACAGGCTGTAAGACTCAAACATCTTATCTGCTTCTACCTGCCAGCTGCACTCAACAACTGACTATTGTCTCACCTGGAAGTTAAAGCAACAAGCACGCAGACAAGAATACCCCTAGGCGGTTTTCATCCCCCTGGGCTGGCCTGGGCTGATTGCCTTCCCCACTTAGCCAGCCCACA
Source organism: Acomys russatus (assembly GCF_903995435.1). Classification (NCBI taxonomy): domain Eukaryota; kingdom Metazoa; phylum Chordata; class Mammalia; order Rodentia; family Muridae; genus Acomys; species Acomys russatus. The sequence continues at coordinate 14,405,865 of NC_067165.1, forward strand.
AGGCCCAGGAGATTTCAGAGTGTAAGCTCCAGCTTGGGAGCACAGAGCTGGCAAGTCTGATGTGAGAGACTTCCACAATGACACGCGCTGAGCCCGAGGGTGCATGTGTTGGTTACCGAGTGCCAGGAGGAGACCGGGAGTTCTGGGGTCTCCTGTGGAATGTGACTAGACTAGAAGGGGCAGTTTCAAGAGAACATTCTCCCAGTGTTCAGGAAACATGCCTGAGAACAAAAAGCTTGACTATAGCCTCAGGAGGAAGGAATTGAGTTTCTCTGTCCACTTCACCTGCTACTAGTGTTTTGCTCAATGTCAGTTTGTTTGTTTGTTTGTTTACCCAGTTATGTGTTTATTGACCCAGTTATTTATTTATTTATAGACCCGGTGTTATTGTGTAGCCTTGACTGGCCTGGAATTTATGTAGCTCGGGTGGGCCTTGAACTCACAGAGATCTGCCTGCCTCTGCCACCCCTTACCTGCTGCCTCTTTGTCTCCCGGCTTAGAGTTTGAGATCTACCATGCCGACCTCACCACAGTACTTTTCTATGCCTGGCCCATCGTTTTACCACTGAATGCCCCCAGTGAAACTCCAGCTCACAGCCAACTGCTGCCCACGCCTGCAGCCTGGCTTCTGGTCATTCCTGATGCTACCTCAAGTGGGCTTTCAAAGCCTCTAGGACTCTTGGAGTTTTCTTGGTCATGCTACAGGGAGGTCTTGGGTTTCTGCTGGTTTCAACCCCAGAAGCAACTTCCACTCTTGAGCTCTAAAAAGAATATTCCACCGGGAGCGCGTGATAAAGGGAGTCCTGATGAATTTCCTCTTAGCAAGCAAGGAAGCAAGAAAGGGCGCAGAGAGGAGCGGCCACATCCCAGATCCCAGCAGGCAATAGGGCTCATATTTCTCCGCTTTCTGCTGTTTCCTCCCTTGTGCTTCCCCCAGGCCTGGAACTTCCAGGGAATGGGTGGGTTTTTCTCATGAGATCACTTTACCCAGATTTCAAGCTATTGTTAAAAGATGTATAGGGTGCAAGACTGTGTATAGGGATTCAAGTGCTCCACAAACTGAAAAGTTTACTAGGTGAAAGGTAATAGCATTCTGGGCATGGTCAGCTAGGCAAGGAAGTCCCTCAGGCTGGAGGGATCAACACCATTTAGTCTTTGCATCCTGTGTTAGGGTCTCTGAGCTGGCCCAGCTGGAAGTCCTATTGTTCTTTATGTCTTATTTTGGAGGACCCGCCCTCTAACCTCCTGCCTAACAGTTATAGCCCCTTCCCTTGGCTATAGCTGCTCTTTAAAGCTGCCTCCACCTTGCAGGGAGAATAGCCATTGGTCAGGGCCTCCCTCTGTTTTCAGCTTCAAACCCACCCACTCACCGCAGGCACATCTTTCCTTATCTTTACCAAAAGGAGCTGCGAGTCCTCCTTGCGCCCTGGGGCTATCTGCCTTCCCTCTTCAAAGCTGACTTCTGTCTTTCATCTTCAGGTAATCACTGCTTAATTGACCACATCTCTCCCATCTGGGCCCCTCTGTGGGCCCCATTTTCCCAGCATCCATTGCATCTTGGGTTATTTGCTTTATTGGAGCAGCCTCTAACCTAAGCCCTAGTACCTTACAATGGCTGGTTCCCTAGCGCCACTTCTGCCCCCCCCCCCCCACTTGCAAATCCACTATATGCTCACCTGAACACACAGTTCTGATCCAGCCATTTCTCTATGTAAAGATCCTCCTCACTGTGGCCTGGGAGATGGCTTCCCGAGTAAAGTATTTGCTAAGCAAGACTGCGTACTAGCGTTTGGATCCCCAGGGTTCAGTGGAGGGAGGGACCCTGCAAGTCAAGCAGCCTGGCCAGACGAGCCAAAACAGCAAGCTCCAGGGTCAGGGATAGACCCTTCCTCAATTACAAGGCGGAGAGCTACGGGGGGCGGAGGGGGGGTAAGACACCCAAAGTCAACTTCAGATCTACACATTCTCATGGGCACATGTACATATGTGCCCGTGCATACACGAATGCACACCACATACACATCTATACAACCAAACTTGACACAACTTTCACTAGCTTTCTTTTGGCCATAAGGAAGTGGCCCATCTGGAAAGAGTCCCCCTGAGACAGCATTTCTGGGCTGTTTAGCCATTTCTTCTTTCCTTCCTAAAACTAATCCCTGCCTTCCCCAGGAGCCAGGAAGTCTAACCAACTTTAGCCACAGGACCCCCCTGGATTAAGATCTTTATGGTTTTCAGTGTCTCCAGGGCAAAGTCTGAATTCCTCCCTCTACTGTGCTCCCTGGGAAAAGAGGATGCCTCCCCCCCCCCCCATATTCTCTTGGAGTGTGTTTGTGTAGTGGCGGGGGGGGGGGGGGGGCGCTGAGTCAGCAGTGGAGACTGAGGAGGGAGGCGCATCCAAAGCAGATTCCTCTCAGGACTATTCACTGCAGGGTGCTGGGGCGGCGAGCAGGGAGGGGTGGGCTCATCTGTAGAGGATGTTTTGCTGAGAGCAAATGCAGGGCTGAGAAGCAGAGGAACCTGACTAAGGGTGAAAGTGGGCCACAGAGTCTTAACCAAAAGACAAGGGAGGGGAAGAGAGTAGGGGGAAAGTATCTCCAAGAAGGGACAGCTTTGGAGAGACACTGGTGGGCTGCTGTGGGTGCCGTGGACCAGGGAGAGGCTGAGTGAAATGTCTGGAGCAAGGCAGTAGAAGGTAGGGTCGAGCTGGGGGCCTGCTTTAGTGATGGAAGTGGGAGACGTACTGCTGGCTGCATAGCCTGCCTCACACTATGGTCAGTTGGGTAGATGGCTGACTTCTACTGCGTAGGGAGTGGGCCATCTGGGGCACATGTTCTGTTCTCTTCCTCATATCCTTCCCTAGGGGTTAGGGTCTGCAACTGAGAGTGCTGTGGGCACCAAAAAAAAGCAAGCCACTGATTTAAGGGGAGAGGCTGTGGGGGGGGGGGTCATGTCCTAGAGAATGCGGTCCTATGGGATAAGAAAGATAGGAAGCAAGAAGAGTGAGAGGATGCTGGAAGTGTGTGGAAATAGTTTGGTGTGGCTGGTCCAAGAGGCTGAGAGGAGAACAAGACCACATGATATCAGGGGGAAAAAAATTAAGGGTACACATTTAAGGTAGATTTTCATTTTAGTTTTACCATGGTCACTCTGGTTCAAGCGTTATGTCAGTGACCGAAAGTGGACTTGAGGACAAAAGAACAAAATCAGAGGAATGTGGAGACAGCTGTATGAGCAGGACCAACACAATGAGTGTCCCTTCTAAAGAATAGAGACGTGTGTTATCAGGCAAACGTCTATGAGCCCCTCAGAGATGATTTGTCATTGGTCTTGGGAGAAGAGCCAGTGAAAGAGCCTCCATTGTCTGGGACCACGCTGGGGTCTCTGAGCTGGATGCTCAGTGACTGGTGGCACCCAAGTAGGAACTCCTGAGATAGGCAACAGTGATCCCATTTTGAATGTGTGGAGGGACTAGGCTCCTCGGAGCATACAGGAAGTGGGTTTTTGTTGTTACAGGCATCCTGGGACGTGTGCTATTTTCCTCCCCTGGCTCTGAGCACCTTGTCCTCCTCTCAGTTTGCAGCCCTCTTCCCCAGCATCTCTCCAGGAGATGTCCTGTCTGCAGAGCCTGCATCTCTGCTGCCAATAGTTACCAGGCTCATCTTGCCCACCTGGCAGAAGTATGCTTCCCAGATGCAAGCACCGGGGACTTAATGGCGGTTGTGACCCAGCCTTGCCTACTTGAGTGGCCCCTTAGAGGCACATTCTTTGATATGGGGATGGGCCTAATGGCTAATTGTAAATCAGGGTTGTCTCCTTTTATTATGGAAATGGAGCCTAATTGGAGGTTAATCTTGGTGAATAAACATTAGCAGCACCCTTCTCAGCAAGCCTAAAACTTCAACTGTGGCACAGAACTTCCAGCCAGCCTGGTTAGGGTACTATTTATCGTCCAGTCATTGGAAGCAGGCACTCCTTTAGCGAAATTCTACTTTGTATAACTTAATACTTCCCCAGGGAGTTCATTAGTAAGCCCTTTACAGCTCCAGTTTCACTACTTTAAGCGTTTCCTGCACCAGCGTCTTTTCGGAGACAGGCCTCTGGGACTCTGATCGATGCCTTAGGACAATCTGCACCTTGCCCAGCAGGAAGTGGCAAAAGCAGTAACCTATGTCCTTGTCACCTGGAAACACACCGCAGAAAAAGAGACCCCTTCCAGGGTGATTCCAAGCAGGAAGTGACTTACTGCTCAGAAGGGCTGGAGCCCAGAAGCGGGCCAACTGGTAGGGCCACATGGATCCCAGGCTGTTCTTGTTTCATAGGTGGGGGAGGGAGACATCCTCCAAGGGATCCCTCAGGGACTCCACAGAAGGAAGATTATAAATCAGGGCCACATTTCTAAAGAAAACACTCACCAGTTCCCCCTTGAGCCTTTAATCCCAGCACTGGGGAGGCAGAGGCAGGTGGATTGCTGTGAGTTTGAGGCCAGCCTGGTCTACAAAGCGAGTCCAGGACAGCCAAGGCTAACACAGAAAGACCCTGTCTCGAAAAGCCAAAAAACAAAAACAAAACAAAACTCTCCCAATGAGCAAATGTGAAGGGCTGGGTTCCCCCACTCTCAGAGATCAGGAACCTGTTTCCCCAAACCTTTGCAATCCTCATGATCTTTCTCTCTTGAGAACAGAATCCCCAAGTCTGGCTGAAGATACCATTATGGCTCCATAGCCTGGGATGAGTGGGCTGTTGGTGGGGGTGGGGGTGGGGCTGTTGGTGGGGGTGGGGCTGTTGGTGGTGGTGGTGGTGGTGGTGTGGTGGTGGTGTGGGGTTGTTGGTGGGGTTGTTGGTGGGGGGTGGGGTGGGGCTGTTGGTGGGGGGTGGGGTTGTTGGTGGGGGTGGGGCTGTTGGTAGGGGGGGTGGGGGTGGGGCTGGTGGGGGGTGGGGGGTGGTGGGGGTTGGGGGGGTTGGTGGGGTTGTTGGTGGGGTGGGGGTGGGATTGTTGGTGGGGGTGGGGCTGTTGGTGGGGGGGTGGGGTGGGGGTGGGGCTGTTGGTGCGGGGGGTGGGGGTGGGGGGTGGGGGTGGGGTGGGGGTATGAGGGTCTCTGAGGTGATATAGTGATGTGAAGACAACAATTATAGCCATCTTTTTATTCAACATTTGCCAGGAGCCCAGTCATCTCCCTCAGGTAGCATTTAATCCTAAGAATCAATGGCAACACGGTTCTGAGAGACGGAGGCAGAAGAGGCTGAGTGACCTCACCCAGGCCCCAGCTGCTAGGTTACAAGCTCAAAGGTGTTTTCTCCTGTCCAGGCCTGGTCCAGGCCCATCTCGTCAGGAAGCCATTTCCCTCGGCTTTGCCAAGAGTCACTCTCGCTGAAGAGTGATTACTGGTGCAGTCACGGAGAAGCAACAGTCACTTCCGTAGAGACCCTTGATGATGTCACAGGGCAAGGCTGGTGTTGGAAATATGGGCCAAGTCTTCAGGGGCTCCAGATGACTATCCCGTAGAGACCCCAGAACCAGACAGAGAACACAACAGTCCATGGACACAAATAGCCCCGAGGAGGCATCACTCACCTTCTCATGGTGTGGACGTGTGAGTACACATGAGCTTCTAGTCATGTATTATGCAATACCACGGGGGAGGCCAGGGGGATGCACGTATGTGCACGCACCTGTGCGCGTCTTGCGACAAGTTCTGGGGACACTGAGGCAGGTCACGGGAAGAAGGGCTCTAGCTCTGTCAGATGAGGCTGGCGATACTGGAGGTAGTCTCATGACGCTGGCCAGACGACAACTGTGCTGAGATGCTAAAGATGATGCCGTTACCGCTGTGGCCATTTCGGGTGGAGGGTGCATCCGTACAGATTGGGGGGCAGTGTCCACTCACACCCACCTGATAGAGTAGCAAACCCAGCAGCAAGACTGAGCCCAAGGAAGCCAGGGTAATGCCCACAGACAGCATGGCAGCCAGTGGCCGAGCTGGGGCTGGGGCAGCAGCCAGTCCAGCCAGGGTCAGGCCGGTGACCAGCAGCACAAAGCCACTGAGCAGCACTACCACAACGTCCGCCCCTCCGCCGCTGCGCAGCAGAGCCACGTGCTGGGCCTGCCGTATGCAGTTCATATCCTGCACCGCCGAGCTCATCAGCTGTTTTACCAGAACCATCAGGGCCAGCAGGCAGAGCACGGTGCCCACGGCCAGCCGCCATTCGCCAGATCGACTGCTGGTGGAGGACAGCAGTGCCACGCCACCTGCCCCACAGCCAGCCACAAGGCCCACGGCCACAGAGAAACAGAGCAAGGAGCGCCGGGGCTGCTGGGACCACCATAGTTCCACCTGCTCTGCCAGCACATCTTGGGGTAGCCCCCTTCCCACGGAGACTTGTTGGGACATGGCTTGGTCAGGCAGGGTCAGGATAGAAGATCAACGTCAGGGCTCAGAGGGTGTTTATCATGGCCCTGTGTCCCCATCACCTGGTTGGCAGCTAGAGGCCCAATCTCCTCTTCTCAGTCCAGGATATGGCTATTACTCACCTGCAGGACAGGATCATGTTATTTCCCACCCATCTGGCCCTCATAATCTCACCTGTGAGTCTTAGGGAAGGGCCCCAAGAATCTTCCTCAGGGTCCTCAGGACCTGTTTCTGAAAGCTGCAGCCCCAGCATTCCACCTCCAGGGAAAATGCCTCTCCTGACCCCAACAGAGTTCCCTCCACCACAGAGCCACCCCCTCTCCCCTTCAAGGAATCCCCTTGCCCAGCTGGGCCCCTGACCTCTCGTGCTCTGGCCGGCTCAGTTGCCTGTTCCATCCAGGAAGCTGGTGCCACAGTGGATGATGGGATGAACAGTCAGAGATAAAGCCTCATTCAGGACCAGACTCACATGGCCTCAGCTGTCACTACTGGCTCCTGGGGGGGGGGGGAGGTGTGGAGAGGGGAGGCTGAGGACTTAACCCTTCAGGAACCTTCCTTCTCTGTGGGTCAGCACTCCCTTCTTCCATTAATCCCACTCTATCTTGGTCTGGCAATAAAAGGTGCAGGCTCCAGATCTTTCTTTCCAGTGCTGGTCTTCCTCCCGGGGCCAAAGTCATCCCTGATGCAACAGGGCCCAACCCGAATTCCTCATCTTACCCTAAACCTGTTCCTCCTGTGTTCCTTTCTCAAGATGAATTTTGCCACCTTCTCAGCCCCATTGCCGGGGTTCCTTACTGCCTTCTGCTGTTGTACATCCACGCCCCTAGGGCCTCTAAACATAATTCCATCCAGATCTGTCCTCACCAGAACTGGGCGCCCCCTTCTCCACCCCCTCCCCACCTCCTTACCCCCTCACCTCCCCGCCACTGACCTGCATGCTCCCTATTGGTCTACAACCGCCGCCCCCCCACACCCCTCCACGTGTTCTCTGAGACAGCAAAAAAGGAGGGCTCTGGATTTGAACCGCAGCCTGGTTCTTCCTCTCGTGGGAATGTGGGGAGGGATGTAACAGTGTTACTCATTTAACCTGTTCCCCAGAGGACAGACTGCATGACTCACACCAGGTAAAAATAAAGCTGGCACAGCCGGCAAGGAGCCAGCTTCCTGCAGCAGCAGAGACAGAGCCTGTAGGTGCCAGCTGCGAGTCCAGGAGGGCCTTGAATGGGACCGGCAAGCCCCAGCTCAGCTCTTAGAGGCTTTATCTGAAAAGTGAGGACACAGGAGTTTATGCTGAGGACTGGGAGAATTCATCTATCAGCTTCCTTTCAGACTTCCCATGGGACAAAGGGATTCAAAGCATACTTTTTGAGTAAGAGACGCAGGGTAAATCAGAAGGCTTAAGTCCCACAGCCCATACGGACCACATAGTCGAGAAGTTTTTTGTTTTTGTTTTTTTTTTTTACTGCTACCAGAGAGATCTGTCCTCCAGGACCCCTCTGTCCTTTGCGGGGGCCGCCCGGCTTGCAAAGTGGGCGGGGCAGGTGCCCACGCCCCCACGGGTGGTGGGGGAGGGGCCATGGGCGGAGTCTGTTCTAGCGAGCATTCCCCAGGATTGTGGCAGCCTGGTCAGTGCTGGCACAGGTCTACTGGGGCGGGGGAGCGACCCCAGGTGGGTGGAGGTTCTAAGTAGTAGAACCAGTGGGAAAGGTGAGGGTAGGGCGGGCGGGGGGCGGGTGGGGCACTCACGAGAAGCCTGGCTGTGGCTGAATCCGATTTGAGAAGGCAGGGGCCCCCCAGGTGGGGCGTTCTAGCTCCGTTTCCGGGAGACGATTCACCTGCCCAACTTGCACCTAGGTGAGCTGGAAGGAGGGGGGATTAACAGGTGTTGTTTCCAGGGCAGGGCCTGAGCCAATTGGCTGACGTGGCCCTGCGCCTTCTAAGGGGCTGAGACATTCCTGGAAAGGGAGGGGCTTCTGCCGGCTGCTTGCTGTTAGGTCTGGAACACAATGCGCTGGCTAGGTCAGCAGGAGGAAAGAATGCCGTCCCTCTGCCCCAGTCTGAGCTCTAACCCACTCCCCAACTCCAACGTCATTTTACCTTCAGCCCCTCCCCGAAGATCTACCTCCGAGCTTGCACGTAGTTAAACTCCGTGGTGCTTGTAATCCTTGAGGCAGAGGGGAAGCCAGTGGGAGGCCCCACACCTGGCCTGACACCTCAGCTCCGACTTCTTCTCGGTCCAGCTTATTCTGAACTTTAGTTTAAAAACCACACTGTGTACCCTCAGTCCCAGTCCTGATTCGTATCCCTGAGTCTAGCCCCTCAAAACCCAGGTGTGCCTCAAAGTCGGCCTCAGCTCCAGAGCTCAGTGTCAGTGATACCCCAAACGTAGCTTCAGCCCCATCTTGGGCTTTCTCCCCCCAATAAGCCATTGGTTTCTTTTCCTTGAGGCCTCAAGTGCGTGGCAAGGTTAGCGTGCCCCATGAGTGGGTAGAGACCTTTCAGGTATCCAGCTGGAGCTCCCAGAATAAGCATTTCCTGGACAAGTTCCACATCCTTTGACAAGCCAGAGCTTCCTTCGGTTGTATGGAATGCCTCCACTTACCCTTTGAACTCAGTCAGCTGAGGTGCCCCATCTGACCTGCCTGATTTGACTGCACTTCCCCCCTCCCCCTCCCTCCCCCCGCCCGAGCTTCCTCAATAACCGCCCTTCTTTGCTCTTAATTGTCCTTTAGTTAGCCTTCCCCACTCCCAGGATGTGTGTCCTCAGCTAGTTCAGGGCTAGCGGCCAGTTTACCACCGTGATTCCAGCAGGCAGCGCGCGGTAGCCTGTACAAGCAGGGTAATAGAGAAATGCTGGTTGCGTTCGTTGGCTGAATCAAAGTGTGAACTGACGGGTGTGACTATTTTGAGCTTTGAGCATTTGGGATGAAACCAGAAAGACAAGTCGGGCCCAGGCTCTGTGGTCCTTGAGTGCCTCAGGGATGAGTCCACAGGGTGCTCTGAAGTGGAACTGGAACCCGGATAAGGTTCAGGGCTCGGCTTCTAATCAGCGAATCAGGATCTCATAGGCCATGCCCCGGGTGGCCAGAGATGACTGGCTGGCTGGAGGGTGTGCAGGCTGTCAGGCAGCCTCTGCCTCCCCCTGCTACTCAAACATATGCCTTAGTGTGCTCTTTTCCCCTCTTCGTTTGATGTGTATAAAAAATAAAAATAAAACAACAAAAAAACCAAACAACAAAATAAAACAAGCAAACAAACAAAAAAAAACGACAAAAATATAATCCAAGTTATCTTCCCAAGATCAGTTCACAAAATAACCTTTGCTGGCGGGGCTTCCTCTTTGTTTTGTCCTGTGTAGATGACGAGGAGCCTCATAACTCCAGGACAGCCTGGTTTGTATGTATTTGTTTGAGCTTACAAATAATTTCAACAAATTCTCTCATATGTTGCATCCGAATCTGACTGACGTTTCTCCTCCCTCACTCCTCCTAGAGACCCCTCCACCTCCCTACATCCTCAGATCCACTCCTCCATTTCCCTTCAACACACACACACACACACACACACACACACACACACACACACACACACACACAGAGCAGGCCTCCCAGGGATATCAACCGAACACAGCATAACAAATTACAATAAGACTAGGCACAAACCCTCATATCAAGGCTGGAGGAGGCAATACAGTAGGAGAAAAAAGGTCCCAAGAGCAGACGGAAGAGTCAGAGACAGCCCCCACTCCCACTGCTAGGAGTCCCACAGAACACCAAGATACATATACCCTTAAGGTATATGCAGAGGTCCTAGCTCAGACCCATACAGGATCTGTGATTATTTGGGAGCCCCTCTTTATTTGTGTAACTTAAACCTTTCTAATAGCTTGTTTCAAAAGAGCAAGTTAAAAAAAAACACATTAAAATGAATGTATTTGCTGGGTTGAGGATATAGTCCAGTGATTGCTCAAGCACCAAGTTCAACCCCCAGCACTGAAAAATATATGTATTTGAATTCTAAAGTATATTTTATCAAGAAAGTACTAATGAGCTCTTTGAAAGTCTTTTATTGTCCATGCAAAGCATACAGGCCCAGCAGAACAGAGGTCTGGCCAAGCTTGTCAATCCTGGATTCACTGGAAACACTTCCAATATCCTGGTCCCTAGGAAAGTCTAGTCTCATGCTGACCCAATGTCCAGCTGTCCGAGGCAGAGCCGGGGCAGGGGATCCTGGGCAGCCCCTTTGGAGTCTATAGAACAGGAGACAGAGCCTAAAGTCCCCTCAGTTTGAACACTGGCTGGGGGAGTCAGTGGTTCAGAGTTAATACTGAATTGTCGCTCCAGTGTGGTGGTTACTAGAACGTGGGTGCTCCCCATCAAAAGGCTACGCTGGAAAGTCTTTACCCAGGGCAGAGGATTGCGTCTGACAGCTCCCCAGACCTTAGCACAGCTGACTCCATGATGGAAGTGCCATTCAGGCTATAAAACTTAGCACATAGAGAGCACCATTTTGCCAAGATGAAACCCATAGTTTTGGGAAAGTCTCTTAATGTACTAACCTTGCTTTTCGGCTTCTGTAGCTCCGCTTCTGGCTCCCTATTCTTGTTAACTGAAGTACATCAACCCAGGACATAGTTTTTGTGCTTAAAAGCTTTCCCTGAGAAAGTCTTTGGCCTATACTGGGATCCTGAACACCCAGTGTAGTTTCCAGGCTGCTAATGAAGACTTCCTATTGGCTTACACCCACACCTGAGCAGTCTTCTCTGGCAGATACCTCACAACATCCCCCTTCAATGGTCTTTGTTGGCTTATATGCTCTAGCCCTTCCCCAAGGCTACATATAATTAGGGCAGAGAGGCACAGAGCAGGTGGCATGCTGTGGCTGATACCCAGGTGATGGCCTGTGATCCTCTCTGCTCTTCTATGAGAAGAGCCAACAAGCCCAGCTGGGTTGATCTTTTGCAGGTGGTGCAGCTGACCTCCTGAAGATGATGGTTGTTGGGATCTGAAGATGGTCACATACAAACCCGGCTCAGAAGAGCTTCCAGGCCACCCTGTCTAAAAACCACCATCTTGGCCAGGTGGTGGAACACACCTTTAATCCCAGCACTGGGGCGGGGGGGGGGGGGCGGTTAGGAAGCAGAGGCAGGTGGATCTCTGTGAGTTCGAGGCCATCCTGGTCTACAAAGAGTGTTCCAGGATAGCCAAGGCTATACAGAGTAACCCTGTCTTGAAAAACAAAAATAAATAAATAAATCAATAAATCACCATCTTTCCGAGCATCCATCTCTCTCTCTCTCTCTCTCTCTCTCTCTCTCTCTTCTCTCTCTCTCTCTCTCTCTCTCTCTCTCTCTCTCTCTCTCTCTCTCTCCTTTCTTTGTTTTTTCCTGAGACAGGTTTTCTCTGTGTAGCTCTGACTGCGCTAGACTTGATTTGTAGACCAGGCTGGCCTCAAACTCACAGTGATCCACCTGCCTCTGCCTCCCAAGTGCTGGGATTAAAGGTGTATGCCACCACCATGCCTGGCTTCCCCCAGTATTTCTTATTCCTTTACTCCCCTGTCCTTCCCCTTATCCGTACCCCATCCCCCATGACTGTGGGTCTGGGTCTCCCTCTTGAACGTCTTTCTTTATGAGGAAGGGCTTTCTATGTTCACTGCTGTTTTTCCGGCTCCTAGAACAACAGGTATGCAACTCATGGTTGCTCAGTGGCTGAGTGGAATTGTGGTTTTGGAGCTAGCTGATCTTGAAGTGTCAAGTCTCTGCCCTAGTTATGTAAATTTCTAGGTTTCTATTGCTTTGTTAAAACATCATGACCAAAGGCAGCTTGGAGAGGAAACCGTTTATTTCACTTACTTTCACATTACAATCCATCACTGAAGGTCAGGGCACGAACTCAAGGCAGGAACTTGGAGGCAGGAGCTGATGCAGAGGCCGTGGAAGAGTGCTGCTTACTGGCTTGCGCCCCATGGCTCAGCCTGCCTACAATTAACACTTAAAACCGCTATCCCAGGGATGGGCCCATTTACAGAGTGCTGGGCCCTCTCACATCGTTCATCAAGAAAATGCCCTGTAGACTTGTCTACAGGCCAGTCCAGTGAGGGCATTTTTCTCAACTGAGGTCCCGCTTCTCAAATGACTCTGGCTTACGTCATGTTGATAAAAACAACTAACCAGGACACGATTGGTGGGTTTGGGTCTCTTCATTTGAAAATAGAGATAAAGCTTAGTGATTCTGAGAGGAATTTTATGGTTGAATCTACTCATTCAGAAAAAAAAAAAAAAAAAAAAAGTTATTGTGCCCCTTCTGTGAACCAGGTGTTGTGCAGGGGACACAGGAGTGAGCTGGGAGCTAATGTCCCTGTCACCTGGGAGAAAAGGCTAGGAGGCACAGGGTCGCCACAGAGCATCAGTGGATCCATACCTATGCATGGTGACTGACCATTTCTCTAGGTAGACGTATGATGCTCATCCTAGAAACCAGGATTATCATTCCTGACTCGCCCCTGCGTCTACAGCTGATTGAACAGAGGTAAGGCCCCTGACTCAAGCTGGGTCCCAAAGCTTCCCTTTGAGCAATTTAAGATTGCGCTGGAGAGATGGCTCAGTGGTTAAGAGCATCTGCTGATCTTGCAGAGGGCCCGTGCCTGCTTCTCTGGACACAGTGCCAAACAGTTTTGAAACAACAGTAAGTAAATGACGTCTACCTCTCTCTGAAGGTCCCAGTGACAAGCTGAGGTACAATCCCACAGGTTCTGGGGGGAGGCTCTGGAGGGGGGTTCTGGGGGGAACCAGTGGGGGGGTTCTGGGGGGAACCAGTGGGGGGGGTTCTGGGGGGGTTCTGGGGGGAACCAGTGAGTTTACTAGGCTTCCTTACAGAGCAGTGGAGGTCATGGGTAGGAATGTGGGTGCCTTAAAGCAGCTACACTGGATGGTCTGCACTCAGAATGGATGACCCACTCCCCATGGATACATAAAAGGAAGTGTTCTCTCTAGTCGTCCCACCTGTATACAGTAAATCCCGCCTCCCCTAGCCCCCCAGCCCACTTAATTAGGCCAGCCAGAGGTGTATATAGCTGGTTGGGAGGTGTGGCTGGATCCTCAGTGAGGGTCCCATGACCCTCTGGCACCACAGGAAAGGTCAGCAGTCAATCAGCCCAGCTGCAGTGACTGGTTTTGCAAGTGGGTTTGCAACTCCAGTTCCAGGGATTCTGATGCCCTCTCCTGGACTCTGTGGGCATCTACACTCACTCAAGTGTGTGCATGTGAGAGCACACACACACACACACACACACACACACACACACACACAAACACACACACACACACACACACACCAGGTAAACCTTAAACAAACAAACAAGCCAGGCGGTGATTGCACAGCACTCAGGAGGCAGAGCCAGGTAGTTCAAGGCCAGCCTGGTCTACAGAGTAAGTTCCAGGACAGCCAAATCTACACAGAGAAATTCTGTCAACAACAACAACAACCAAAACCCCAAAACCAAAAACCCAAATTGGGACTGAGTTCTAGCAGAAGGCTACAGGTACCCTTCCTTGGGTATGACCCCAGATAGCTTAAGCAAAGAGAGAGGAATTTATTTTCTGGCTCCACTTGTGTCTCCCAGGCTTTCTTTTGACAGAGAAACACCCAGACCTCAAAAAGGACCCGAGCCAGGGCCTGGAACCCAGCTGGAGCCCACCCCGTCTCTTGTCTAGGACCCTGCAGACAGGCACCCCATCACAAGTTCAGCAGGCAAAAGGGCATATCAACGCCGCTCCACAGAAGCCCCGAACAGAAATGAAATCTTCAATCCAATCTGTAGACCAGGCTGGCCCTGAACTCAGAAATCCATCTGCCTCTGCCCCAAGTGCTGACTACCACCATCCAGTGTTCATAGTCCTAATTTTAACATTTATTACATTAATACACTATGTGCCTAGAACATTCTAGCCCTCGTCTATCATGTGACACCTAGTAGATGAGCAATAAATACCAGTTCTTATAAACCCACCAGCCACAGCAGGGAATCAGTAATTCTCTCCTTCCTGGTCCACAACAAGGCGCTCATTTTAAACTATTCTTTCCTGCAAAGCTGACAAGTCTAGAACGTTGAGGCTTGATTTGTAGAGGATCCCAGCTACCTGGTGGGATCTTGCAGAAAGGCCATAACCTCCCAGTGGGCAACAGGATGGCTGTCACACTGGTGTGGAGGAAAGGAACTGGCTGTGTGATAGGGTGTAGGTTGAGTGAGGAGTGATCAGTAGAGCCCCATGGAGCACTCCATCCTCCATGGAGCACTCCATCCTCCATGGAGCACCCCATCCTCCATGGAGCACCCCATCCTCCATGGAGCACCCCATCCTCCATGGAGCACCCCATCCCCCATGGAGCACTCCATCCTCCATAGAGCACCCCATCCCCCATGGAGCACCCCATCCTCCATGGAGCACCCCATCCCCCATGGAGCACCCCATCCTCCATGGAGCACCCCATCCCCCAGAGTCCTTTCCAATCTTTGTCATGTTCCTTCCATCTTGGATATTGGCCAGCACAGTGTCTGGTCTGGCTGTGAAAATACCCAGGAGCAGCGCCTACTGTTGGCAAAGCAGCCTGGGAAAACTGAGGAGCCTGGGAGATGGCAGGCTTCATGTAGCCAGAGGGGACCGCTAGGGACCAGGAGGGACGGTGGGCTTAAATAACTATGTAATTATCTGATCTCTGCAAGCAGAAACCAGGGCATTTGGGTTACCCTCTTTTGCACGTTACTGCATAAAGGATAAAGGAGTCTGTCTCCTGAGACTTTCGTGTGGCTAGCCTCCTGAGGTAGGTCCTGGGCGCATTTCTGGAGAGAAAAGTGTAAAGTGTCCTGAGAAATGGGAGAACCAGGCGAGGCCACACAAACACAGATGTGAAGGCAAGAAGAAGGACAGGACAGGAAAGGCCTCATTATGTTTCATAAAGAAGAAGAAGAAACCGGAAGAGACCTGGTTTGGTCCTGACTTAAAGCCAGGAGGGAAGCACTAGGTGAGCCACTTAAGATGTGAGAGGTGGCCCAGTCCTCATCCCAGGCCTGTGGCAGGAAGCTGGCCCCAGGTCCTGCTCCTCTCTGCAGCGCATGCTGCCCAGTACCCACACGGGAACAAACAACAGTGGATTTGGGGAACCCACAGCCCTGATTTCTCAGGCTCCCCTGCCCCAACCGCCACCGTGTGCTTTCCTGCGTGCCCGGCCCTAAGCAGAAGTTGGACCAGGTTGTGAGCAAACACCTTTATTCTGGCCCTGGCCCCAGCTCTCCTGAATGAAGGAGGTTAATGGGACGAGGTAGGAGTCTGGTTTAGTGACAGACACACAGTTTCCCTGTGTTTCTGGCTGAGACTGGAACCGGCTCACCAGAGGTCACTTGTTGTGCACTTCCAAGTCCACATCTGAGTCAATGAGGGAAGGAAGGCGAACTCCAGCGATGGTGTGGAAGCCCGGAACCTGCTCCTGCTCCTGGATCTGGTCTCTGAGGCGGCGGATTTCCAGCCGCTGCATCTCGATGATTCTCCCGGTTTCTTCCTGTTCATCCAGTCTCATCGTAGGAGTGGTGCTGGCCATTTCCTTGCTGAGGGCTGGAAGGGACAAAGCAGCATCACTGTGGCCTGTTTACTGAACTACTGAAGTCTCCGGCCCCTCCAAACAGCCACGGAGCACCCACAGCGGCAGAGATAAACAGGGGACACTCCAAGGGATAAGTAGAACCTGCCCACGCCACATGTGACTCCTGTGGGGACGGTGGCTGGAATGCAAGCCACCAGTCCTCTGGTCAAGACGGTGCTTCTGGATGCAGGCTGCCGGCCTCTCCTTGTGCGGCACTGGCTAATGCTTCCTGCACCTCTGAACTTGCCGTCTTCCCAGTCTTGGGCATCCACAGAGCCTGTGGCTTACCTCAGGCCTGGGCCTTAAAAGGCTAGACTCCCAGCAGTAACATTGGCCTCGGTGCCCTGTCGCCTTCCCCTTTCTTCACCACCCAGGGGTCCCCTCTGCTGCCCACCTCCCATGCCAGGGCACCAGTCTCTGACCATGGACTTTCACTGTTTGCACTCAGGACTTCCATTCTAGACAAGACTGCTTCTTCCTGTAAGGCCATTCTACCTGCGATGAGCTCCTAAATGCAGTTTTCTCTGGTCACCTAGATCTACCATGAGGTTCCCCTCCTTCGTTTCTTGATCCCCACCCCCAGGTTTTCTAATTGATTTGTTGTTCCATTTCATCTATTCTGCCCAGCCTACACCGGAGACATCCCGAACTTTCTGGATCTTCTCATTTATGTCTAGCCTGTTGGGTGCTATAGAGGATAGTAGCCGGGAAGGCTCAATGCTTTGTCTCCAGCCAATTGTTTAGACTGTTTTTTTTGTTTTTTGTTTTTTCGAGACAGTCTCCTTGCCTGTCCTGGACTCCCTTTGTAGACCAGGCTGGCCTTGAACTCACAGTGATCCACCTCCCTCTGCCTCCCAAGTGCTAGGATTAAAGGCATGTGCCACCATGCCTGGCTTGTTTAGATTGTTTATAACCCACAGACTCTCCCATTCCCCACCGCAGCACACCTGAACTCTGACCCTCCCACCATCCCCCCACTTTTTTTTTTTTTTTTTTTTTTTTTTTTTTTGGTTTTCCCAGACAAGGTCTCTCTGTGTAGCCTTGGCTGTCCTGGACCAGGCTGGCCTTGAACTCACAGCTGTCCGCCTGCCTCTGCCTCCCACATGCTGGGATTAAAGGAGTGTCCATTCCTTCTCTTAACAAATGACACTGCCTGTCTCTCCTTCCTACAGGAAGCCCTTGCTTGGAGCTCTAAAGGAAAAAACTAGAAAAAGAAGAGATGTTGGAGGCAAAGGCAAGGACAATTCCACAAGGAAGCAAGCAGTCAGTAGTAGCCAGTGGTCTGCCTTGTCTTGGCCTCTAACTGGTGCGATGGGGCCAGCATTTAAAGAGCAATTGGTGGGCCAGGTGTGGTGGCACACACTTTTAATCCCAGCACTTGGGAGGCAGAGACAGGTGGATCTCTGTGAGTTTGAGGCCAGCCTGGTCTACAAAGGGAGTCCAGAACAGCCAGGGCTACACAGAGAAACCCTGTCTTGGGGGAAAAAAACCCTAACATAATAAAAAAAAATAAAGAGCAATTGGTTATCTTGCCTAGGAGAGCCTGGTTCTGCCTCTTTCTGCCCTTACTTCTAGCCGTCCTTGTCTGCAGTGCCAAGGCTCCTGGTCTCGTAGTTTTCCTTCCCCTAGGTGTCAACCCTTCATCCTCCTGATACTGGTTGTCCCTGCTGACTACTGCCCTCAAGTGCATGACCTCTGCATCAGCTCCTGTCTTCTGCTGGTTCCTCCACTAGCCTTCACACACAGATATTTAACCAGTCACCACCTGACATCCCGGGGGATGAAGGTGCCTGTGAAACCAAGACCTGGAGGGGCTTGGTGTCAGCCTGGGAGACTCAGCACTGAGATGCTTTTCCAGGCCACCCCAGCCTCTCCTTGCCACCCCAGCCTCTCCTTGCCACCTCAGCCTCTCCTTGCCACTCCAGCCTCTCCTTGTCACAGCACCTCTCTACATGTGCTGAGGATCTTGCTCTAAAACTATACCGTTTAGGCCTGTTGGATTTCCAATCACTGAGTGAGGTCGCTGGACCTCAGAGGTGGGCAGTGGCAGGCTCACCACAAAGGCGAGGAAGGGTCACCAGACCCACAGCTACAGGCTGGAGGCCTGAAACAAGCCTGGCTTGGGTCGTATTGCCCTTTGAATGTTCCTAGGGGGTAAAGCACGTGGAAGACGGCCTGGTGGACCCCGTGTGGCGCTTTTGTCATGTCTCCTGCTCTGTCTCCCACTCTGGCTTGTGGCTGTGCTGTTCCTGTTTCTCCCATCACCCCTCCCCCCAGTCTCTTTCCATTCTTCTGACAGCAGGTTGCTGTTCATCCTACTGTGGGTGAGCCTTACAGTTGTCTCTTGCCATGAAGCTCCGTCTACCCTTACCCCTCTGCTCACACCCCAGTCTTCTCTTGTTTCTGTTCTGCTCAGAACCTGTCACCTTCCACACCTGGTCCGTGTCCCTCTCTGCACACTGCTCACAGGCTTCCTTTGATAGACACATAAAGACTGCTATAACTTAAACAGTTAGCTTACTGTAGTTGCCACTATTGCTATCGGCAGTGTTGGGGACTGAACCCAGCGGCTTCATACATATGGTGGAGATTCGCCAACGAGCTACATTCTCAGACCCAAATCTGACTTCAAATGATGGAAAATCATAAAGTGGTCAGGGACGCAGTTGGATTTACTCATTCTTCCTTTCTATGCTCTGTTATCATGGTTTTAAATCCGCCCCCCCCCCACCAAATTTGATCTATTTTCCCTTTGTTGCTTTTGGAGGTTTTCTCTTTCTTTCTCGCCAGCCTTCCTTGCTTTCATCCTTCTGATTTCTAAAATGTTTAATGTGCTTATGTAATCTAAACAATGCAGAGCCTGGCTTGGAATCTCAGAACCCACATGAAACATTGTGTGTGTGTGTGTGTGTGTGTGTGTGTGTGTGTCTGTGTGTCTGTGTGTGATCTCAGAACTCCTCCCACAGGGAGATGGGATTTGAGACAGGAGAGTCCCTGAAAGCTTGTGGGTTAGCTATAGCCTGGCACACACTGCGTGTGGGGGGAAAACAAGTCATCCTGTCTCAAACAAGGAAGGTCAGACTAATAACTGAGATCGTCCTCTGACCCTTGTATCTACACACACTCTGTGGTGCCCGTTCACCTGCATTTACACACACACACACACAGTAGTTCTCTGTTGTGAAATAAGCAGACACATAGGATGGTTTGGTTCCAGACCCTCCAGCCTCGATGCTTCTGTGCAGTGTTCCGGTTCTTCCTGATTGCCTATTTGGAGCCACAATCCACTACTGTCTTCCCTGTGCTAGTCATCACTGGCTCTCTAGCGCCGATGTTTTGCCTTCTTTATCTATTGTGGCTTCTTGCAGTCAGCCTCACCTCTGGGATCATTTTTCTTCCCTATGTACAGTCTTTAAAAATTATTTTTCAAGAAGGTTTTTTTTTGGGGGGGGGATAAAGTTCAATTTTTGTCAGTTTTGTTTTCTTTTAGTTCCGTTTTAAGGAGATCATATCCCTGGTGATATATATTTAGGGGCTAGCCACTGACCAAGCTGTAGCACTCTGTGCCACCAAGAAGTCACCTGGCTGAAGCCTGGCCATGTCCTCCGGTGTCTGAGCCCTTGCTCTTCTCCCTGACTGCAGGTAACTTCTTGACTTTGGTGCTCAGTGGCTTTGATGTAGGTTGGCCATAAATTATCCTTTCCCGAACTGCTAGGATCCTTGGATCTGATGGTCACCAAAACTCCAGTTGCTCCCTGTGGTAACACCCTTCTTTGTCAGAGTCCACTTCGGTGGCTGCTGACTTACTCCATCCCGTCCTGGCTCGCAGTGTATCTTGTCCCTCTGGGCTGAAACATCCTCATTCCTTTCCCTCATAGTGTCTACCACATTGCTCGGGTTGTTCACTGAGCTTCTAATGATAATAATTACAGTTCTCATCTCTACTAGTTTTTTTTTTGTGTGTGTGTGGTTTTTTTAAGTATAATTGGTTTGTAAGATTTTAGAAGACTCTTGCTTTTTAAAAAAAAAATCCACAGGCCGGGTGGTGGTGATGCACACCTTAATCCCAGCACTCAGGAGGCAGAGGAAGATTTACCTCTGAGTTTGAGGCCAGCTTGGTCGGCAGAGTGAGTTCCAGGACAGCTAGGGCTACACAGAGACCCTGACTCAAAACGGGGGGGAAAAAAAAATCAAACTGGGAGGTGGTGGCCATGGTGGCCATGGTGGTAGTGGTTAGCTAAGCCTTTAATTCCAGCGGAGGTAGGTGGATCTCTGAGTTCGAGGGCAGCCTGGTCAATAGAGTGAGTTCCAGGACAGCCAGCTACACAGGGAAGCCCTGTCTCGAAATAATAATGAAAATGATAATAATAATGTAGTAATAAAATAAGACTAAAAATTTCTTTTTATTTCCTTAAACATATAAAGTATCAAATCTTTTTATTATATTTTACTATCTATTTCTTCGTGTGTGTCACCTGGGTGTAATGTTGAGTCCTTGCATAGCTCCAGTGACTTGATTTGGTTGGGGTGACAAGGAATTGAAGAAAGGACAGACAGAGAAAGAAAAGCTAGGCCTGAGGGGCCTGGGCTCTCTGACGGAGAAGCCCCAGCAGTCCCAGCAGCCCAGTGCGTTTATTATACAGTCTAAGGGAGGAGCCAGACAATCGCATATGACTCAATGAGGAGATTGTATCCCTAGGGAGCGGTCTGCAGGCCATAAATATTTGCGTGGGGATGGGGGAGAAGAAAACTACAATGGACATTTTATTGAACACATTGTCAGCTTTCGCTCTTGGACCAAGAGAGAAGGTTTTTACCATTTCTCACAGGGCTGAGGCTTTGGGGTGCTGTCGACAGACATGGCCCTTGACTTGGCTCATGTCAACAGCACATGTTCACCCAGGACTTCACTCACTCAGCACTCCCTTCACTGTGTGTGTGTGTGTGTGTCCATGAGTGTTGCCACACACATAGAGGTCAGAGGTCAGTTCTCTCCTTCTACCTTGTGGGTCCTGAAGATCTAACTTGGACCTGTTTGTTTACCCTCTTGTGGGTCCACCTTCTCATTTTAATAGCCTTTAATGGTCTCTGTTGGTTTTCGCCTATAGTTTGATGCCTCAAGGGTTTAGCATATGTTAGTGAGTTTTGTTTTTTGTTTTTTGTTTTCCAATCTCCTTATTTTCGGCTTAGGAGTTAGTTCCCTGGGCCTATGAAGTAGGGAGCATTCCCCCACCCATTTCCCAGCCTCCCAATTCTCTCTCTCTCTCTTTTTTTAAAGATTTATTTACTATGTATACAGTGCACATTAGATCACATTATAGATGGCTGTGAGCCATGTGGTTGCTGGGAGTTGAACTCAGGACCTCCGGAAGAGCAGTCAGTGCTCTTAGCCACTGAGCCATCTCTCCAGCTCCCTGGCCCCCAATCATCTCCTATTTCCCTTTGTGCTCTCTTTGTTCTCACAGCGTATTTATGCCATGTTAGTTGGGTTTTAATAGCCAGCTTTGATTGTAAATTCTAGTGATGTGGTTTTAGTAATTGAGAAACAAGCAGGTGGATCTGCTAGATCTGTTGGCTAATTGTCTCGCAAATTTGAAAACAATATAAATGTTGTTAAAGCTAAAATAGTGGTTAGGGAATGACACACTCCCTGTTCAAAGGATTCTTAAACACCAGCGGAACGGGCCAGGTCCCTAAGCAACTTGAAGAATGTGTATTTTGCACCGACTTGTCTTGGGAAGGGGGCGGGCACCCATTTCGAAATCCACAGTCAGACTTGGGTTTTGCACAAGGTTGACAACTGGTATTTCTTGTTACCAACTGTCATAGGTGAATGCTCCTTGAATAAAGTTATAGTGGATGGCGTAGATGACTGTATGGCTGGTTTGCTCTCTTTTCTGTTTTTTTGTTTTGTTTTGTTTTTTGTTTTTTGGCTTTTTGAGACAGGGTTTCCCTATGTATCAGCCTTGGTTGTCCTGGATTCGCTTTGTAGACCAGGCTGGCCTCGAACTCACAGAGATCCACCTGCCTCTGCCTCCCAAGTGTTGGGATTAAAGGCATGCTCCACCACGCCTGGCTGACTGGTTTGCTTTCAAACTGTTCATGGTGTGAGTGTTAGGAATATTGGGAGGCGGGAGGGGTAGGTAGATATTGAAGAGACAGAGTGCTGGGAATTGATGCTTCCTGAAGTTGAGAAATGGATTTGTGCAAATTCACCAGATTTTGCTCTTGACCTTTTTTTTTTTTTTTTTTAAAGATTTATTTACTTATTATGTATACAGTGTTTTGCCTGCATGTACTCCTACATGTCAGAAGATCTCACTATAGGTGGTCACGAGCCACCATGTGGTTGCTAGGAATTTAACTCAGGACCTTTGGAAGAGCAGCCAGTGCTCTTAACCTCTGAGCCATCTCTCCAGCCCTGCTCTTGACCTTTTTATGTCTGGAAATTTCCATAGAATAATATAAAGGACTTCTCTTTCTTCCCCCTCCCCCTGTGTGTGTGTGTGTGTGTGTGTGTGTGTGTGTGTGTGTGTGTGTAGTCCTAACTAAGAAGTTTTCAGGATGCTTCAGCGAATTTGCAGTATTTTCCCCCTCCTCTCCTCTTTTATCCTTTCTCCCCCCACCCTTTCTTTCTGAGGAAAGGTCTCTCACTGAACCTGAAGAGGCTTGTTTTTTAGTCAGGCTGGTAACAAGCAATCCCTAGGGATCTTCTTGTCCTTATGTCCCTACTCATGCCTACACTGAGGTTACACCTTCTGTTTCCAACCCGCCAAGTGCTGGGATTACAGGTGTGTGCCTTTAGACACAGTGATGTTTGTGGCTGGCTTTCGCTTCTCTTCTCTCTCTCCGCCCCCCACCCTGTTCCCACTTTCTTTCTCATGAAGCAGGGTCTTACTGTGTAGTTCTGACTGTCCTGGACTATACAGGCCAGCATTGGCCTTGAACTCACAGAGACCCACCTGCCTCTGCCTTCTGAGTGCTGGGATTAAAGGTGTGTGGCAGCATACCAGGGCAGCTTTGTAACATTTTAAGGAGAAGTTTTTGCAGTTGTTGACAGGGATATCTGAGCTTTAACCTCCCCCAAAAGAAGGTGGCCTCAGCTCTGAGAAATCTGTAGCTCATCTTTTAGAACAGACACTGTGTTCTCATGTCCATGCTGGGGACTGAAGATGCTGACTTTGGGTACCACTAAAAGGATTTACTCTGATCCCAACTGTTATACTAACCTAAAGGGACCATAAAGCAACACAACTGTATATATACACATATACATAGTGCTTACCAACAGCGATGCATGTGTTCCTGGAACTGCAAGTCACCAGGTGACCTCATCCTTGAGCAAACATCAGACAGTATCCTTACACTAAAGGGGCCATGAGGACATGGCACCAGAATCATTTGTGTAGCTCATCACAGACCTCACATAGTCACGTAGCACAGGGCTGTACACAGGTTGCAAACATAGTACAGAGAGAGCCGGTGGCATCTGGAATCCCAGGGTATTGCTCTGGGACGCTTCAGCATATACAGTCTTTGTTCCGAAATAGCAACCACCAGAACACGGGGCGTCAGCCTCACATGGCTTACTCTTCATTGAGATGCCTTATGTTCTTGGTGTGTGCTGATTGCCAGTGTGAACATGGCAGTGTGTGCCGATGGCCAGTGTGAACATGGCGGGGAGCACTTCTTTATCTCCTGAAAGCCCGTGGAACCTGGAGGCTGCCAGTGAACTTGCCTTTCTACAAGAACCATGTGAGGTTTCTCAGGCAATCTGTGCCAGGAAAATGTTTGTTTCTCTAGGGGGGCAGGGAAAGCAAACAAGCCAAGCCCCTTCTTTCTGCCATACAATGAGAATTATGTAAACTACCCCATTTTTGACACAGGGTTCCCACTGTAGCCCAGGCTGGACTTGTGCTTGCTCATGGCAATGCTCTTGCCTTAATCTTCCAAGTGTGAGGATTCACTCTCATACTCTTCTCTATTTCTCTATTTTGCCTTGACTGCCAGATGTTCAGAGGCACTGAAATGTGTCGCTGCAGCCATGACTTACTGAACAATTTTTTTTCCTTTTTTCTTTTCTTTTCTTTTTTCTTTCTTTCTTTCTTTTTTTTTTTTTCCAAGACAGGGTCTCTCTGTGTAGCCTTGGCTGTCCTGGACTCACTTTGTAGACCAGGCTGGCCTCGAACTCACAGTGATCTGCCTGCCTCTGCCTCCCGAGTGCTGGGATTAAAGGTGTGCGCCACCACGCCCGGCACTTACTGAACAATTCTTACATAATTTCTCTCTCCCTTTAGCTTCTCATCTTTTTGTCTTTTTAAATATTATAAGTCCCTTACCCACAATTCTAAAGTGTGTGTGTGTGTGTGTGTGTGTGTGTGTGTGTGTGTGTATGAGAGAGAGAGAGAGAGAGAGACAGACAGACAGACAGACAGACACAGAGAGATAGAGAGAGGGTGGGGGAGGGAGAGAGGGAGAGAAGGAGAGAGAGAGAGAGAGATGTAAAAATGGAATGCATTTTTAAATTCATGGAGCTTGGTTTGAATATTCACATGATACCGTAGAATACTAATGTGTTTGATTTCAGGGCACTGCCCCAGACCTTGCAGGGGTGTTATATAACACCCAGCATGCTCTTTCTAAAACCTGTAAGATTCCGAGTTCCGAACGGTTGCTAACCCCGAGGCCCCGTGAGTGAGAACATGGATGTGGGCAGGTCTCACAGTCCTCTGGAGAGCGTTGTGTGCCGCGGAGAGGCTCCACGGTGTGACCTGATATTGAAAGAAGCCAAAGGGAGAGCTGTTCACAGCTGTCACTGGGCCTTCATCTCAGTGCCTGGCCCCCGGGGGGAAATTACCTGTCTCTGATACTTCCTGTGGTCTCATTTTCTTGGACAATTTCAGGGCTGATTCAAGGTCATAGATTTGGGAGCGGGTTATCTTCAGCTCCCTGCGGAGCTCGTTAATCTCCTTGATCAGAGAGACGTTTTCCTTTAGAAAAGAAGGGAAGGCAGTGAGTAGGCTGCACAGGTGCTCCGTGGGTTCAGGGTGAGCCCTCTTGGGCTTAAGAACCCAGGGGCCTGGACCAAGGCTAACCCTCTGGATCCGGCGTCCGGCAGTGAACCTCTGACCTGCTCATTGCCAAGCCTTTCAAGGTACCAGCTCACTTGACTGCAAGCGGACTTGGCACCTTTCCTACCCATCTGTGCTCGTTCAAACATCCAGACAATGTTTTCCTAGGTACTGTGAAGACATTTTAATATAGCTTGAGCATGGTGGCCCCGATAGAGTCTATCGCCATCCCGTGGCGATGGTTCTGGAGACTGAAGCCGGGGTCTTATGAGTGCTAAGCATTCCTCTACCACTGAATTACACCCCCAGATTCTATAATCATAGACTTATAGAAAAAGAAACTGAGGCACCAGAGAGGCTATGTAAGTGGCCTGAACCACGTGGTTAGCAAGTAGCAGAGCCAGAGTGTTAACCTCAACAGCATTCTTCAGGGCCATGCTAGCCTTTTCTAATGTCCCCATTCATTTGTTGAAACTAAAGGACATCTATTAAGTCCTTATATGCAGCAAAAGACTCTTACCCTCAGCATCACAGTGTGTAGTGAGCAACACAGACAAGCAAGCAGAATTACCATCTGCTATATCCACTGATATTCGCTGGAGATTTGTTTGTTTGTGTTTGACCAATATCCATCTGCTTAATAAATCTTTACCGGATAACTGTGCTGCCTAGGTTTATGTCAACTTGACATAGGCTAGAGTCATCCAAAGGGACAGAACTTCAATTGAGAAGATGCCTCCCTAAGATATGGGTGTAGGCCAGATGTGGTGGGGGCGCATGCCTGTAATCCTAGCACTGAGGGAGGCAGAGGCAGGTGGATCTCTGTGAGTTTGAGACCAGCTTGATCTACAAAGGGAGTCCAGGACAGCCAAGGCTACACAGAGAAACCCTGTCATTCCTGGATTGGTGGTCCTGGTTCTATAAGAAAGGAGGCTGAGTAAGTCACGAGGAACAAGCCAGGAAGCAGCTCCCCTCCATGGCCTCTGCATCGGCTCCTGCCTCCAGGTTCCTTCCCTGTTTAAATGTCTGTGCTTACTTCCTTTGATGATGAGCACTGACACACGTCTGCAAATAAATCACCCCAGCATGGTAAAATGGAGCTGGTGGCTCAGCAGGTCTGCCGCAGGTTCCAAGGCTCTGTTACTTTGTGTGTGTGTGTGTGTGTAGGTGCATGACTGTGTGGGCATGGAGGCTGAGACAGTCTCTCACTGGGTCTGGAGCTAGGCTAGTGGGCCACAAACCCCAGCTCTCTTCCTGCCTTTTCTCCCCACAGCACTGAGGTTACAGACACACACAGTCACACCAGCTTTGTCCATGAGTGCTGGGGGTTTGAACTGAGGTCTTCACATTTGTGCAGCAGGAGTTTCGCCTACTGAGCCATCTCCCCAGGCCGGGTCTCTGCTTTTCTAAGTGGTTGTGCCTGCCTCCAGGCTAAGTCCGTGGAGGATGGCACTGCTTAGAACTGCACTGAAGTACCTCTGCGTGAGGCTGGGGTTACACCAGGACTGGCGGGTGCTGGGCTGGACCCCAGACAGTCTCAAATGTCTCCTGAGTTGTGACAAGCCTGCCTCTGCTATGAGGAAGCACCTGTGGGGCCCTTGGGGGAGCAGGAGCCGCTAGAGATAATGCAGAGATCCCCCCTCCCCGGAGTCTAAGCAGAGATCTAGACCTTTAGACTTTCAGCATAGCACTATATTTCAGCACTCCTCACTTTAAAAAAATTCCCTCTTTGTTGGAAGCAGCGCCCAGTGCCTGCTGCCAGTCTGTTCTCCAGGCCAGGCTCCATGCCTGTTTTTCTGAGTTGGCGGCCTTTCTCCATCTAATGCTTTACTTTTTTTTTTTTAATGAACTCTGGCCCTTGGCGATAGGGTCACCCATAATTCCTTTCCAGATGCTGTCTAGTAAAATTTCCTGCCAGTCTCCCCTGGATCTTTTCCATGCTAGCTTTATATCATCATGAGATTGTTTCAATACATTCCTAATTATTTATTATTATGTATACAGTGCTCTGCCTGCAGGCCAGAAGAAAGCACCAGATCACATTATAGATGGATAGATGGTTATATGGTTGCTGGGAATTGAACTTCTGGATGAACAGCCAGTGCTCTTAACCTCTGAGCCATCTCTCCATTGGACACTAAAACCTAGAGCATCATTTTTGCATGTGAGATGTGCTCAATAAACATTAGTGGGCTGGGTAAGAAGTGAAGAATGGCTGGGTGAGGTGGCACACGCCTTTAATCCCAGCACTCGGGAGGCAGAGGCAGGCGGATCAATGTGAGTTCAAGGCCAGCCTGGTCTACAAAGCGAGTCCAGGACAGTCAAGGCTACACAGAGAAATCCTGTCTCAAAAAACTAAAAGAAGAAGAAGAAGAAGAAGAGGAGGAGGAGGAGGAGGAGGAGGAGGAGGAAGAGGAAAAGAAGAATGTGGTGGACAGGGAAAGAGAGGGGAGGGTCTTTTGAATGCCACAAAGAACTCCTGGGTGCGTTCATGGCCTGGGTGGGGGTGGGGCACATTCTCTACCCCTCTCAGCTGGCTTTGTTTAGTTTCACTTCTGCCTCGATCAGTAAAGGAGGACAACTGGGACACGGACTAGAGACTGTAGGTGTCCCTTAAAAGTTCCTTTCCTTGGCTTCCAACCATTTCGTCACCAAGTCCCATCAGTTTGTGTCTGAGCGAGGTGTCACTGTGATTTGTCCCAGTGGTCAGCAGCCCCCTTCTACTATTAGAATGACTCTAGGCAGAGCCTCAGGGTGTCCCCAGCCCCTGGCCAGCCACAGCCCTGTGACTGGCATCTCAGGCTCCTGCCACCCTTTGGTGTGAGTGACTGTGTCTGGCCCCAGTGCCAGTTTCCAACACCTCCGTGATGGGCCCCCAGAGTATGAATCCATCTTTTTACCCTTTATTTTTTATCTTATTTTATGCGTATGGGTGTTTTGCCTGTCTACGCCTATATCTGTGCACCAGGTCCATGCTTGGTGCTTGAGGAAGCCGGAAGAGGGCACTGGGTCCTCTGGAACTGGAGACACAGATAGTGGTGAGCTGCTGTGTGAGTGCTGGGAATCGAATCCGAGACCTTTGGAAAAGAAGCAAATGCTCTTAATCGCTTGAGCCATCTGCTGTCTTTAGTGGAGTGTGACTGAGGCCAGAAATCAAACCCTGCAACTGCTGGTTCATTCCTTCATTCACCTCTAACCCCCAACCTAAAGATGGAAGGTCTCTCTTGGCTGTAACAGCTGATGTTGTGAGAGTCGGAGGCATGAACGGAGCCCTGTGAGAGGCAGGGGTGAGAGAGGCAGAGAAAAGTATCTCAGCCAGGAGCCTGGAGGGAGGAAGCAGAACAAAAGGCACTAAAACTTTGATGATAAAAATAGTGCTAAGAATCCAAGACAGTCAGGACTACACAGAGAAACCCCATCTTGAAAAACAAAACAACAACAACAACAAAACCCACCACCACCACCACCAACAAAAAAAAACCAAAAACCAAAAAACCAAAACAAAAAAAACCAACAACAACAAAACCAAAAAACCAAAAACCAAAACCAAAACCAAAAAACGAAAAACAAAAAACAAAAACAAAACAGCACTACCACCAAAAAACAAAAAATAGTGCTAAGAGGCCAGGTGTGGCGCATGCCTTTAATCCCAGCACTAGGGAGGCAGAGGCAGGTGGATCTCTGTGAGTTGGAGGCCAGCCTGGTCTGCAAAGCAAGTCCAGGATAGCCAGGGCTTGTTACACAGAGAAACTCTGTCTTGAAAAATGAAATAAAAAACCAAACAAATAAAAAACCCTGCTAAGAATAATAGTGCCTGTGAGGTTGGGCTGCATCCCTGCACACAGTCTGCGTTCACCACCTCATCTTATCCTTCTGCAGTCTCATGGGGAAGGTACTCTCAGATTCCTGTGGTCAGGAGGACACTGGGGAAGGGGAGAATGGGGGTTTGAGTGTGGCTGTGTCTGCCTCCAGAGTGCCCTGGTCCTATTCCTACCACACTCACCTTCTCACTTCCTCTTTCTATCACTCAGAAGGATGGTCGAAGACACTCCTACAAGCCGAGTTCCCTAAACACTGTTTTCTAGGTGGCCAAAGTTCATAGTGAAGTCAACTGCTTGTGACTTTGTAAATTAAAAAAAAAAAAAAAAAGTGAACTTAACAAACTTGCTAAGCTTTCTCTTCCTGATGGCATCCTGGCCAAGATGGTTTATAAACCCTTCCAGTCTTCCAGATCTTTCCTACTCAGCTATGGGGCCATAGGAAAGATCTGACCGATTCTAAGCTTGGCGAATCTGAGAGCAGCCTGCAGACACTGAGAGCTTTATATAGAGACTTTGAAGCAAGGACACCTGGGCCGCCTTAGTTGGAACAGACTGATGGAAGTCCCGGCTGAACTTTCTCATTTTGATGTGAAGCAGAGAAGGGAAGGGAATGCCCATAGCTCCCCCTACTGGCTGCTCTGAGTCAGAGCCTTTAAGCATCAGCTGCTCCTCAGTGTGAGAGAATTAGGCCACAGGTGAGGGTTGTGATCTTGGAAGCCTCTCCCATCTGTTAGTAGGACCATTTAACTGCACAGACAGGGCAACCTCTTATCCTCCCTGCTCTGTGCCTGACCTGGCCTTCCAGTTTGTCGCTTCTTCTCTGCAGTGCCTTTGACACCACCACATTCCCCTTTCCAAGCTCTTTGTTGTCCCTGACCTGACAGGCCTCTAACAGGTTTCCCTGCCGCCCACTTCCTGCCTCACCAGACTGAGTCCACCTTTATGAGACAAAGGTGACGGACTGTATCCGGGGAGGGCTCAGATCAGAGTCCAGGATGAACCTCACAGTTCCTGGCTCTGCAGCAAACCGAGGTCTGTGGGTTCATGAGTCCCCACTCGCAGCTCCCATCCCTTTCTCTGCCTTTTTCTCAAGCTCTTGCCTCTCCCTGGCAAGAAGGCTCTTCTCCCAGCTGGTCCTCAGTCACCCTCCACCCGTCCTGTGGCCAAACTCCAATGGCTCTCACTCCTTCCAGGACTCTTCAGGAGCATGCTTCCTCTGTGGGCCCACACCACTGGAGGAACGTAATGGCCCCCGTCCCTCAGGAACTCTCTGAGGGTGGGGATACTTTATTTAGATCTGTCTTGGGTTCCTCTGGGGCTGACACACAGCGTGTTGTGTAAGAAGACCTTGAAAAAAAATGTGAAGGGAATGAATAAAATGTGTGTTCCAGGCGTTTGTATTGCACAGCGATTCTGATTTCCGTATTTGTATAAGCATGCCAGGGACCGGATGTCCGGAGGCTCTGAGCGCCTATCTGGGTATGCTAAGGAGGTGGTGGCCCAGTCCTCCGCCTCTCCCCTTGGTTATTTTCCAGTCAGTTGCTCAGCCACTACGCCTGCCCTGGCTTTCCTTAGCCATTTTGGAATAAAGTGCTGAGGCCCTGCTAGCCACACAGGCAGCTCCAGGCAGCCCCTCAGCACCATATACGGAGGCAGCCTGGGCTCCTAGCCACCGTGTGTGTGTGTGTGTGTGTGTGTGTGTGTGTGTGTGTGTAATCAGTAGTGTTCTTCTTTCCCACCCGAGGCCACAGGCCTCCCTGGCCCATACGTGATGGACTTTTAGACTCATTTATTTCCACTGTGGCTCTTGACTAATTTCTTTGTTGGGATAAAGGGAAAGGAATGGAATTTTCTGGAGCCCTAATTCTGTAGCAGACCAGTGGCTGCTGTTTGTCTTGGCGAAGCATCACAGTAGCCACTGGGGTTGGTGTCTTTTGCCCCATGTTACAGATAAACAGAGTGGTTTGTGGAGGCCCACACAGTCTCATGGCCAAAGGGCAGTGGAGCACTGCTGTCCTGGTCTACACAGATCCCGTGTCCATCCACTTCCCGTATCCTGGCCTAGAATACAGTTCCTAGCTAGGCCTTGTCCGAAGAGACCCTGCAACCTCCTGTGGCTTGGGCCTAGCCGGCTTGTTCAACATCAAGATCAAAGAAGAAAACAGTTTTTTTTAGCATCCAGAGCAGTAAGTCATTAAAAGGAACATTCTTTTAAAAATGTCTTCAGGGCTGGGCATGTGGCTCAGCGACAGAAATGCTTACTTGGCATGCACGGATCCTGGGTGTAATCCCTAGCCCTTGGGAAAAGAAGTCCTTCCTAACTTTTTGTAAGCCAGGTCTTACCCAGTGCCCTGATAAAATCAACAAAAACTCTCCGTGTGTGTGTGTGTGTGTGTGTGTTGGTGCCCCAAAGCCCTATTTCCAGGCCCCATTCTTGTCTCCTGGAGTTGTCTGAGCCACCTTTATACAAAAGCCACAACATTCACAACACACACACATTTCTTTTTTTGTTTCCTTCCTCCCCCCCTCCCCCGACAGAGTTTCCCTGTGTAGCCCTGGCTGTCCTACCATTAGCTCTGTAGACCATGATAATCTCATATTTAGAGAGCCACCTGCTTGCCTCTGTCTCCAGAGTGCTAGGATTAAAGGTATGCGCCACCACGGCCTGCTAACAGCACAAAGGTTGCAATGCTGTTTAAGACAGAAGACTTTCCAGGACCCACCTCACAGAATCTCTTCTGCCGCCCACTCCTTCCCTGGTCCAGCTTCTCCAGGGAATAGGAGAAGGAAAAAAACATGACTTCTGCCCTGGCTCCCGCATGCAGACATCTGTATCCTGCAGCAAGCCTATGCACACACACACACCCTGCCCCGCCGCCCCCCCCCCCCCCCCCCCCCCCCGCCCCACACTTTGCTTTCCTGGGATGGACTTTTGTTTTGGGTTACTACTTGGTGTGGAGGGACCAGACCTATGTGCTGGTGGCAGGGCTCAGGTGACAAACAGCCCAGGCTTTCAGTAGCCTGGTCTCTTAGCAAGGCTGTGTGTGCTTGTTGGTACCAAGGAGCCTCTCAATCCCATCCAGTCCTATTCCCAGGTCTCTGAAAGCTTTCATGGTCCAGAAGAGAGATGGTTTGAATGGTAGTGGGGGGGGGGGCTGCTGGTTTTAAAATGGCAAGAGACCAGCTGTGCCTTGGTTGGTCTGGGTTGCTGTGTGCTCTACTCGTCTGTGTGTAACTTTCCAACCCAGTATCTGGTTTCAATCCAAATTGCACCCTGTTCCCATTCCAGTATTTCAATGAAGGCATTACAGAAGTGTAGCCATAAAAGTATGCACCCTACGCGAGTCTGATGTTCTCTTTGATATAAATTCATATTAACTGCCTTAGATGATACTGACACCCAAACGAAAATCTGGCAGAAGCATCTTGATGGGCAGCCCCAGTAAGGTGCTTGGGTGGGGGTGGCAGGAATGGGGCCAGGCTCCGCGAACTGTCTGCTGAAGGATCCTGGGAGTTGGGTGTGGGGTGTGGGAAGCTCGTTAACTGTGATCATCGCCAACCCTGTGGGTGTGGTCCAATATGGACCAGGAGATAAGGGTAAGAGACCTGAGGCACCGGAAAGGGAGCCGAGGCAGGTGGAGACTGGCCAGATACAGCCTGGTAGGCGGAAAGGACAGGATAAAAGGCAGCAGAGTAGGGTGGTGAAAAGGGAGCTGGAAACAGAAGCAGAGAAAGGAGCAAAGGAATCAGGAGAACCGTGGCCTGGATGGATCATGGGTAACTGTGAAGAGCAAGGCAGGATGCTAGCTCCTTAGGGATAGGGATGAGATGGCAAAAGAAACAGGGGCTACTAGTGGGCATGATGATCCCTGGGTGGGCTCTTTGGTGGACCCTGGGCCATGATGACAGCCAGGATGAGCTCTGGGAGATTAGGGAAGAGGAGCTGTGAGAAAGCTGTGGGTCCCTAGATGTTTGGACGAAGGGTGGTTTCAGGCATCAAAGGGATGCAGCCAATACCTGCATGATGCGGACGTAGTCGGTGCGATGCAGTTCGCCTTCCTTGATCACTTTCTTCTTGAGCGTGGCCAGGTTCCTCTCCAGGTGTTCCCGCTGGCGGGCATACTCCTGCTGCAGGTCTGAGTTCAACCCGGCAATCTCCACCTGGTGTGTTTGGGGAGCCAGTCAGCAAAGGAGGGGAGATGTGGCAGCGTGGTGGGGGGAAGGGCCGGGGGGGCACTCAGAGCTCACCATGTCAGCCCGCTGCACGTACTTCTCAAAGATACCTCGGATCTTCTCCTTAAGCTGCCGGGGCTCCTGGATATACGCCACACAGTTGTGAAGGTCTGTCTTAAACCGCCGGACCAGTGCTTCCAGGTCTCTTTCCTGTAATTAGACATTTACTCCTGGGGCTGCCGGGGCTTTCAGGCAGAGGCTAATGACGCAGAAAGGGCCCAGAGTGTCCTCATTTGGGATTGACACCTGACTGCTGGGGGCCACCGTGGGCACAGAAACCTAGATGGGCAGCCAGCCCAAAAGTAGCAGTTCTGAGAGCCAGCCGTGGTGGCGCACGCCTTTAATCCCAGCACTTGGGAGGCATAGGCAGGCGGATCGCTGTGAGTTCGAGGCCAGCCTGGTCTACAAAGAGATTCCAGGACAGCCAAGGCTACACAGAGAAAAACAAAAACAAAAACAAAAACAAAACAAACAAACAAAGGAGCAGTTCTGAAACACTTGTGCACCTGCCTGGGCTGAGTACCCTGCCTGAACAGCTGCCAAGAAGACAGGGCTTGGGAACACACACACACACACACACACACACACACACACACACACACACACACGGCAACCCTATTGCTCTGGATTCCTTTAATGGCCTCAGGCTTATGAGATGAAAGGAAGCCCATGCGGCCACAGCTTGCTTTGGCGCCAAGAAAGATGTATCATTTTCTCCCGCGGATTCGCACCCTGGGCTGCCCCATGCCCCTTAGGACCTCACCCGCCATTTGTTCTCCTGACAGTCAGGAGCACTGCCATGAATGGCTTAGAAACCCCTACAGCTTTCTGTACACTGGACCAGCTCTCAATCTTCAGCCATGCTTTCCTTGACGGCCACCTTCCCCTACCCTTATCCAACAGTGTCTCATTTCTCTTCGCTCTCACAGCCCTTCAGCCACTTTCCAGTATGTGTGTGTGTGTGTGTGCGCGCGCGTGTGCATGCACATTCACACACACACACACACACACACACACATATATATATTGATATATATATTTTCTCTTTGTATATAATTTTCCATTTCTACATAGTTTATGCACAGGCTACAAAACCATTCATCAGCCCTTTTGGCTTGGGAAGAGTAGGGCCACACCCTCTTCCCACGTGGAGCTCTGCAGCTTTGGCCTCGTATACTGCCAGTGTTTGATATGGAGGGTGGAAAAGCTCAGTCTGGTTTGAGAATCATTTCAGTGGCCTGTGGGAACGGTTAACAATTGCATCCTAGTCCGGAGCCAGAGGACCAGGATTTTCCCAGGCTGGCTCAGAGTGAGAACTAGCTAGCTATGAGTACTGGGTGAGGTTTCTTTTCCTCCTCACTTCTCTGCCCCTACTGTCCCAGTTACAACACAAAGCGACTGAAACAGGCCAGATGGGGCAGCACACCTGTGTCATAGCACTTGGGAGGCAGAGACAGGATTGAGAGTTCCAAGGCAAGCTTGGGTTACACTGTCAGTTTCAGAACAGCTTGGGCTACAGAATAAGATACTGTCTCAGAATATGCAGGGGGCTGGAGAGATGGCTCAGTTGGTAAGAGTGCTTAACTGTGCAAGCATCAGGACCTGGGGCTAGATCCCAGATCCAGGTAAAGGCCAGGCATGGCTGCTTGTACCTAAAGCCCCAGCACCCGGAAGTGGAGATGGGAGGATCTCTGGGGTCCCTGGTCAGCCAGTGTAGCTGAAGAAAATGACAAACTCTGGAGTGAGCGACAGACTGTCTCAAGGGGATGAATGATGGAGCAGACACTGACTTCCTTCTCTGACCTTGTAGGCATCGGTGCACACACACACACACACACACACACACACACACACACACACACACACAGAGCAAGTAAACAAGACAGAGTTGCACAGTCTTCTCAGGCTCTCTCGACATCAGCAACTCTGGGGTGGTCAAAGCTTTTAACCACTTCATTAAGTACAAATGACCCTTTTAACTACGTTCTTCCCCAGGTCAAACAAACCCATGGCTAAGGCGTTCCTTCCTATAAAACCAACACTCTCGCCCTCCCATCCTGACACCCAAGTTGTTTTATAGTCTCGGATGGATTTAGACGTGTAAATTTGTGCAGGCCTGGAACCAGACGGGCCTGTGGGCAAGAGCATGAGTTAAAATGGGAAGTGTTTCTC
Organism: Acomys russatus; assembly: GCF_903995435.1. NCBI lineage: Eukaryota > Metazoa > Chordata > Mammalia > Rodentia > Muridae > Acomys > Acomys russatus. The sequence continues at coordinate 14,441,210 of NC_067165.1, forward strand.
AGCAATGGCTGGCTCTGCCTGAAGGAGGCAGCTGCCCATCACGGGCGGGCGGATGCCAGATCCCCAGTGTGCCACGCACGCACTGCCAGCCTCCCAAATCCTCGCACCTTCTGCTGTTCTTTGCGCATCTCCTGGTCCGTGGCTCTCAGTTTCTGCAACAGTTCAGCGATGTTCAGCTCCAGTTGCGTGTTCTGTTTATGGAAGCGCTCCAGCTCGGCTTCCATCTACAGAGAACCAGGGGACGGAGGCGTGAACGGGGAAGTCAGGGATGAAAACCGTGTTTGAACGCAGACGTCTTTCACTGCGGGGACGGGGGGAGGGGGGAACATGTCCCCGACACCACAGTGTTTCTGTTCTAGTTCCCAGCTATGTCTCCTTAAATGGGATCTCTCTCCTGACTCTTTGCCATCCAATAAGCACCCCTCTTGACTGATACCCTGTTCACCCCAGGTCCCATACCTGTTTGTGGCCAGACTATGGATTTTTCTTCTTAGATGTCTGCCCCTGTCTCAACTGTGCAGATTTCTCTTGTGTTTCTTTCTAATTCAGTCACTCTGAATTTTTTTTTTTCCCCAGACAGGGTGTCTCTGTGTTAGCCTTGGCTGTCCTGGACTCGCTTTGTAGACCAGGCTGGCCTTGAACTCACAGCAATCTGCCTGCCTCTGCCTTCTGAGTGCTGGGATTAAAGTCATGCGTCACCATGCCTGGCTTTTCCTTTCCTTTTTTTAAAGGTTTATTTATTTATTTATATGTATACAGTGCTGAAAAGGGCATCAGAGAACATTATAGATGGTTGTGAGCCACCATGTAGGTGCTGGGAATTGAACTCAATACATCTGGAAGAGCAGTTAGTGCTCTTAACTGCTGCGCCGTCTCTCCAGCCCCACTCTGAATTCTTAACTGCAGCTCAGGGCAGGTCTCTCCAGGGAAATACTTCCTTCACCTGATTTGGGAGGTGGTACAGCTGGAGCTAGACCCTTGGGGCCACGGTCGTTCTCAATGGAAAGCTGAGGCTAGTTTCTAAAGTAAGAGTTCTGAGGGCCAGAGTATCATGTGGGCATCTTTCAATCTGGGGCCAAAGAACAGGGAAAAGCTGAGAAGGATTAGCCAGTCTGATCATCAAAGGGTCAAAGAAGTACAACCGAGGGCAAGGCCCTCTTCAAAAAGATGGCAGGAGACAAACGGCTGAAAGGCTTTTTCTCCCTGGTTGAATCTGTCTTGCCCAAGGTATATCTGATTCAGGTGAGACTAGGCGTGGGGAAACCCAGGTTCCATGCAAAGCACAGGGTGAGGTGTGATGGACGCCGCAACTCTGGTGTGCACTCCTGGTACTAGTGTGGCACTACTTGCACTAGTACTCCTGCTTCTATGGGGGCTCACTGGCTGTTTGTGGGGGGTGGGGCAGTTCGTTGTTTGCTATGTAGGGTGGAGGTAGGTGGAATGACCCCTCCCCAGGTTCTATCGTCACATTTTTAAGGTTCCTGTCCACCTTCAGAAGGGCCAGAGATGGTTCAAAGAAGCTGATCCCATGCTCTGGACACAGAGGAATGCCTCTTTATTATAGGAGGCGTTTTACTAGATGGAACATCTGATGAAGGAAGGAAGGAAGGTAGGAAGAGCAAAGAGAAGGAGAGTGAGGGGTGGGGGGAGAAGAAGGAGTTACCCGCCTCTGGAAGAGGTGTGGTAACATAGCGCTGGCAGAGCTGCGGAGAGCCTCCTCACAGAGGACACACAGGAATGCGGCTCTGCAGCAGCAAAAGCAGAATTGAGCACCTTCAGGGCTGGGGAGACGGCTCAATGGTTCAGAGGACTTGCTGGTCTGGACAGGAGGACCCGGGTTCTGTTCCCAACACCCACATGAAGGCTCAAAACTGTAACTTCAGTTCTAGGCAATCTAATGATCCTTTCTGGCCTCTGTGGGGGCCTGGCACACATGCGGTGCGCATGTGTGTGTGCAAGCAAAACACTCTTTCAAAAAGCATATACAACTAAATAAATATTTTGTTGTTGTTGTTTTGTTCTTTTGTTTTTTGTTTTTCGAGACAGGGTTTCTCTGTGTAGCCTTGGCTGTCCTGGTCTTGCTTTGTAGACCATGCTGGGTTCGAACTCATAGCCACGCACCTGCCTCTGCCTCCCAAGTGTTGGGATTAAAGGCGTGCACCACCACTGCCCTGCTAACTAAATAAATCTTAAAACAACAACAGCAACAACAACCCAATGAGTGCTGTGAGAGGCCTCAAAATACAGAACTGTTGTGGAGGTGCTTTCTGTGTCCCAGAAGCCTCCGGTTTAACGGGATGAGAGAACTGAGTCAGAATGTCCTCTGTGGTTGAGGCAGAAGGCGCCCTGCATACACGAGCCACTTGAGCAGGCACCTTCCCCTGGGAAGGGGCACTTTGGCTGAATGATTTAGGGAAAGTATTGGAGGACAAAGTAGGAAAGAGAAGAGCAGGCAGCGAGCAGCCTGCTTGCAGCAGGCCTACGGGTGGGTAGCCCGGTGCGTTTCTGCGGGTTGACTGCAAGGTGGCACCTCACTGGAGGCAGGCTGCTGAGGGGTTCACCACACTGGGTGTCACTGAAGAACATCACCAGGTGCAGTGACAGTGAGGCTACTGGCATCTAATGGCAGCTGGGAGAGAGAAAGGGTGCCCCTAACACTCAGGGCCCCGAGGTCATGTCTGAGCGGCACAGCCGACCTCTTATCAGTCCTGAGCCAGCAGGGACAGACTGGGTCAGGATGGAAGGGGTCCAGGTCTGTATTCTTTGCCCTTGCTCCTTCCTCCACAGGCTGAGCCTCACATTACATCAAGGATAGAAATACAAACTGTAAAATATGTAAAGTGCAAGTGTCTGGCTGGGAAACCAGAAGACAAGCCCACAGTGTGGCAACAAACGCCTCTTTCCCAGCATGGATGCTGTATCCACTTTTCCATGTCGTTCTCGGTGGGGAGGGGTGGGAGAGTGGAAGAAGCATTTTGTCCCCCAGTGCACATCTGGCAGTGTCTGCAGATGTTTTGGATCATAACAACCTAGTGGGGGGGGGGGGTGCTTCTGGCATTGAGACACCAAGGCCCCACCCTCCACCCCGTCCCAGTGGAGAATCAGCCACCTCAGAACACAGAGAAACGTACAGTAGACCCTACCCACAGAGGATCTCCTGTTGCCCTGATCCTGGACTCTCAGCCTCCAGGCCAGTGAGAAAAATGGCTGCTGTTTTCAAGTTCCCCAGGCTAAGATAGTTTGCCACTGAAAAAGCAGAGCGTTGCCATTCCTTGTCCTGGAAGTGTATGGCAGGAGGTCTCCAGAAGGCAGCTCTGTGCTCAGCTGAGGGACACAGAGAACAGCATACAGCCACCCACGGGGGAAAGTCAATACCATCCCCTCTAGATCTCCATCGCTTGGCTGATCTCTGTTTGATTTCTTTACTGAGTGACTCTTGGAGCACAAGCTTTGCTGAGCACACCCTCGCCACGGCTCTCATGGGCACCTAGACAGCCAAAGATGCTGCCACCTGCCACACCATTCAGCACGAACATCTAGAGAAAACGGAAGGAGGGTTGGGAGCCTCCTTTGTGCATGGTGTCAGGGAAGAGGTGGCATCTAAGCTGAAACAGGGAAGATGAAAAGCTGGTCACATGAGGATCCAGGGAACAGTCTTCCAGGGAGAGGAGACCCTACCACAGAGAGCCTGAAATGGGAGAGCTGTCAGGAAGCAGGGAATGGAGCAGGGGAGGAAGGCATGAGGTGAGGCTGGAGAAGCGAGAGGTGCAGAGCTATTAGATTTCATTCTAGTGGGATGGGACGCCATTAAGGAGCTCCCTTTATGTGGAGGCCAGGCTGCAGCCTGAGTCAAGCCCAGGTAAGAACTGACGCAGGGGGCTGACGAGATGGCTCAGTGAAGTTGCACGCCAAGGCCAAGGATTTGAGTTCCACCCCTGAAGCCCACATGGTGGACGGAGAGAACTGACTCTTACAAGATGTCTTGGGCTCTCCACAGGAGGTGCTGGCAAGTGTTGCCCACCCACTAAGTAAAATAGATGTAAATTAATGTTTCTTTTCTTTTTTTCCTTTTCTTTCTTTTTAATGAAGCAATGGTGGAGGCTGGATGGGGTGGTTGGGGCGGTTGCAGCCCCAAAGGAGCTGACTGACGTCTGACTGGACAGAGGCTGGTGATACTTTCAGACACGGGAGTTAAGACAAGGGCAGAATCAGGAAAGACGGTTACATTTCCATTTGACTGAGCAACAAATGATAGAGGGGGAGGAAAAAAATTCACGAGTGATTCTGGTGGAAAATATCAACAAGTCAATTTTAGGTTATCATGGCCCCCAAATCTTAGCTGTTTTGTACCCAGTGGGAAGCTGACAGGTAAACAGAATGCTGTAAGAAAACGTGCAGGGGTCTGGGACTAAAAGGCACACATCTGGACCACTGGACTCTTAGAAATCCTTGTCTGGATAGCCTGACTTCTAATCTCTCCTCTTTCCACCTTTGGCCTGTTTGTTCCCCAGAACAGACTCTTCATTGTTCCGCTCTTGGGCTTAAGAGCCTCTGAAGACTTCTGAATCCCGGTCAGAAGTCCAAACGCTGGACCCCAGCCTGGGGCCCCAGCAATATCCTTCCCCCTCCATCTTGGTGGCAAGAGTACCTTTTGATTGAGCACATACTGCCCCCTGGTGGCTAAAAGTTCAACAGCTGTACCTCCCGTTTGCCGCTATAGTAAGACTACTCCCACCCCCTACTCCCACACAGCCTCACTCAGAGCCCCAGCACAGGCTGAATCCCCTTCTCACTTGCTTTTGGGAGCTGCGAGCCCTGCACGCCTTCGCTGTGAGAAGCGTTTTCTCTCATTTCCCCAGGGCCGGTGAGCGACAGGGTTAGAGGGGACAAAGGTTCCCTAGGGCACGGCGCGGGAGCGAGGGCCCTCACCTCCTGGATCTGCTCCTTCATCACCTTGATCTCGTTCTCCCGCGGTTCCACCTGCTTCTTCAGCTCCTTTATTTTGTAATCGAGGACAAACTTGAGTTTCTCTAGTTCTTGGTTCTTCTTCTTCAGATCATAAATTCGCTTCTCCTGGAAGTGAGATGAGAAAGGGAAGTGATTGATGACACAAGGCCCCAGCATATGGAACCCTTCTAGGGTAAAACAAACAAACAAACAAGCAAACAAACAACACACACACACACAAAGAAAAACAAAAAACAACAGAGCTTGTGACACCGCAGATGGAGGAGGGCACAGACTTTTGGCTGGGGATACAAAGGTCCCGCACAGGCTGCAGCATGGACTCCACAGGAACTCACCCACTTCCGTGTAGGTTGTGAAAGACAATGCCTTCCATCCCACACTGCACTTCTGTTGCATTTACAGCCTTGGTGCACATCTGCCAGCAAGTAGAATCCGTTCCCCTCTCTTGTGTCTCACTGGATTTATGACTCGCTGGTAAGCCAAAGCATGCAGCGGAGGGAATGCTGTGAGGCTGCCAAGGCTAGGTCAAACAGACAGGCAGCTCCCCACCTGGCTCTCTGGGGACACTTGCTGTGGTGGAGGTTGGCTGCTGTGTAAGTCTCTCAGATAGAGAGCATACTTGGAGCTCTGTGGCTGAAATACTCAGGTGAGGCCAGCCTCCTTACCATCTCTGCCAATGGGGGACAGAGCTGGGCACGTAGAAGGCACAGCCATCTGGGGCGGTCATCTTCTAGCCTCTAGCTTTTGGTCCCCCAAAAGACCCTTCCCCAAGTCTTCTCAGCTGAGTTTCCAGACATTGGGGGTCAGAGACAAGCCATACTGTTGGACCTTGCTCAGTTCCTCACACTGAGAGGATGGCTGTTTGTTTGGACCACCAAGTTTTGAGGTAATTTGTTGTAATTGGAGCAGGAGACTATCAAGCAAGCCTGGGCTGGGTGACATTTTCCTGACAGCTCTGAGAATTGACATAGTCCCTATCCTTAAGGCAAAGATACTGACTGGTGGGGCAGACACATAAGCAAAGCCAATCCCCAAGAGTGATGCCTGATGGAAGGGAGGGAGAAAAAGGCACTGCGGTGGCTCACGCTGTAGCCTCTGAGAGCAGCCCGCTTCAGTGTGACACGCTGGTGCCAAGGGGAGTTAGAACAGAGGCTGCCGAAGGAGGGCAGGAGGGCAAGGCTCTGAGAAGTCAGAAGTCATCCCGGAGGCCAGGAATTGGCAAGCTGAACCTGGGAGACAAAGTTGGCCTGGTGCCTATTTTTTGTCCATTTCAGTTGGAACATGGTCTAGTTCATTTGTGTCCACTTTTTCTCTGGGTGCTCTCGCACGTGGTACCCACAGCTGGTTAGTTGAGACAGAGACCATATGGCCTGGAAAATATCTACCATCTAATCCTTTATATACTGACCTCTGCTGTGGGCCATGGGAAGCTACTGGAGGATTTTCAGTGGGAGAATGACCATGCTGGCTGGTTTTATGTCAACTTGACAGAAGGTAAAGTCATCTGAGAGGAGGGAGCCTCAATGAAGCAAATGCCTCCATAAGGTCAGGCTGTAGGCAAGCCTCTAGGGCATTTTCTTAGTTAATAATTGATGGGGGCGGGCCCGGCCCATTGTAGGTGGGGACATCCCTGGGCTGGCTGTCCTGGGTTCTATAAGAAAGCAGGCTGAGAAAATTATGGGGAGCAGGCCAGTAAGCAGCATGCACTGATGGCCTCTGCCTCTGCTCCTGCCTCCAGGTTCCTGCCCTGCTTGGGTTCCTGTCCTCACTCCCTTCAATGATGTGGAAGTGCAAGCCAAATACACCCTTTCCCGCCCAGCTTACTTTTGGTCATGGTGTTTCATCACAGCAACAGAACCCTAACTAAGACTGACCTAACTACACTTGTGCTCTGTCGGCTGTGCTGCTGGGGGCCAGGGCTGGGGAGTGGAAAGGCTGCTGGACTAAGAGGAGGGGTTATGGCTTTCTGCATTAGAAGAGCTTGTTTTCTTTCTTGTCAGTTCCCTCTTTGAGAGAGCCATGCCGTTTCTCCAAAGGCCAGACCATATACAGGAATTCCTGTACGCAAACAGCATTCGGGCACTAGCTCACCAAATCCTTGCAAGCCCCACTTTCTAGGAGAGCACGGGGCGGCTTTGAGTAGTTGCCCAAGGCTCAGTGCCTGGTCAGCAGAGGGGCCTGTGTCGCAAGACACTTATCTAGCACTGACACCCACGTGGGGCCATAGCAGAATTCTGACAGCCGAGGCAAAGGATGGAGAGGCAGCCATGGGATCTGGGTTTGCTCAGGAGAGTAGCAAATCCTGGATGCTGAGGCGGTGTGCCACGGAAAGCATGTGCCTGTCAGCTGAGTATCCTGCCCAAAAGACATCCCCATTTCCCTGGCTACCCAGTAGTGACAGGACCAACCCGGTGTGATGGGAGTCCCCTTCTGATCAGCAATACCATGTGGGCAGTGTGGCAGGTGAATTACCCTCAGCGCAGAAAGTGGGCCAGCCAGCCCAGGATCAGTGGAAGGCAGGGATCTGGAAGCCAGCTGACCCAGGTTCAAAGTCTGCCCCCTACAAACTGTGGGACCTTGGGTACAACAATCAGTCTCCTGGAATTTGGCTTCATGAGACACAACCCCTGGGTCGAGTGTGATGTGTTGGCACTAGTTAGCTCCGTGCCAAACACACAGTGGGAACTTCACTGGCTGGTCTTCCTCTACCGTGTCAAGCAAATGATCGCTAAGAAGGCAGGACCTTTTCAGCTGTGGTGTGGGTCCCTTGGGCAGCGGCTGGGGAGGGCAGAGAGTCACCTTGTCTTGAATGGTCTCATCCCGCTCCTGGATCTCTCTCTTGAGCGCTTGGATGTCTTTCTCCAGGGACTTGATGACGCCCTGCAGCTTCAGCTGCTCTGCCTTCAGGAGCTCAATGTCGTTGGTGCGCTCTTCGATTTCCTTTTGCAGACTGCTGAACTGAAGATGGAAACAGCTGCAGTGAAGACCCTTAGGGTCTATGGAGTGGCGGCTTTTGGGGGAGTGGATTTTGTTATTGCTGTTATTTTAGTTTTCGTGGGAACAGCCTTTTTGTAAAACGAGGAATAGTTCCCTCCCCCCTGTTCTTTTGTTTGTTTGTTTGTTTTGTTTTTTTAGTTTTTTGAGACAGGGTTTCTCTGTGTAGCCTTGGCTGTCCTGGACTCATTTTGAAGACCAGGCTGGCCTCGAACTTATAGCAATACACCTGTCTCTGCCTCCCAAGTGCTGGGATTAAAGGCATGCACCACCACTGCCCAGCAGTTCCTCCCCTATTCTTGAACATTTCACACGTGCGTACAATGTACTGTGGCCATCGCCCTGTCTTACTTCCATCCCAGCTCTGACATATACCTCCCGTCACAACTATTTTCCCTCTTTTGTTTTTTGTTTGTTTGTTTGTTTTTTGAGACAGGGTTTCCCTGTGTAGCCTTGGCTGTCCTGGACTCGCTTTGTAGACCAGGCTTACCTCGAACTCACAGTGATCTGTCTGCCTCTGCCTCCCTGAGTGCTGTGCCACACCACCCAGCTTTTCCCTCTTACGGTAAGGAGACAGCTCTTTTTACATAGCCAGATGCACGTTTCTCCTGACTTAGCTCCTAAATGCTGGGATTACAGGCATGGACTGTCATGCCATGCTTATTTTGTATGCTTCAGAGAGTGAGTTTTGGGGGAATTTGGGGCTGTGCAGTATTTTCCCAGGTCAAATGAATGATGGAATATACAGTGCAATAACATCCAGGTCTATTGAAAGTTCTCAACCTTCCTAATGCAGTGGCCCTTTAATACAGTTCCTTGTGTTGTGGTGACCCCCACACCCCCAAATCATGAAATTATTTCATTGCTACTTTATGACTCTAATTTTGCTACTGTTATGAATTGTAACATAAATGTCTGACATGCAGGATATTGGGGGTCTCGACCCACAGGTTGAGAACCAGCTCTCATTCCCTGCAGGAGAGAGTAGTCTGTGTACAAGATGCTTTAGAGACCAGCCCTCTAGATGAACACGGGTTCTACCCAGACCACAATGACCTTGAGATCTTGGTCAAGGTCACAGAGAGGAGCTCTATCTGATGGCCAAGGTCACAGATATGAGCTCTATCTGATGGTCAAGGTCACAGAGATGAGTTCTATCTGGTGAGGCACTGTAGCCATGTCCAAGGAGGGAGAGCCCGAGTGTCCTGGGAGTCGCTAACAATAGGGTGATTTCTAACAGGATGATTCTTAATGGGCTTACTTTGAACTTAGCTCCTCTGTGGCTCACTATTTTAGAGGAAATGAGACAATTCTCCGAGGATCTGTATGTCACATTGTCCCTCTTGCAGCATCAGTGAACTGAGTAGCTGCCTCACCTTGCAATGGAAGTATCTCCCACCCCCCACCACTCTTCTAAGGAGGAGCCAAGACATCTCCAGGCTGAATTGCTGCCTACCTCCCACTCAGATCCCATTGCCATCTCCAGTAGGCCCGACCTGTCTAGAAAGGAAAGCTCAGAGCATCTTTCTGTGCACAGGGAGCTCACGAGAAGGAAGGTGAGAGTCGGGCATGGTGGTATACACCTGGGAGGATGAGGCGGGAGGATCACGAGACTGAGGACAGAATGGGTTCCCCAGGGAGAACTAAGCCAGTCTGGGGATACACAGTAAGATCAGGTCTCATGCATCCCCAAAGACGATGTGGTCCTTCCTGAGGGTAGAGCCCTTTTGTCTTGGAGGCGGGACCTCTGTGTGTCCACCCAGGGCTGCCTGTCCACTGCCTCTAGCCTCCTCTGTGGGCCTTCTGGGGCAGGGCCCACCCCCGGGGGGCGCGGAGCGCTGGGGAGCAGCCAGCATGCACCTTCTTCCGCATGATGCCGGTTTCCCCCTTGAGCCGCAGGTTGGACTCTTTTTCATCCCGAAGCTTTCTCTCGTACTTGGTTTTGATGTCTTGGATCTCTCTGTCTTCATCTTCCTCAATCTGCTTCTTGGTTTCCTCGAATTCCCGAAGCTGCTGTCGGACGTCTTCCTGTGCCTGGTTTGGAGGTGGGGGGGGGGGGGGGGGGGGGGGGGGAGAGGGTGCCGGGAGAAGGGGCTGTGAGGCTGCTGTACTGAGAAAGCCTGGGATGACAAGATCACAGGAGCCTTTCTGGTGGAAGGGAAGATGAGCCAAAGTACAGAAATGGAAAGCAAGGCTTTGTCCTGTCTTCTCTCTGTCCACTCCCTTCCTCTCCCGTTTCTCCTGGACCATGTCAGGCCTCTGGGGCCGCCACCTTCTCTTCCGCTTACCAACACCCTGTACCCTGCATGCCCCATTTTGTCTATGTTCTTCATATGGCGCTCGGGCTTCAGACCCTGTCTCCCCTTCCTCTCCTACCAGCACCGAGCCAGGCTGTGTAGCCTGGCTGCCTTGGAAAACTCAGGAGATCCGCCTGCCTCTGCCTCCCCAGGTGCTGGGATTAAAGGTGTGTGGCACCACCTGGCCCAGACTCGGTCTTAGAGAGCTTGAATCACTGCAATTGTATCTGTAAAATGAATTGGTTCTCCTTGCTCCATCCCCCTTAGATAAAATGCCCTGAGGGTAGAGCTTGTCTCCTCCGCCCTCCCCACCCCCCCACTATCAACTCCCAGACCACAGTAGCTGCAGGGCAAATGGCTGAACCAATGCATGGCTCTAACTATCCCCCCCTCCCCCCTCCCATCACCCCTCCTCCCCCTCCATCCCCTACCCTCTACCCCCAAGCCAATTCGTGCTGCTGGGCTCCCTGGGAGCACCTCTTCCAGCAGGGTAGTTTTCTCCTGCAGTTTGGCCTCATAGAAGTCGGTCAGCTCCTCCAGCGCCTGGCTCTTCGTCTCGTCGTTGTCTCGGAGCTGTTTTTCGTACTCCTCCTGCATCCTCTGGGACTTGAGCTGCAGCTCCTGGTATTTCTCATACTCAAGAAGCAGCTTCTGGTTGTTGCAACATTCTGGGGAGAGGCAGGGTGGTCTGTGCGCTGTGTGGGTGGGCAGGCAGCAGCCTTCCCGGCATGTAAGGCCCCTCTGCCCATGGTGCTTCCTTGCTCCTCCTCCCCTGCCCACCGGAGCGGCGGCACCTCCAGAGCCAAGGTTCAAGGCTCACCTAACTCCTTTGACTGCCAACCCCTGCTTATATCTCACTAGGTGGCCAAATCCCCCCCCCCCCACACACACACACAACTCCGGACAGAAAAATCATTTCTATAAAGGTACTGGTAGGAGGCATTTGAGGATTCAGAGCCAGGAAAGTGTCCCAAGTATGCAACACAGATTTTATAGCTCCATCTTATAGACAATCAAGCTAAGCCTTGGTACTGGGTACCGAGAACACACAGCAAGGAGCTGTTGAGACCTGGGACTCACAGTCTGTCAGGCTCTGACGCTGAATCTCCCACCGGCATGTAAGAGGTGCTGGGTGTGTATTGTGAGGAAGGGGCAAATACACAGGAGGGGAAATATGGTGAGTTCCAATAAAGTAGTGCATTCATAAACAGAGCCACGGTCCCTGACTTCTGCTGTGTCGGGAGGTTGGGGTTGGAGGTGGAGCGGGTCGGGGTGGGGTGGGGCGGGTCGGGTTGGGGTGGGTCGGGTCGGGTCGGGTCGGGTGGGGCGGGGTGGGGCGGGGCGGGGTGGGGTGGGGTGGGGCGGGGCGGGGCGGGTCGGGGCGGGGTGGGTCGGGTCGGGTGGGGCGGGGTGGGGTGGGGTGGGGTGGGTGGGGTAGGTGGGGTGGAGCGGAGGGAGATAGCTATCAGATGGTTGTTCCTAAACTGCCTGCATGTGGCTCCTCCCTGTGGACTCACCCAGGTCTTGCAGCTCCCGGTTCTGTTTGTCTATGAGGTCTTCCATGCGCTCTCGGTGATAGATGTCCTGTTTTTCTTTCTCTGTTTTTAAAACCTAAAACAGAGTCACAGGGCTGGAGGGATGGCTCAGTGGTTAAGAGCCCTGTCTCCTCTTCCAAAGGAGCCGGGTTCAATTCCCAGCACCCACATGGCAGCTCACAGCTCCAGTTCCAAGGGATCTGACACCTTCACGCTAATGCACATAAAATAAAATAAAATAAATGATAAAACAAAACAAAACAAAACAAAACCAAAAAAACCCCACAGAGTCACCTTTTCTCATTTCTACACATCTGCTAACAGTGCCAATATGACAGGAGCTACTTTTACTGATAACTTCTTTATTCATAAAATTTTCTCAAGCTCTTTCTTTGCACCAGTGTTCTGTGGCGCACAGACTATGTGGCCACTTTTTATCCACACTGTGGCCACTTTTTGTCCACATTGTGACCACCTTTTGTCCACATTGTGGCCACTTTTTATCCACATTGTCTTTCTCTCTGAAAGTTCAATGCCTTTGCTCTTTACGCACATGTGTTAAAATGAATTAGTCAGCGAGGAGTTTTGGTTTGGACACAGACCAAGTAGATTTTGAGGAGGAAAGTCAGGGATTCAGTCCAGCCATCTACCGTGGATGCCTGGGCGTGGTGGTGCACATCTTTAATCCCAGCCCTTGGGTGGCAGAGGCAGGTGGATCTCTGTGAGTTGGAGGCCAGCCTGGTTGGTCTATACATCAAGTTCCAAGCCAGCCAGGGATACACAGAGGAACTTTATTTCAAAAACCAAAGGAAATCAAACCAAACCAACCAACTAACCAACCAACCAACTAACGAACCAACCAACCAACCAGCCAACCAGCCAGCCAAATAACCAAGCAATCAAAATTCAACAAGAGCCCCAGCCATGTGCTGTCAGTTCAGTATGCTCACATCTAAGTATTTATTGGAGTCAGCCAGCTCTTGGCGGGCTGAGGGTGCAGCCCCGGGGCCTGGCTCTGTGTTTGGCTTATTAACAGTACCAAACTAAGACTCCATGTCTGCCTGAATGAATTATGAATGAACGAATGAATAAATTTAACAGCCAAGGGCTTTTCAACCAAACAGACCCATGAAGATAAGTTACCAGTACAAATACCCCTTGAGCCAAAAGATGGGGTTGTGGGGGTGAAGGAGGGTATTGTATATGAGTGGGCCAGGCAGGTGTGTATAGCACAGAGACTGGCTTTATAAATTCCTGGGCTAAGCCTAACTACACATTGTTAAGACGGATTTTATTTTTGACAATCTAGAAATCAGCACCTGCTAATCCCTTCTCTAGCATTCTGTTCTTTCATTGTTTAAAGATGAGTTTTCTTGTTTATAAAAAATAAATACTCAGCTGGGCGGTGATGGAGCATGCCTTAAATCCCAGCACTCGGGAGGCAGAGGCAGGTGGATAGCTGTGAGTTTGAGGGTACAAAGCAAGTCCAACTAAGACTGCACAGAGAAAACCCATCTCGAAAAACAACAACAACAACAAAAAACAAAAACAACAACAAAACAAAACAAAACAAAAAACAACCCCCCCCAAAAAAAAAAGAAAAAAGAAAAAGAAAAAGAAAAAAACTCACCGTAGAGAATCTGGAAATTACAAAAGTGTATTAGAAACAAAATGTAAGCTACCCATAACAGCAGCGCTGCGGGTTAATCTTCCTTTCCCTCTTCTCCACCAACCTGTTTGACCTGGCAGTACCATTCACTGTGGAAAGCTTCCTGTTCTGCCTGGCTGGCTTAGCCCCATGCCATCACATCTCCCCCAGCATTCCAGCCTTACAGCTGAACAGCTGGGGATGCCCTTGGACCATGCAGCTGGCCCCGTGTCCAGCAGCAAGGAAACTGCTTATTGCCGAGACTGCGGGCTCCGGCTCTCAGACACACCTGGTTCTTCGTCTTTAAGGACTCCATCTCCTGGATGAACTTGTCCGTCAGCTCCTTAATCTTCTCCGAGTAGTTCATATCCTTCAGCCGGAGCTGATACTCGTTCTCCATCTTCAGTTCTTCCACGCGTGTCTTCAGCTCCAACATAATCTGAGTCTTTGGGAGGAAGGACGCGGCATGAGGAGCTCTCGCAGGAGGGGGAATCAGAGTACTTACGTCAGCGATCCTGACCTGGGGCCCATCGCTCCAGCTCACTCCAAAGGCAGTACTGGGTCCCAGCTAGGACTTGTCACCGGTTCCCTCACAAGATGTACAGGTGACCTGAAGACACACAAGAGTGTCTTCATGCAACAGATGCTCAGTGGCCCCACTGTGTGCCAATAGCCTCAAGGCTCCTTCAGATGGGCGTAAATGCTACCTGTCCAGTGAGGTCTACTGGGACCTTCTATTTAATCCTGCTACCCACCCTTTCCCGTTCTCAGCACTCAACTCCCCTTCTCAGCCCCACCTTATGCTCTCTTTTTTTTAAAAACAGTATTTTTTTTTTTCAGATATTGGTACTTGGTAATTACTAAGTGCTTTGCTTATTATTTTCTTTATTCTGTTGTCTTTTTCTTTCAGGAGCATTTAAGCTCCCCACAGGTGATGTCTTTGTTGGCTTTGTTCTCCAACGTATCCCAAGTTGACAGCTAAAACATAGTAGGCACTGCAAAGATAATCGCCTTCTCTGTGTTTGGTACTGGGACTCAAACCCCAGGTCTCACACATCTCAAGTTCGATATTGGACCACACCCAACCCCAAAAGATACTTGTCCCCATGAAACTCAAAGCCTATATAGCCAAATAAACACCTAATTATAAAGTGTGATTAAGTGTCCAATGACGTGGTCACTGTCCCCTCTCCTGTCTTCCATGCCTGTGCTTGTGTCATCACTAGTCCCACTTCTGCTTGGCTCCAAAGTCTAGTGTTTGTTTTTTCCATTACTACCAAAGTTTCTGAAAGTGCTGTAACACAAGCACCTCATTTCCTGAAGAGTGGGAGAGGACACGATTTTCTTTCTTTCAGATTTATTAATTATGTATATAACATTGTGCCTGCCCACCAGAAGAGAGCAGTAGATCACATTCTAGATGGTTGTGAGCCACCGTGCAGTTGCTGGGAATTGAACTCAGGACCTCTGGAAGAGCAGGCAGCGCTCTTGACCTCTGAGCCATCTCTCCAGCCCCCACAGATGATTTCTTCTTGCTTACCTTGATTACATCTCACGCACCCTCACCTTGTCTCTGCTGGTCGACTTCCATGACAATGACAACAGGCATCATTTACATTTGTTCCTGTACTCCTGACTGGCACTTGGTATGGGCTTAGCATGTGGGAGGCATTGAGAGGAAGGATGCCTACCCAGGCTCCTCATGTGGTTTAGTGCCAACGGGAGGGAGAGGGAGAGGAGTGTGAGCTTGGAGACCGTTGGAGTGGTCATGTATGAAGCATGCGACACTGGAGGGCCTCTGAAGGTCCTCCTCTAGCCTCCTCAGACTGGCTTTGCTGTGACAAGGCCTTGGTGATTGATGGTATACAGCGCAGTGTTAGAGATGAGGTGATTACTGGGAGGTGACTACAGAGTTCAGGTGAGAGATGGTAGGGGCCGAGGTGGGGGAGGGAAGCATGGAGGAATTGAAATATTTATAATGAAATTAGAGAGTCTAGAAAATGTGGTGTCTGACTGTCTCTGTGGTGATTTGAGGGGGGGCTATGCTGGAAGACAGCCCAAGTGACTGGCTGTAGCTGGGTTGGGGCTGGCCTGCCTGGCTTCCCTGCTCTGTCTCCGTGCCTCGAACAGCTGCAACAGCACTGTGGCGCTGGCAAGTGGCAGCAGGTGAATAGGCGGCTCCAAGGCCTGTGTTGGACTAGAGAGATGCGTATGGCTGCAAGTGGTCCAGTTTCTGATGTGGGACGTTCAAGGTGCGTGTTCATTGGCTTCCATGTTCTGTCACTACATTGCTGCAGAGTATCCAGTCACACTCTTCCTCCCTTAAGGTCTGTCTGCACTCCTTCCGAACCGTTTCCAGGCTAGGAGAAGTAAGAGGCCCCCGTGGTCTCTCTGATTCTCTCCAGCTTTCTTCTCTGCATCGCATTCCACTCACAGCTGCGAGGCACATTTTCCTGGAGGACCACCTCTTCACCCTTCACATGCTGCTGGCTCGCTATGGAAGGTCCTTTGTTCCGGTAGTGTTGTGCTGGGCTTCCTTCCTGTGATACAACCTGGCCTGGGGTGGGGTCCTTCCTTGTGTTCCCCTGGCAGTGTTCTTTCATACTACCACTGCAGCTCGCTGCCCTGTTTTGTTTTCCCTGGCTTTCCTCCTAGGACCCCCTGTGTCCTAGGAGCTCCAGCTTTCGTGGCCTGCCAGGCACACAGCAGGCGCTTCTGTTGCCAGCACATGGAAATGTATATCCACATGACTGATGGAGTGAGTAAATCCCTGGCCGAGAGATAGTTACATGGAAGATCATAGGATAGAAAGACAGGGAGCTGGAATTGGGAAGAATGTGGAATGTCACTTAAGGGACATAGTGAGAGAAGGCAGGGAGCTGGGGAGAGGTTTACAGAACCATCATGATGGATGTGGAAGAAGAGGGAAGCTCAGGGAGTAACACACACACACACACACACACACACATACAATGTTTCCACTGTGGTGGCAGCAGCAGTGCTGTCAGTCCTGGTCAGGGTCAGGGGTCAGGGGTCAGGGGTCAGGGGTCAGGGGTCAGAGGTCAAGGGTCAGGGGACAGACTCAGCCCAGACACCGTCAGACCTTGAACTTGTCCTTGCACTTCCTATTTGGCTTCTCTACCCTCTGGGAAGAATGAGAAGAAAACAGAGAGGAAAGAGCAGGCCACAGGGAGGCTAGGTTCTCCTCCCTCCCTCCTTCCTCCTCCTCTCTCTTTCATAGAGAAAGTTCCAGGGGTTTTTGGAAGGGCTGTCCAAGGAACACCAGAGCTCTCTATCCTGCTGTTCTAGCAGTTTTGTTGTCTCTCTCCTCGCCTGACTGAGAGCCCCCTGATCACAGTGTGTGCCGGTGTCTGACCATTCCAAACACTCATGCCCAGAGTCTAGCCAACCCTGGGGGGTGTACTTGGCTGCTCAGGCTCTTTTCCTGAGCAGCAGTGACTATGTAGCTCTGGGATTCCCTGGGAGGCAGCAACTCTAGTCATGAGCTGTGTCCAGGGCTAGGCACTCAAGACTTCAACAAAACATTGTCCTGTGTTGGGCTTAGTGTATCGACGGGAGGGAGGTTCTTTTGGTTTAGTGACTGAGAGCTGTGTCCAGACTCAATCTGGAATCAAATTCTGATTCATTATTTACCAGCTCAGTGAGTTTGGATCCAGCACTAAACCTCTTTGAAGGATGTTGATCAATAATCCTCGAGCCATGGGGGATAAAATTGTGTCATTTCCACAGAGGTATTCCGAGGTCTCCATGTGAGAGATTATGTTGTCGGAACTGTGCCTGCTCCGTGGCAAATGCGTCTCTTTTTCCTCTTTTTATTCTGAGAAAAGGTCTTACTATGCAGCCCATGCTGACCTCAAACTCATGATCTTCCTGTTTTAGCCACCTGTGTGCTGGAACCACAGATGTGAGCTACTGTGCGCGCGCGCGTGCGCGCGCGCGTGTGTGTGTGTGTGTGTGTGTGTGTGTGTGCAGTGTGGAGTCCAGAGGTTGACTGTCTTCACTGGTTACTCTAGAGTTGGTTTTCTGAGACTAGGTCTCCTGTTGGACCTGGGGCTTGTCAGTTCAGTTAGGCTGTTTTGCCAATGAGCCCCATGGTCCTCTGATCTCTTCCACCCCTGGCACTGGGCCTCTGTGCCCAGCTGGGTGCTGGAGAGCCAATCTTGGGTCTCTTTGTCTATCTCCCCCTGACCCCTGGGTCACATTAAAAAAAAAAAAAAGATTTATTTATTTATTATGTACACAGTACTTTGCCTGCATGTACACCAGAAGAGAGCATCGGATCTTATTATAGATGAGTGTGAGCCACCATGTGGTTGCTGGGAATTGAACTCAGGACCTTTGGGAGAGCAAGCAGTGCTCTTAACCTCTGAGCCACCTCTCCAGCCCTGGGTCACGTATTTTAAAATGAAGTTTTGCTGCAGTGGAAATCGTTACGCTTCATAGCTACAACCTGGGTACGTGGGCAGGTTTATCTCACGGGTGTGCACTGGCTGTCTTTAACTTCCCTCGCCCCATTCTTAACAACACTGCAGCGAGAGAAGAGTGGGATCTCGGCACTAGGGCACAGGATGACCATGGAGTACAGGCAGTGTGAGGGTGGAGGCGGTCCTGTGGCAGCAAGCTGGCTGGCTGGCTGGCTGGCTGGCTGGCATGAAGGCAGTTGGGAAGAGAGCTGTCTGCAGCAGGCATGGGTGTAGCCAAACCTTCAGAGGCCCCTTTGACTCTGGCCTGCGCCCTCTGAATGCAGGCTGCTCAAGAGTTGTGCTGCTGCTCACTAGACCCGGTTCTTACCTTCTCCTCCATGTCTGTTTTAGTCACGAGCACCTCTTCAGAGAAGCCCACCTCCCTCTCTCGTTTGATTCCCCGGCCATCCTTATCAAAGACCTTCCAGGTGAACAGGCAGCCATCCTCCGCAACAGTCAGCAGGAACTGGTCGTCAAAGGTGAGCAGGATCTGTGAAGGAGGAGAGCACGGAGAAGTGGCGCCCCGGGCCAGGCTGAGGATGGCCAGGGCAGGGCTGGCTGTGGCATAGGCCTCTGTCCACGCAACCCTCAACACCTCACTGCGGGCATGGGCCATGTGCCCTCTACCAGGAGAACCAGGCAGAAACACCCTGGTGTAGCAGCACATTACTTTGTTTGGGTATGAAGGAGTTAGCATGGCTCTCGCTGTGCTAATGGGGCTACACTTGGAATCTGTCCCTTGTTGTATGAGATAGGACCTGGTTACACTCAGCAACAGAGTGCATCATTACTCTGCCTCAGTGAATTTGATTTTAGTGATCTTATTTTTCTGGGTTCTGGGTTTCTGGCACTGCTGCTGCCCACAAGTGTCTTTGAAGGCTGATCTGGCTCCCTGACTCCCGGAGACTGATTTCTTTTATTTATTTATTTATTTTAAACTCTCAATTTCCTGCTGTGTTTGTCAACCCTATAAGACTGAGGGCTAGCCTGTCTCAGGCACAGCCACACAGCAAGGAAGGTCGGAGGTCAACCAGAGTGGGGGCTACGCCAACATTCATCTGGACTCTATAGGAGTCCATGCTTTTGAGGAACATTCAATCATAGAGAATAATTATTATGATAATGTTAAATTTTTAAAAAGCAAGTTGTGAGTGATCATTTAGTACAATCTTTATTTCAGATACATGTAAAATATATATATATATATGCCTATATATGTCAGCATATGAATGGTGTTACTACTATGAAGGTCTGACTTCTAACGTAAACGTACATTGCTTCTAGAATAAAAAATGATCTCACCACAAAACTCAGTAGATTTGAAGGGAAGATAGGACTATATTGTGGCACTTTACTTTCAACCCAATGCCCAGGCCCAGTAAAGAAATGTGTCATTTTATAATGAAAAATCCTTTTCTAATGGGCACAGAACCTACAGGTAAGTGGGATGGATTGAGTAAGAACGGCCCCATAGGCTTTCCTCTGGCTTCACGTGAGCCGAGGTCATGGGACACAGTGCCCCTCACCACACTGATTTGTTTATTAGATTTTTTCTACCTCACTTTTGGCAAAACATCATCTACCTCATGTCAGCACCTGATGGGTCTTAAAAGGGATAGTATTAGTCCAGTGGGAAGTGGGCAAGGGTGGGGGTGGGGGCGGGAGCCTGCTTCTTGAAGACAATGTTCAGGAATACAGAATTGATTTCTTTCAATGGAGGAGCCCTCCCCCTCCCAGTGGAGAAATGTTTGACCTTAAACAAGAGATGTCAGGTTAGCGTAGTCAATCATCCAAGGTAGTTCTCAGCCAATTTTGCTTTTTTCCCCCCTGCCACAAACCCAGTTCTGCATACAGTGTTAGGGACGGCTTGTCTGACCTGATGGAGAACTTTACCTCGAATTTAGACCTTTAGGTCTCTTCTCTTCAAGAGAAAGCTGTTTTATCCGTTGGAGTGTCTGCAAGCATGCTCTTTTATTGGGGACTCTTAAAAACTCTAGTGGGGGAGCTTCAGGTGTTTGAAGGGAATAAGAATCTCTGACTTTGTGATTGTGTTTCAGGCTGTCTGCACCCAGCAAGATGTATGTCACCATGGTGCAGCCATTTCTTTCTGCAGTGACTGGTGATGTATGCATTGCTCTTTGTTTTGATTTGTTTTTACTACCAAAGGCAACATTTTGACGTTTGTTGTCGTTCTTCCCCCTCCCTCCTTGTTTTTCTTGTTTGTTAAATACTTGATAAATTTGAGAAGCACATTTTCAGGGAATGCTGTACTGTTAATGTTAGCCTTCTACCTGGTCTACCTGGATGCAAGCATCCTGGAGGCCACTGGAGCAGCCAGGTTTTGGGTTTATAAGTAAATGTCACCAAGAAGAAATACCTTTTTTTTTTTTTAAACTGGTTTTACGGGTTAACAATCCAGCCTGGCAGGCTGTTTTCCATCCTCATCTAACCAGTAATGGTTCTAAATGTTCCTGTGTATCCACATGGTCTTAGACCTCCTTTCAATGACTGTATTAACTTACGAGCTCAGGCCGTGTCTTAAGGCTATCTCAGAGCACACTGACTGAATGTTGACGCTCGTGGTAGCAACGCGTTTACTGTCTTTATAACCAGCTTTGTAATGGTTCTTCGTGTTTTTAGCAGTCTGTGCAGCTGTTGTCTTTTTGAGGGAGACTGTTCACGTGTATGGGGCTTTCTTGTTTTTAGGGTGGTAAAATGTCTTTTCCCTTGATGTCGATGCCGGTGAGGGTGGGTGGTTTAGCAGGGTTTAACTAGCATGTTACATGTAGTTGTGGGTGGGAGGGTTGTTTGTTCGGTTTTGTTTTAATGGCTCTTGTTTAATACTATCCATTACCTCTCATGCCTGGTCAGCGAAAGAAAGAAAGAAAGAAAGAAAGAAAGAAAGAAAGAAAGAAAGAGCTTTGATTTTTATGTAACTATATAATACATGACTCAACTGGGTCTTTTTTTTTTTTTTTAAAGAAAAGTGACTACATTTCTGGGTGGAACCCACAGAGGCATGTTGCCTGATGTTAGAGTGACTAAGTTACGTCTCTTTCACCAAGCTGATTAAAGGAACACGCCTCCTCGCCAGCCACCCTGGGATTTCAGCTGCCTCTACCACTTTTGGAATTGTGGCATTTCTGAGCTCATCGAGGCAGTGGGTGGCTAGGGGAATTTCCCCAAAACCTAAAAAGTAAAAGTGTATTTCTATTAATATTATTTTTTTTGCAAGCCTCCTTTCTCCCTTTTTGGGTTTTCCCCTTTAAAACCTTAAATGTTCCTATTGCCAGCCGATGGCATGACAGGTGATGATGAGCAGATGAAGAGCCAGTGGAGAAGTGGTCCAAACCTCCTGTGAGCTAGCAGGCTTCTGAATGTATCTCTGTGCCCCACAGAGAAGGCTGGGCAGTAGCAAGGAGATGCTGTGTCAGCTACTGCAGCCTTAAAACAAAGCTGGTGTCTCTTTGGACTTTAAAATTGTTCCTATGCAGCTTATTTTATTTTTGTTTAATCAAATAAACAGACGGTTTTCCTGTGGGGGGGGGGGAAGAATGGCCCCATAGGTTCATATATTTGAACACTTGATCCCCAGTTGGCAGAACTGTTTGGGGAGGTTTAGGAGGTGTGTTACTGGGAAGGGCTCATGCAGTTCCCAGTGTTTGCTCTCTGCTTTGTGGTTGTGGATCAAGGTGTGAATCTCAGCGGTTCTGTCACTGTGCCCTCATGGACTCTGACCCTCTAACACCATAAGCCAAATTAAACACTTTTTTTATAAGCTGCCTTGGCCATGGTATTTTATCGCAGCAGTGGAAAAGCAACAGTAAGCCAATAAAGGATTCAGGACATAATTAAAAGTCTTTCATGTCATCCAATCTCAAATAAAGGAGACATACATTTTCTCAGGGTCTGTTTTTCAGAGGTCTGTGTAAACCTCTCCCCCCAGCCCTGCCCCACCCATGAATAAATTTTGCTTTTCCATTGGCTCTGATTTATGGACATCCATTTTTCATGCCAGAAAACTCTTTTTCATTCACTTTTTGTTATGGCAAAATACATACACTATAAAATTTACCATTGTACCCATGTTTTTGGTATACAGTTATGACTGGTCCATTTGTGAAGCTGTGTAGCTATCACCACCATCTACTCATGCTTTTTGTCCTTCAAAGCTAAAGCTGTACAAATTGAATAATAGTTCCCCCTCCTTTGCTACCACTCCCAGAGGAACATAGAAAAACCATCCTACTTTCTATCACTTTCATCTAATCTTAAGACCCTTCTTTCAAAAGTATGAATTAAGGTTCTATTGCTCAGTTTGGGTGAGTCACAGATGGACATAATCCCAAGTCACTGTTCCACACTCAAACAGTAGGCAGTGGTGGGACGTGGAAAGGACCCAAAGGCCTCAGAAGTTGACAAAGCCCTGGGGACCAGAACCAGTACCCTAGGAATAAATCCAAGCAGGCTAAGGCTTCAGGCAGCACTGGAGATCCTGCAGACGCCAGGTCATTGTCTACTCTGGCCGTAGGATGGGAAGCCAACAGCCACTTATCATAAACTCCGTGCTTCAGGAAAACCGAAAAAGCTCTGGAAGGGGCCAAGGAGCCCTGTTCCCACAGCGGGGTTCTAACCATTGAGTCCCTTTTCATTACTGTTAAGCATCTGGTGAGGGTGGAATGGTGCTATGTTTGCTGCCTTGGGATTGGCTTGTTTTATTTAGTGCAGTGTTCTTAAACCAACCCGTGTTGTAGCACAGTGCAGAGTCTCCTGCCCTTTCAAGACCGTTGCTCTACTGTATGTGTGAAATACATTTGCTTATCTATCCATCTACCACTGGACATGGGTTGCTTTCTTTCTGTTTCTGTCTGTCTTTCTTTTATCACTTTTTCCCCCTTTCCTCCATTATGACTTAAATTGTTTAGCTACTGGACATTACTTCACAAGAAGGGGGAATAGGACTATTTACAAATGCTTGTCTGTGTTACCGTTTCCAAGGTAGTCTTTATATTCATATCCCGGGGAGAGGTTGGGTCTAGTATCTTGTAGTGTGGTTTCCTTTTGTCTGGGAGCAGTGGACATCTGAGGGTCATTAGTAGGTAGAACTTACTGCAGCTGGGAAATCTGATGGTGACTTAGCTGGCACCACCTACAGCACCACCCAAGGGTCCATTATTGGGTGCCATTTTGTGTCAAATGATCATTAGGTGTGGCACTGCTTACTTCCTAGGATGAATTCCTAGCAGTTTTGACATGGGTCTGAATAACCAGCAGGTGCCTGGTGAGTGAGCGATAGACAAGTAAACAAACAGGGGAGGAACGGGGAGAACCATGCAACTCCGAGGAGCTGCTGGCGTGGGTAGGTTAGCGAGGCAACGCCTAGGCTGGGACTTTGTGGGACGGCACCTCTCACCTTGGTAATGGGGCCAGCGTGAGCCTGGTACTCATTGAATTCTTTCTGCAAAGACAGAGGGTACTTCATGGCACGGATAGTTCCCACCGATGTGCCCACAAACATCATGCGCCCGGAATGTGAGATGGTGATGGCTGTATAGTTGACGTCAAAAGCTGAGATCTCTCGAAGGATCTGGAAAAAGACCCAAACTAAATACATCTTGGTTCCTGCTTCTCCTTCTCTTCCTCTCACCACTGAGCTGCCTCCCCAGTTCAGAGTTCCTAATTTTTGTTTTGTTTTATTTTTGAGACAAGGTCTCACTGTGTAGCCTTACTTAGGTAGCCCTGGACCTCACTCTGTAGACCAGGCTGGCCTCACAGAGACCCACCTGCCTCTGCCTTCCAAGTGCTGGGATCAAAAGTGTGAGATCATGCCTTCTGGTGTTCTCAACTCTTACATGGTATTCGTGTGTGTGTGTGTGTGTGTGTGTGTGTGTGTGTGTGTGTGTGTGTTTATACCAGTGTGAGTACATGCCAGCAGGACACCAGGTATCCTATTCTGTAAGTCTCTGTCTTATTCCTTGGAGACAGGATCTCGTCACTGATCCTGGATCTGTTGTGATGGCCAGCAAGCCTGAGTTTTCTCTCTGTCCTGCCCCCTGCCCACCTGCCCAGCACTGGGGTTACAGGTACACATGGCCACACCTGGGTACTGGGATCTCACCCCAAGTCCCCATGCTCACACAGCAAGTGCTCTTACCCACCGAACTGTCTCTCCAGCTATGGTTTCTTGACTAGTAACCAGTTGTGGGTGTTAGGAACCATATGAAAGGAATGGCTGGAAATCTTCCTATGGCACCATGTGCAAACACTGTCTGTGGAGGTTTGAAAAAAATGGCTCCCATCAGTCTATAGGGAATAGCCTTGTTGGAGTAGGTGTGTCTTTGTTGGAGGAAGTGTGTCATTAGGTGGTGGGCTTTGAGGTTTCGGAGGCTCAAGCCTAACTAGGGGCTCACAGTCTCTTCTTGCTGCCCGTGGCCCCAGATGTAGAAGTGTCAGCTCCTTCTCCAGCACCATGTCTGCCTGCGTGCCGCCATGCCCCTCCTCTGCCCTCCCCCACCATGAAACTGTAAGCCAGTGCCAATGAAATGTTTTCCTTTATAAACAGTTGCCTGTGGTCAAGGTGGTGGCACATGCTTTTAATCCCAGCACTCGGGAGGCAGAGGCAGGTGGATCTCTGTGAGTTCGAGGCCAGCCTGGTCTTCAGAGAGAGTCCAGGACAGGGGACAGGCAGGGCTACACCAGAAAAACCCTGTCTCAAAAAACAAACAAACAAACAAACAAACAACAAGCAAACAAAAAGAGCTGCCGTGGTCATGGTGTCTCTTCACATCAGTAAGACCTTAACTAAAATACTGTCTCGTGTCCTTTACCTGTTGTAGCTCATCTGGCCATTCCAGGGAGTAACCGAGGAAGTTACAGTCACATTTAAAAGACGACAGGAGATGAGTCACCGAGGCAGGAAGTAACTCCTCTCAGTTCGTTTTGTTGTTGTTTTTGTTTCTTGAGACAGGGTTTCTCTGTGTATCCCTGGCTGACCTGAACTTGCTCTGTAGTCCAGGCTGGCCTAGAACTCACAGAGATCCACCTGCCTCTGCCTCCCAAGTGCTGGGATTAAAGGTGGGCACCACCACCGCTCTCGGCTCCCCTCAGTTCGTAAGTGTGGTCAGTTGTAGCCTCTTGAATTCACTGCCTACAAACACACCTCAGAGTGCAAACACTATGACGACCATGAATTCATCCAGGAAGCTATGCTCTCGGGGAGCTTGTTCATCCGTCTACTTGTGACCGTGCGACTTCACCCACCCACTCACCTGCCCACATGTTTGTTAAATGTTTGTGTGTGGGGAGGCGGGGTGCGTTGGGATCAGGCAGTGTATCTACTAGTAGGGGTGTCAGGGGGAGAGACTAGGCCCTGACAGAAAATTATTCTGGTCTAGCTTTGTAAAAGCTGCCTAAAAAACTAGGGTTAGACCACCTACAAAAGAGTTGTACAAAAGAGTTGTTGCCCCATGTTAACTAAGCTGTGTTCCAAACTTGTCTCAGGTAGCCATGAGCCTCCTCCCACATCGAAGGTGCCAGTCTGTGACAGAAGCTGAGAAAACCCAAGACGCTAGAGACCAGCTGTCCCTGGGCTGGAGAAGGCATAGGCCACATCTGTATAAAGGGTCCTCACTGAGTTCCTCTCTGCTCTTATGTCCAGGGGTCAATTGTGGTAATATAAAAATTTGGAGGTTACAGATTTTGAAAGAACACAGGGCCAAGCCTGGGTGATGACAGTTAACCATAGCAGTGGCTTTATCTCAGCTAGGTGCCGAATAGGGCAAGAGTTCAGCTTAATTTAATTACATTTTAATATACGCGTGAGCAAAATGGTGTGTGTGTGTGTGTGTGTGTGTGTGTGTGTGTGTGTGTGTGTAGATCAGAGAACAACCTGTGGAAACTGGCTCTTTCCTTCCACCATGTGGCTCCCCAGGGTTATCTTGATGACCCAAGAGTGGTTTCGAGATGTTGCTGATCTCCATGTGTGGGGGGTAAATAGGAAGTTACAGACAACCAGCAAAATGGAGGACAGGAGATCCAGAGTTTGATCCATGTAGGAGGATCAAGGAGTGACTGAGCGGACCCAATAGAGAACACAGCAGGTGCTGTCCCGTGCAGGAGGGCCTGTCCCGTGCAGGAGGCCCTGTCCCGTGCAGGAGGGCCTGTCCCGTGCAGGAGGGCCTGTCCCGTGCAGGAGGCCCTGTCCCGTGCAGGAGGGCCTTTCTCATGCATGCTTCCTATCATAAGCCCAGAAGTCTGTCTTCTACAACACTGTGGAACAGCCAGAGCCAGGGACGGTGGACTTACCAGAGAATCCGCAATCTCCTTGAGAGTCTGGTCTGATCCAACAGCGAAGATCACTTTGGCATCAGGGGAGATGCAGACGGAGTTGTAGCTACAGGACTTGAGCACACATTCTGTCTCTCTCTTGCCTGTGGACAGATTCCATTCATACACGGCGCCATCCGTTCCCGCAGAGATCAGTTTGCTGTCATCTATGTTCCACACAAGTGAACGGATCTGCAAGGTACGCAGGCACACCTGGGTGAGAATAATGGACACACACACACACACACACACACACACACACACACACACACACACTCGTGACAACTTGGGGGAGGAGGTGAGTCTAGGGCTTCTACGTTATGGCAGAATGTCTGTTCCTGGTAGAGGTCTGTCCTAAGCACAGAACATGGCTTCCTGGCCACATTAATCTGTTTTCTAAGATGTTTGTAAAACACTGAAAACAATGTACTCCCATTTCCTTCTCACTTTATGACTGGAGACTGACTCACATTAGTTTTCTAATCTAACGAATAGATTATTAATACTGTTTTGAAAATGTGTATGTACATATGTGTACATGCACATGTTGTGGTGTGTGCTCAGTGTGCATGGAGGTCAAAGTTCAACTTCAGATGCTGATCCCCAGGAGCAATCCACCTTGCTGTTAGAGACACAGTCTTTCTCTGCTCTGGAGCTCACTAAGCAGGCGAGACTAGCCCCAGGAATGCACTTGTTTCTGCCTTCCCTGCTCTAGGATTACAGAGTGGGACATCATGGTGAGATTTGTTTTTTAATGTGGGTTCTGGGTCCTTATGCTAGTGTGTCAGATATCTTACAGATGGAGCCATCTCCTTAGATCTTTGAAAAACCTTTCTTTCTAAGCACATGCACACATTTAAAGATTTGTTGCTCTTAGGTGGATGCATAGTTTGGCTGAGGTTGCAAGTATCTGCAGAGGTCAGAAGAGAGTGGGTTCCTGTGACTCAAGGACTCCTCCCAAGAATCCAGGCTTAAAGTTGTAAAGTTGCACTCACCCCTGGCAGCATGGAAGACTATGCACCCGACTGAGGAGGCATTCTCTCAGGTAGAACCAGAGAGGGCGCATTTAAACTCTCTGCAGACCACAGAGCAAAAAACCCAACACCAAACCAAACCAAACCAAAACAAACCAAAACAAACAAAAGACCAAATGGCCTAAAGGATGGATGATAGCAGCTTCCAACCCTGACACAAACCTAGTAATAAAGGCTGAACAATCTAAGTAGGTAAGTGGGCTTATGGGAAATCTGTGATTAGTAAGTACCTTAGGCCATCTACAGGCAAATCAAAGGCTACAATAGAAGAAGAAGAAGAAGAAGAAGAAGAAGAAGAAGAAGAAGAAGAAGAAGAAGAAGAAGAAGAAGAAGAAGGAGAAAAGGGGTGGAGGAGGAAAAAGAAAAAGACAAAGGGAAAAAAGTCTGTAAGCAGGGACATTAAAGGCTGCATCTTGCACAGGGAAGGGCTTTACAGAATTAGTTCTGCCATTGAGCAAATAAGCAGTCATCTGACCAACTAACCCACCCACTGCCAGCTCTCAGGGACAAGTGTCTAGAGTGGCTGTGATATAGTGTCTAAAATGGCCAGCCAATAAGTAGTTAGGAAACACACAAGAAACAAACCAACAAAGCCTTTAAAGAGAGTATACCCAAAAAAGAGGACAAAAGCGATCAAGGAGGCAAAAAGAAAGTGTCTTGGAAGGTGCCCAGATTGACTCAGCAGACAAAGACGCCAACACAGCTGGTGTAAACACATCCAAAGAAGCAAGAAAGTCTTGCTCGGAGAGTTAAAAGAAGTGATGACATGTCTCATCAAGTTGGAAATACTAAAGAGAGAGAGAGTGTTTTTTTAAAACTCTAATGGATACCCTGGGGTTGAAAAATGTAATTGTAAAAGATGAAAACTTCACTAGAGGGGCTCAACAGTAGATTTGATCAGGGGACCGTGAAGACAGATCAAAAGTGGTTATGTAATCTGAACAACAGGGATTTTTTTTTCCCCATGGATATTTCCTCCCACATAACATTTTTGTTTGTTTTATTGGTTCTCTGGAAGTTTCACATCATGCACCAATCACAATCACTTCCCAGTCCTTCCATGTCCACATTCCTCCTATGACCTCCCTATCTATTCCCCCAGAAAAATAAAAATAAAATGAAGAAAAAGAAAAGTCCAATCTGTATTATCTCTATACTCATTGGAGCATGCTCAAGCTCTCAGTGGCCTGCCCCTTAAATAGAACTGAGCCCTTCTACTTCTGCATGCCGCCAGAGCCATCAGCAGTAGACAGTAACTCTTTATATCTCCACCATACTCTTTAAGAGTTCTCTTGCCCAGTGGTGGTGGGGTCACCTTTAATCCCAGCACTTGGGAGGCAGAGGCAGGCGGATCACTGAGTTCGAGGCCAGCCTGGGCTTCAAAGAGAGTCCAGGACAGCCAGGGCTACACAGAGAAACCCTGCCTTGAAAAACCAAAAAGAAAAACAAAACAACAACAACAACAACAACAACAACAACAACAACAAAAAACCACGACCACCACAACAACAAGAGTTCTCTTTGGTAGCTTCCAAGGACAGAGATGTTTTGGGATGTTAAGAGTCCAAGAGAGCCATGGATGAACATCAAATGCACCAGCAAATGTGGGTTGGGAGTACCAGGAGGATGTGGGGAGCCGTGCTAAACTCTGCCATGTCAGAAATCCTCTGGGTGTCTCTCAGTAGGGCTTTCCCTACTTCTTTCAAAGGTAAATAGTCCAAGGATAGCCTGGAACACTAAGACCTCATCCGTTAAAGCTCAGCAACTGGATGGTCACAGCGTGCAGCCTAAGCACAGGATTTCTGACATGGCAGAACTTAGCACGGATCCTCACAGGAGGAGAGAGAAGAGCCTCAGGGGGAAAAAAAAAATACAAATAAGTATGTAATGCTGAAAGCAGTCAAAACTTGTTGAAAAACATGAGTGCACACATCCAAAGACTACAGTACATTTCCAGTAAGAGAACTGCAAAGAGACTGACATCCAGACACAGCACAGTCAAAACATTGCAAGCCAACGCTATGAGAAACTAAGAGAAAACCAACTGGTCCACCTGAGGACCAGCCCAAGATAACCATTGGCTTTTGTTCAGAAACTCAGGAAGGAGATGTGGAGAGCAGGGGGAGACTGTTTAAAGCAGAGATGAACAACAAGAACCACCACCTTTATGTCTAGCAAAGTTAAGTTTCTATTTTAATATGAAGGACACGTTCACACATCCTCAGATAAACAAAAAACTGGAGCGCTGACTGCCGGCAGATCTGCCTTTCAAGAAATAACAAAGGAAGTTTAGACTGAGGGCAGTTGATCTCTGACTTAGGTGGGTGAGTAGGAAAAGGGAATTGAGGGGAGAGGGGGAAGGAAGAGTGGGACTGGGAGGAGAGGAGGGAGGGGGCTACAACTAGGATGCAGTGAATAAATAATAAAAAGAAAATAAAGAAAAAATATGTTGTCACATCAAAGAAAAAACAATTGTTAATTTTATAAGTAACCAAGAGACAATGTGATGGTGTGTTACATTTTCTTTAACTCTCTGACATATGGAAAGTATTATAATCTTTACAATTATACTCATTTTTTTTGAGACAGGGTTTCTCCTGGCTGTCCTGGAACTATCTTTGTAGACCAGGCTGGCCTCAAACTCATAGAGATCTGCCTGCCTTTGCCTCTCAAGTGCTGGGATTAAAGGTGTGCCCCTCCATGCCCTGAGGGTTTTTTTTTTTAAGTTTTTTTAAAAAGACACAATAAAATTATATAAAGAAGCAATCAAAACAATGTATTATAAGCCAGGTGTGGTAGCACACACCTTTAACCCCAGAACTCCAGAGAAAGAGGCAGGCAGATCTCTGAGTTTGGGGCCAGCCTAGTCTACATAGCAAGGTTCAGGCTAGCCAGGGCTATGTAGTGAGACCTTGTCTCAAAACCAAACAACTACCAACCACCACAATGTACTATAGGATGTGTAATGAAGATAAAATACAGGAGCAGTGAGATGGCTTGTGGTGTCGGGGTGGGGAACTCATGCTTGCTGTCAACTCTGGCAACCTGAATTTGGCTTGCTTCAGGCCTCTACACTCATGCCACACACACGCATACAATTAATAAAAAGGCAAACAAAAATAAGTAAAATCCATATAATACAACACAGGGCGCTAAGTCTAATAATATCTGAGGCCAAAGCATTTATTTTTGAGGCTGTTTACATTATTTAACCTGTTAATACAGTGGATGACACTGGTTGGTTTTATGGTATCAAGCCAGCTTTGCATTCCTATGATAAACCTTGCTGGGTCACAATCTGTAACCCTGTATGTCGATAAGTTTCAATGTTCTGCTGTCTTGAGACTTCCTGGTCTGTGTTCATGAAGGGTATAGATCTGCAGTTTCCTTTCTTCTTTCAGACTATTTTGCTTGATTTTTGGCTTAGGGTAATGTTAGCCTTGAAAATGATTTAATATGTGCTACACTTCTGTTGTGGGGATCTAATTGTATAGAATTGGCCTTAAGTTCCCTTCAACGCATGGACACCCCTGCTCCTGTCTCTCTTTCTGGATCTGCCTACCTCTTTCTGCATTAAAAGCCATAGACTCACAGCGTTACCTCTAATTTCAGTTGAACCACGGATTCACGCCAGGCTTTCCCCTCTCTCTGTTCTTATAGACCTGGCTTCAATTATTTTTAACATTTGCTTTTCCTGCTTTTTCTATAAGTAGCCAATCTTTTGATCCAATGGCTCCTGTTAGTGAAAATGGCTATTCTCACTTAGGTCAAAGTCTTTAGCTTTCTTAACCCTGCCTTCCTTCACCTCTTAAAAGATATGCTTCAGTTGTTTAATGCTGTTATAGAAAAACACGGCGACCTTATTTGCCATAAAACTCCTAAATGCATGTATTGCTTTTGATAATGGATCTGAACATCCTTTGACTTTTATGCCTCTCCAAACATGTCTGCAGTAGTTTTATTGTCTTTTGCTCCATATTCTTTTATTGTACCTGTCAGGACTCAGTGAAAAGCTACCAAGGACGACACAGTATAAAATACTAAGAAGATCTACAAGGTTCCATGCATGGGGCGGGGGCTTGTAAAAGACTCCAGTCTTCCACAAACTCTTCAGGACCTCTGACACTCCCTGTGATCTATCTGTGGGGTTTGTATTCTTATTAAAGACACAAGGGCAAGTTCCAAAGATCTCTGGCTGATCACCACTGCCCTTAAATATTATGTATGGTCCAGGTGTAATTTTTTTGTCTACAAACTATTTCGAAATCTGCTTTTTCTCCTAAAATTGTCCTTCTATTTCTCAGCCCTAATGAAATTCACACAGGAAAAAAATTTCCCACAGAGAATGTTGAAGGAAGGCATCTGGCCAAAGGCTTGAGATAATGAATGACAGAGTTCTTGGCTCTGACAGTGAGCACCCACCAAGCAGAAACTGCTTGGAAAAAAGTTAGGATCTTGATATAACAGTACCTGGCTAGATACTGTTAGGTAGAGAAAATTTTCTTTAGAATCTGCTTTGCGAGCAATAGAAGGAGAGCTTGGACTGTCTTGCCTTACAGGTGCTTTATAATAGAGGACCCCTTGGCACTTAGCCTAGGCTTGGGTAGCACACCTGTTGGTTTGGGATTGGAAGTGAGTCAAATCTTCTTCGTGTTAAAACATTTAGTTTCAAGCTATGTTGCTATGACAATCATATAAACACAATGGCTTAGAGCCTGGGAAAATTTATGAATAAACTTTCCCAAGTATTGTTTAAGAAATAATAATCAGGTCTTGCTGACCTCTGCTGGGAAATTGATTTTTGCTCTATGCTTTATTGGATGTTATACAGAACTGTTTGTATTTCTTTCTTAGATTGTTCTCTTGCTTTGTTGGATTTTTAAATGCCCTATTGACTGTAAAAAAATGAGAAAAATCAGGATGTAATCTGTAATAAAAAAATTGAACTTCCCATTACATAAAGTACTGCGGTTGGCCCAAGTAGTAACAGTAAGCAAACAACACAGAGAGACAGAAAAGTTAAGTGCTCCCGGGCTTTAAGACCTTTCAGTTTGTACCACAAATAATGCATGGACTAGTATGTCTTTCTTCCTCTTTCCTCAGCCTCTCCTCAACAGCTGGCTCCTATAGCCAGTTGTTCCCCAATGGTTTGTTTCCCTCAACCAGCTGTTCACCGCCTGCTCCACCGAGACTTTCTCTTCTTTCCTTTTCACTGTTTTCTGGAGCTGGTCCGAGAGATAGTCTCACATGTGATGGTTGTCGCCACCAGCTTTGTCTGCGTAACTCCTGCTCCCCTCCCCAGGACCAAGTCCTTACAAGCATCCCAGCCTAAATTAACCTCTTCAGCAAGCTGCATGCAACCGAGTCAGTTGTAGCTTGTTTTTGCAGCTATTTTGTGAGCCCTGTGGCTGGCACAGTGCACGTCTCAGAGCCCCTTGTTACCCTGGCCACTGGTCACGGACTTACCTTCCCCGTGTGGCCTTTCAGGTTGGCGATGTTCTCCAGGCTCGTGGTGGTGAAAATGTGAATTACATTTCCATTGACTGCAGCAAACAGGTGACCTCCATTGCTAAAGGCACACTACAGGGAAGGAGGGAGCAGGCAAGAGGTGAGCATCTCAGTGGAGACCACTTTTTCAGGGGAGTTCAGGCAGGACTCTGGGAGAGTGTGGGTGTGGGTGTGGGGAAGGCCTGTTTCCAGACACCACCAATAATCTTGTAGCTCCCTGCTTCTATCACAGAGCCTCAGGGGGTCTTCAGAAGCTCTGTCTCAGGCCAGGCAGGTGATGCTTTGCATCATAGACTTGCTTCTTCAAGCCACCTGAGAGAAATCTGACATGATCTCCACTTTTACCCTCCCAGCTGGGGCTCTTATGTTAGGATTGCTTTTCTTCTTTAATCTTTATTGAGATACTCAGCCCTATCACAGGTGGAATCCCACAAAGCCTTGGGTCCAGTCAGACTATTTTGATGGGTGTAGAAAAGCATGGGCAGGGGACAGAGAGGCTGCTCAGTGGTTAGAGCACTGGCTGCTCTTCCAGAGGACCTGGGTTCAATTCCCAGCACTCACATGGCGGCTCACAAACACCTATAACTCCAGCTCCAGGGGATATGACACTCTCACCCAGACATGAATGCAGGTTAAACACCAGTGAACATAAAAATTAAACAAAACAAAAGAAAACAACCTTCATGAGTCTGGTGAGACTGGCTATTTTAAGCCACTAGGGTCCCCCAAAGACAGACTTTGGTGTCACAGTCTTTACCTCTCTGCATCCTCTGACAGAATATTCTTTGAAAGAGCGGATGTCGTCAATGAGTAGATTCATAAGTCGGAGTTTGTCAGCAAACCCCACCACAATGAAGTGTCCAGAGGGGTGAAGGCTGACCGTGTAGGCCTCTTCTTGGTATTCCTTAAATAGCTCCAGTGTGCTGTGAGAAAGGGTACTGAGTCATGAGCTGAACCCCTAGCCCCGTCAAGCTCCCCATTTTATTTGTTTTTGTGTGCCTGGGTTATTTTATTTCATGTAATGACTGTTTCCTGGATTCTGGCTGCTAAAGGATAACGGTGGGCACTGAGTACAGTCAACGGGAAACTGGTTGAAATGCCATCTAGCAATGAACACTCAGCCCTGCTGAGAGCCCAAGGTTTACAGGGACTATCTGCACAAATAATTTCTCCTAGCAGCAAGAGTGAAGGAGAATATGGGTCTAGTTCGGGTTTGGAGATCCTTGTGAAAGCTGTGCCAGAAGAGTAAACTGTTAGGGGGCTAAGGTGGCTGGGCCAGTGATGTGAGAAAGGGAGGAGCTAAAGGTATAGAGTGATCCCTGCAGCAAGAGGAACCGGGGTAGGGGAAGGGACCGGAAAGCTGGAGGGACAAAGATATTAATGGAAGGCAAGCCATTGTGGGGTGTTTACCTCTATGTCTCTAGGGTCTAGAACAGTGTCTGGCATGTAGCAAGCATTTAATAAACCAGAAAGTGATTTTTCTAGCCCATGCAAGACTGAAAGACAGCTCACTAATTTGGTTCTTAGTAAAAGGCTTTTTCCAGCCGAAAGCTTCTAGGTCATTGGATTGTGTAAACCTCTCTAATTAAAACACTTTGCATAGACAGACTTGGCTGGCGTTCTGTACACACGACAATAGTGGAGCTCTCTCCTCCTTACTTTGTTTCATAATTCCAGATTCGGACGGAGCGGTCCAGAGAACAGGTGGCAATGAGGGGCTTCCGGATGCAGGTAGCTAGACCAGTGATGGATGCTGAGTGCAGTGGGTACAGCAGGTACTCGAAATGGGCAGGCTCTCCCTGGGGAAACCACACAGAACGAGATGGGTGAGCAAAAGGCTGACTGTGTCCTTCAGCATGAATTAGTGCCTGGGACCCTTAATTAGCCTGTGCATACAGAAACCAGGCTGAGGCAAACTGTTTCAGCGTTACACATGGTTTTCCTGAGGCACTATTATTTTTGGAATATTGGTGGAACCTATGGGCGAGCCTATTACGGCCCATTTTTGTTTGTTTTTTTCCAAACCAGTATAATCTCTAACTGCATCTTCAGTACTTTTTCTTACACCCACAGGTAAGTGCTGCTCTCAAAGAAGAGCTCCTTTTTTTTTTTTTAAGACAGGGTTTCTCTGTGTGGCCTTGGCTGTCCTAGACTCACTATGTAGACCAGGCTGGCCTCGAACTCACAGAGATCCACCTGCCTCTGCCTGCTGAGTGCTGGGATTAAAGGCATGAGCCACCACGCCTGCTCTAAGAAGCTTCTTTTTGCAGACAGTGGAGAACATTACAGAAACCCACAATGGTCAAAATGCAGGGAACAACTGACCATGGTGTGCCCACCCTCAACTGATACATGTACAACATAACCCCAACACCGATGGCTCAGGGAACATCACGGAAAAGGGGGTGGAAAGACTGTAAGAGCCAGAGGACTGGGATGAGTGCTTTGAGATGGCCTCTTCTATTAAAAAAAAAAAAAAAAGTCAAATAGATCTGGGCAGGGTTGGGGAGAATGTGATCAAGATCTTCTGATAATCACTAATATATATATATATATATATGGCTCAGTGGTTAAGATCACTGACTGCTCTCTCAGAGGACCTAGGTTTGAGTCCCAGCACCCACATGGTATCACAGTTCCAGGGGCTCTGATGTTCTCTTCTGGTCTCCTACAGTGTCAGGCACACACACAGTAGACAGACATACATGCAGACAAAATACACATACACAGAAATAAAAAATAAATAAATAAAACTTAAAAAATGTATTATTTTAATGGCAACACAAGCCTAGTGTCCTAGGTTTAACCGTTCTTCCTCCATGGGAACATCTGTGTGGCTTCTAACTTTGTTATTTGAGAATAACACCACACATGGAATGCCCTTACATAGAAGCCTTTGTGTATCTCTCATTACTTCCCTAGGGTAAATTTATGCATGGGGAATCCTGGGTAAATGCTATAAACATTTTTAAGTGTCTTAATAAGTAGTGCCAAGACTCTCTCCACAGAGGCTGTACTCATTATGCGAGAGCCGTTAGCACACGAGCAGTGGGTGGCTGGTCCGGTGGGTGTTACAGATGCCTGTCATGTGAGACATTTTCTCTGATGACAGAGGGGAGTGACTGCTGGGAAACCCAATGAGATGAACACACGCGAGGTCTGTTCCCAAGCCAGCCAAACGCTGACATGAGAATTGCCACCACTCTTGTCCTTTCCCATTAATAGCTTTACACCCACCCACTTCTTTTCTTCTTTCTTCTCTGAGACGGAGGTGCTGCACATCTGTTACTCCCTTTGCCCTCAATACATAGTCACTCATTTTTTTTTTTTTCCCACAAGGGAAGTAATTCTTTACCGCCTAGGCTCCCTAGTTGTGGAAGGACAGGGAGCCAGATCAGCAAGCTCACTGGTCTCCCGCAGGCTCTCTATGGCCTGCAATGTCTTTACTGTCTGAATTTCCATGATAACTATCTCATATATCTATTTTCTTTTCATCCCCCAGAGGCCCATGTGTTTGAACACGTGGTCCCAACTAGTGACACTCTTTTGCAGCTGTGCAGAACCTTTGGGAAGGAGAGTCTTGCTAGAGAGGTTGGGAAGAGGTGCTAGTGTTTTATTGCTCTGCCTTGCTTCTGGTATTTGCCCAGCTTCCTGATCCAAAGAGATGTGAACAGGCAGCCTCGGGCTCTTGCTGGCAGAGCCTGAGCTGTTCCTGACGTCAAGGGTTCTCCTCCACAAAACCATACCTTCTGTTAGGTGAGTGGTCACAGTGACAAGTAGCTAATATACAGACACAAATCCAACCACGCCAGTCATAACACTAAATATGAATGGGGAATAAACAAGACCCAGGCTGGAAGGGAACTCAGTGGCGGGGTGTGTGCTTCAAACCTAGAAACACACGAAAGGCCCAATCACAGGCTTTGTATGGAAAGTATGTTTTAGAATGAAATTGCAAACATATTGGAAAGGATTTAAAAACTTAATCATGCTGTCAGCAGCCATGAGACCACTGTAACTCCCACAGTAATAGCAGAGAAAGTAGATTTTTTAAAAAAATATTTTTAATTTTACTTTTTAATTTATGTGCATTGGTGTGAGGATGTCAGATCTTAGAGTTACAGACAGCTGTGAGCTGCCATGTGGGTGCTGGGAATTGAACCCAGGTCCTTTGGAAGAGCAGGCAGTGCTCTTAACTACTGAGCCATCACTCCAGCCCCAAAAGTAGATTTCAAGACAAAGTATTACTGGGAACAGAGCTGCATCTTATGATGATAAAAGGGTCCATTATGGCGTGTTACAAGCATATGCATGCCTAACAATACAACACCAAAATCACAAAGTGAAAACTTTGCTGGGAATGAAAGGCAACAGGCACTTCAACTTAAAGAGCTGAAGATCTCAACAACGTACTTCCCACAGGGTTTAGACAGACAGAAGATGTGAACATGGACAGAAAGGCAGGCAGGCAGACAGACAGGCAGGCAGACAGACAGACAGGCAGGCAGAAGCATTGGTTGAATATCCAACCCATCAATAGTGGATGGATTAGAACGGAGATTCCAGAAATAAACAAAGCCATGCGCCAACAACAGAGTTTGACAAAGGCGTGAGGATCACCCAATGGAGAAAGAAAAGTCCTTCAACAAATGGTGCAGGATCGACTGGACATCTACATGTGCAAGGATGAGGTTCAGGCCTGTTTTAGGGTTTCTGTTCCTGTGAAGAGATGCCATGACACAGCAACTCTTATAAAGGAAAGAATTTAATCGGGGCTGAGTTAGTTCAGAGAGTTAGTCCATTGTCATCATGGTAGCCTGCAGGCAGACATGGTGCTGGAGAGCTAGCTGAGAGTTCTAGGGCCTGGCTTAGGCTTCTGAAATCCCAAGCCAAGGGACATACTTCCCCCAACAAGGCCTCAGGCCACAACTCCCAGTGGTATCACTTCCTGTGAGCCTTTGGGCACCATTTTCATTTAAACTACCACAAGTCCTATACTCCATGCCTTACTACCCACCCCCAAGTCAAAATAATCAAAGAGTTAAATCTATAAGAGCTAATACTATAAACCCTTAAGCACAGGGGTAAATCTTCATTACCCAAAGCTGTGGTGATGGATCCTTAAAGATGGCTATAAGGATAGCCATCTAGAAGAAAAACAGACCAACTAGACTTCACTGAAATAGGAGCCTTTATGAACTACTAAGAAAGTGAGAAGATTCTGGAAGTAATGGGGCATACCAATAACCCCAACACTTAGGAGACTGAGGCATGAGTCCAACAGTTGATAAGAGACTCATGTCTATAATGCATAATAACTCTTAGAGCTTAGTAGTAAAAGAGCACAGAGTTCAAAGTGGGCAGAAGATCTGAATAGAATTTATTCCAAGAAAATGGATGGATGGCAAAATGCACCTGAAGAGATGCTGGCATTATGGTCACCAGGGAAACTCAAATTGAAACCATGGTGATGAGATACCACTATACATCTTCTGGGCTGTAATAAAAAAGTCAGATCATTACAGGTGTCAGTAAGGAAAAAGAAAAACCTGAACCCTCACAATACTGCCTCTTGGAACTTAAGCAGTTTCTCAAATGCCCATCGTGAAACTACCAAGAGTGGTGGCTTTGAAAGAAAATGGCCCCCACAGGCCCAGAGGGAGTGACACTATTAGGAGGTGTGGCCTTGGAGTAGGTGTGACTAGGGGGCGGGCTTTGAGGTCTCAGCAGCTCAAGCCAGTTCTCTTCCTGCTGCCTGTGGATCAAGATGTAGAACTCCCAGTTCCTTCTCCAGCGCCATGTCTGCCTGCACGCCGCCATGTTTTCCGCCATGATGATAATGGACTGAACCTCTGAACTATAAGCCAGCCCCAGTTAAAATTTTTTTTTATAAGAGTTGCCGTGGTCATGGTGTCTCTTCATAGCAATAAACCCCTAAATCATGAAGTGACCCGTATTTCCACTATTAGAAGAGAAATAAAAATCTATGTCTACACAAAACTGGTAAAGCAATGTTCACAGCGGTGATATTCATAACATCAAAAAACAGAGATAACTTGAATGACCCAAACTGATATACAGATAAAGAAAATGTGGTATGTTGGAATAACATACTAGAGTATTATTTGGCCATGAAAAGTTTACAAAGTTCTGGTGCATACTATGGAGTAGAAAAGCCTTTATGATAGCATGGTATATCAAAGAAGCCAGTCATCAAAGTCCACATACTGTATTATTTCTTTTTATATATAAAGTATCTAGAATAAACAAATCTATCATCTAGAGAATAGATCAGCGCTTGCTTAGGGTTGAGGTGGGAGGGGCGGTGGAGGGATGACAGTTAAAGGGTCTGGGATGTTCTTTCTACGAGGTGATGACTATATTCTATAATTAACAGCCGTACTGGTTGTTCAACTCCTGATAACAAGGCTACTATAAACCACTGGGCTGCAGATGTAGCTCAGTTGGTAGAGTGCTTGCCTAACATATACATGAAACCCTGGGTTCGATTCCCAGCATGGAAGGAATGGGAAAGGTGATGCCTGTGACACTGAGGAAGAGCCAGGAAGGTCGGAAGTTCAAGGTCACACTTAGCTACTCGGGCTATATGAGTTCCTGTTTCAAAAACAAACAAATGAAAACCCAGACCCCTTCCAAAAATAGCAACAAAAACATCTCCCAAAAATGTGACTCAAAAGGATATGTTAAAATCCTGACTGTGACTGTAGGTGGCCTGTCTTCTTCATCTTATATATTTGAGTCCATGCTGTTGGGGGACACAGGTCTGAAGTGACAGCTAACTGGTGAAGTGTGCAGCGAACAGTGTGAGCTTCATTTGGAGTGTTTTATTATGGTAGTCGCCTTTGCAAGTCCAAAACAAGCCAGAAAGGGGGGTGGGGAAGAGCAACTGCAAAGATTTTTATATCTCCACCTTTGGGCCATGGACAGATATGGCAGGTGACTTAATTCCTTGAGGCACAGCTCCTGGCAGGACATGTGGGATTTGAATATGATAGGCAACATCAAGGTGGCACAGCTCCGCGCCACCCCCATCCCTGTGAGTGCTTCTGCATGCTCAGCCTTTTCTGTTTGCTTGTATGAATGGTGTGCATGAACCATACTGAGCTTTGCATGAAATTCTATCCATGTGGTGAGCAGCCCCTCGGATGAGCATCCTGGCGTGGTCTGGAAGGGGACTGATGCCCTTGGCGGGAGGCTTACCTTGCTGATCTCTGTCAGGGACATGGTGATGGTGTAAAGCTGGTTCTTGCTGGTGCTGGCGAGGAGGGTTTCTTCTGATGGGCTGAAGCAGAGGCACAGAACGTCCTGTTTGTCTGACTGGCTTGGGTCATTGCTCTGTGGGTCCGTAGGGATCTGCCCAAGGCACAAAACAGCCATCAGTCATTCTCAGTCACGGTCTCTGGCTACAAGGGTTCCAGGGTTACTTCTAGCTCAGACTTCTGAGCAGGCTACTTCCCTCATCTTGCTTGGGTCTGGAGAAGGGAGGGCTGGTGTGCCTCTGCTTTCATTGGTTTTAAATAGCACCACGGGTTCCTTTTGCAGCTACTAGCATCCGAATGGTACAGGTGGGAACGAGCGGGCCAGGCATCCCAGTGTGAGACCCTGTAACACGAACGTTCATTTAAGTCCACTCCAGACACCCACTTGTTGGGGGCCCAGTGCATGGGATACCCCTTGGCACCCAGCACATCTGTGTGCACCTCAGGGCCTTGGAGGGAGGCGGTGGCCCTTCTGTAATATGGGGTGGATTAAAGGGCGCAGGAAGGAGAAGGGGTCAATGCCGCCACTGGTAGGCTTGGAGAGGAGCTATTGTTCCCAATGACACATAATAAAATCGGACTTGGGCTGGAGAGATGGCTTAAGAGGTTAAGAGCACTGGCTGCTCTTCCAGAGGTCCTGAGTTCAATTCTCAGCAACCACATGGTGGCTCACAACCATCTATAATGAGATCTGCTGCCCTCTTCTGGCCTGCAGGTGTACTTGCAGGCAGAACACTGTATACATAATAAATAAATAAATAAATAAATAAATAAATAAATAAATAAATAAATCTTTTTAAAAAATCGACTTCCTTTTCCCTATTTAGCTTCTGTTAGTGACTAAACATGTTGATGGGCCAGACTGCACCAGCCATTTCTGCACCCTGGCCTAAGTTTCTTAGAGCAGTGGGTCTCAACCTGTGGGTCAATTCGTAACCGTAGCAACGTTACAGTTATGAAGTAGCAATGAAATAACTCTATGGTTGGCGGGGGGGATCACCACACCACGAGGAACTGTATTAAAGGGCCGCGGTTTTAGGAAGGTTGAGAGTCACTTCCTTAAGAGTCTGGCTCCCCCGCCCCTCACTCCATGTCATCCCCTGGCAAATGCTCAGAAAGATGGAGCAGCCCAGAGCTCCCTTTCTCCTTTGTCTAGTGTCAGAAACGTGACAAGATGGGCCTCCAAGGGGCTACTGGTACGCCTTGGCGATGTCTGTCTCCTTAGCCCAGGACGCGCAGGGAAGGCTTGCTGGTAGAGTGAGGGGCATTCGCCATGTGAAGAAGGGTCGGGCTGTGTACAGAGTCATGACTCCGAGCCACACACAAGAACCCAGTGTCTCACGCCCCAGGGACCCATGGAGTATAGACACACCAAGGGGGAGTGACTAGGTGGAGGCCCCGGCTTTAGTGATGTCCCAGTGTGTACACAAGGGCCTAGGGTGTAGCAGGGTGTGGCCGTGTTCTCCAAACACAGTAAGTTCCCGGATAGAAGGGGGTCAGAGCTGACGCCACTGTCTCAGCCACCAAGCATCTGTCCCCATGGTAGGTTCACAACAGATGTGGTAAGGGAGTAAATGAACGGTGAATCCTTCAGCCTTCTTTATTCTCTTTACTCATCTTCCTTTCTCCCTCTCTTCCTTCCTTTGTGAGGTCTATAAATGTACATGTTCATGTGTATGTTTGTGTGTGTCCCAATGTGTGTGTACCAATACATGCGATGGCCGCAGGTTGACACTGGATGCCCTCCTCTATGGCTTGCCGGTACAATTTTTGAGGCAGAGGCTCTCTCTCACTGAACCCAGAGCTCATGGATTGAAGACTGCTGGGACAAGCAGCTCTCAGGACTCAACTGTCTCTGGCCTCCCCCTCAGCTTGGGGTTATGGGTGCACACTACTGCACCTGCTGTATGCATGGGTGCCGAGGATCGGGACTGGTCGGGTCCTCAACCTCAAACAGCAAGATCTTTGGCTGCTGAGCCATCCCTCCAGCCTGCTAGTTCTTGTCTATACTTTTATCTCCTGTTTTACTTTGCTCTGGTTTCTGGTCCAATGGCACCTTCCTCGGAGAGACACTCCCCTGACAGTCCCGGGACGGACCCCCTCTAGCTCCTGGGCCTTTTCCTTTTTCTCCCTATTTCTTCCCTGTCTTGGTTTGCATCTGTCGCCCTGTTCAGTTTTGTTTCTCTTGCTCGTTGAGTCCTGAGCTCAGCTCAGGCTGCTCCTGGGTCGACTTCCCTACTGTGTGTCCAGCCCCCAATACAGAGCCTGCCAGGCCCAGTAAACATTTGATAAACACCTGCTAAACAAATAAACAAACCAACAGAGGAGTGTGTGTGTGTGCAGTTCTTCATGGATGACTTAAACTCCCACTGCATTGGCCTGCGCCATCTCATCTCCCACACTCCTTGCTCTGTCTCCACTTTCCCTACTTCTGGCCTCTTTCCTGGGCTTTCCCACGCCAAAGCCCCACACATCATTTCTGGGTGCTATTTGAGAACACTCCTCCCACCTTTACCCAGAATTAGTATTCACAAAGGCATTCCCTCTTCCCCTTGCCCCTGACCCCCACTGCTTGGATCTTAACCCTCACTACCTTTGGGCTGTACTAACAAAAAAGCTCTCCAGTGATGCGTGCTTACAGCCATGTGGCACTGCCATTTGAATACTGGGGACTCAGCAGTGCATGTGTGGGTCTACATGGCCTCCTGTCTCATCCCTTTCACCTCCACCTCTCATGGGGGTTACTGTGTTATGTTATAAACAGAGGGACACACGCTGGCAGCTCATCTCAGCCTGTAAGTCACAGATTCATGTCTGACACTGTATATCACAGGGAGATGAATTTTTCTTAAACATAACCGGTCACAAGCCCCCAAGCCTGTGGATTGCTGAAGCATGTTACAGACTGGTATTTGCTACTTTTCATGGTCCACAGTGCCCCTCTTTTCCTTTTAAATGTCATGAGCCCCTCCGTACTGGGCAGCAGGGCGTGTCCTAAACACGCCACTGCTACCATGGTGCCTCTGCTTAAGCTGTTGACTCCACCTGGAGTTCCTGACTTAGGCCCTCTTGTCAAGTGTCACTGATTTTCTTAGAACCCTCCAGAATAGCATCAAATACCCAGGAGCCTTCTGGGTTCTTCCCTAAGTTGCTGTACTGCACCTGTCTCTACAGCGTGCTTTCTGCATCGAGGGCCAGGACAGTCTGAGGCTTTCCCTGGGACCCTGATATATGAAGAAATAACTTAACTCCGTGTCTAAAGCTAGGCACATGCTGCACAAGACCAGTCATGGCTGGGGCCAGGGCCTCTGGGAAACTGCATTTTTCTTGGTCCTGAGAACGTGACCTTTCCCCCTTGAAGGGCTGTGCTGGTCAGTCCCAAGGCCATTGAGGACTTGATCTGGGATGCACTGGAGACATCCTATGTTCCCCTTGTGCAATCCAGCTTGATTAGCTTTCTGATGGCGTCATCCCACTGGGTGACAGCTTTCCTATCCTCGTTAGTTCCCCATCTCCTGGTCCTCCCCCTCAGGTCCCTGTCACTGAAGAACAACCTGCTGGTCCTGGTCATTTCTGTATCATTCCATGGCCATGTGCACTGGGCAGTATACTGAATATCATGGGTGTGATAATGGAAGGGTTATGGGAGAGCAGGTTCCAGGAGGGAGTGTAATTTCCCACGTTTCCCCATGGGAATCCAGATCTTGCTACTTCTTTTTTTTTTTTTTTTTTTTGGTTTTTCGAGACAGGGTTTCTCTGTGTAGCCTTGGCCATCCTGGACTCACTTTGTAGACCAGGCTGGCTTTGAACTCACAGCGATCCGCCTGCCTCTGCCTCCCGAGTGCTGGGATTAAAGGCGTGCGCCACCACGCCCGGCTGATCTTGCTACTTCTAAATCCCAATCCAGTTTACTGGCTCCTAGATTTCTCAGGACAGGGTTCTGTGTCTTGGTTTTGCTCCCCTCCCCCACCACCCCATTCCCCTCCCCCCCACCTCCCCATCCCTCACCCTGTGAAATGCTCTGTCAGAGTCCTTCCGGCTTGCCTTACCCTGATTTCCCTGCTCTCCCGGTAAGCGTCTTTCTCGTCCATCTTCTCAAACAGCAGCACTCTCCCCGGCCCAGCAGAGCAGGCAAAACCCTTTGAATAGGCGGCGATGGCAAACACCTTCGGCAAGGTGTGGTGGTGGGTGTTAGTGGTTGTCACAATCTGTTCAACGGAGGGGACCGGGGAGCTGGGTGGTGGAAATTCGATCAG
This sequence comes from Acomys russatus, assembly GCF_903995435.1. Taxonomy (NCBI): domain Eukaryota; kingdom Metazoa; phylum Chordata; class Mammalia; order Rodentia; family Muridae; genus Acomys; species Acomys russatus. Next base: position 14,485,539 of record NC_067165.1, read on the forward strand.
GCTAGAAAAGGAAAGAGTGGAATGGTTTTGCAGACAATCCTAAGGAGAAGCGTGACGGTCTGGAGAGATTGGGGGGTGGGGGGGGAGGCGAGTGGGTATTTAATTCCAGGACACGGGAAGCAGAGGCAGGTGGATCTCTGTGAGTCCAAGGCCAGCCTGGTCTACAGAGTGAGTTCCAGTATGTAGGCCACATAATGAATCCCTGTCTCCTGTGAGAGGGGGAGGGGAACATCTTTGGCTTTGACCAACGCAACCCACTGATCTCCTTTCCTGTGGTCAAAAGGTGCTTGGAACGCTACATGCTCGCTGGACCAAGGATAATGAAGTCTTACTTTGTTTAGAGATAAATGATTCAGGAGACAGACTTTACCAAGACTGCACACCCCTGGTAGAGCCGAGATCCGAACCCGGGTCTCTCTCTTCATTCATTCGTTCATACAATAAATATTCATAACTGCTCATACGTTTTAATTTAGAGTTATAATGGTCCTATGAAACAGCAGTCAATGAGACCAGCACAGTCCTTACCTTAGGAAGCTTCAAGTCTCGGGCTCATGTGCTAAGGACTGTTAAGGGGCAAGTAGGCATGCCGCAAGTAACACAGGCTTTCTGAGGACAGGGACTGAGGCCAGGCACCTGTCTTGGGTGAGCAGAAAGTCGGTGCTCTTAGCCAGGCCCTCCAGGGCAAACAGGAATGGGTGAGTGTGTGTCTATGCGCTGGGGCAGGGAATGGAGAGAAGGAACTGCGCCTAGCTGAACCCACCATTAAGACTGCACTGGTTGTGAGAGATACCCGCAGGAGAGCTGATGATGTTCCTTCTCAGGAGAGGAGAGAGGCAGGGCTGCTTGGGTCGAGCTGAGGGGCCTTTGTGCTGATCCCTGGACCTACGGAAATACTGTGCACATAGCAGATGTAGACATGTGCCTTCATCTAATATTACTATAAAATTCCAAGACTTGGTGGCATATAAAGGATAGTCTGAACCATCTAATGTAAGTAGTAATTAGTAACGGGGGAAACAGTCCCGCCAAGAATTCCTTAGGAGGCCCTTACACAAGGCACAAAAAGAAGGAGGTGCCAACTGGCGTGGGGAGGGGACTGTGGGAAATTGGGTAAGTGGAGGATACTGAGGAGGAAGAGCACATAGGGTGCCAAGTGTCAGGGAGCTTGGGGTCTGGGCTCAGGGGGAACGAAAATGGAACTCTAGCCCCATCACAGAGCCTGAGGCTGTAAAGTCGGCATGACAATGACGCGTGATGTGAAGGACAGGACTCAAATGGGCATGTCCCGCAGCACATTGTGCCGCCTGGGATGTGACCACTCCTGTTACAATGCGGAAGAAACCGAGCACTCCTCCTCGCCCTCCTCCCAGGACTCCTCCCTGCACCCCCCACCCCCGCCCTCCATCCTTCTGTCAGGTCTACTGAGTCCATTTTCCTGCCCCTCTTTGCTCACTATTGCCTCGTGTTGAAGTGTCAGTGCTTGAGGGCCCGTGTCTCTCCTACATGGCAAGGCGCCTCACACACTGAGAGGGCTCTGAAGGCATTTATTCTGGAAAATTGATAAATTAGACAGCCAGTCATAGAAAAATATGCTTTTGAAGAAGAAAAAAAAAAAGTCTACAATCTGAAGACTTGTCACATTGAACTGGGTGTAAAATGAGATTAGGTATAAAAGGAAAATGGTTTGTCTGTGGGCTATGGCCGTACCTGTCGGGTTTGTACTTGAGTGCAGATGGATGCTGAAAGAGAAAGAAGAAACAAACACAGCTGGTTTTCAGGGTGGGGTGGTGGTGAGGGGCCGGAATGAAAGGTTTCTTTATTTTCTCTGGTGTCTAGCGTGCTTATCTGTAAGTGTACTGCATGGGTGTGTAGTGCCCGGAGAGGCCAGAAGAGGGTGCCAGATTCCCTAGAATGGTCGTGAGGCGCCACGTGGGGGCAAACCCTTGTCTTCAGTAAGAGCTGAGCTGAGTCATCTCTCAAGCTTTCTGAGAAGCTCATTTGGCAGTACAAGCACTAGCCCAGCAGAGGGCGCTGTTACCTCTCTGACTCGTGGATGACCTCCAGGCTCCTGGAGCTACTAGGCTCCTTGACCATTATGTTTGTCTCCCAGCGCGGATCTCCGGATTCAAAGAGAAAGAGCTTGCCGGTATCAGTGCCAGCAATGACCTTGTCATCGGCCACCCAGGCGTGGGCTAGGTAGTTTGGGCATTCTCCCCTCTGGAAATTGGTTTGCTTTAGGATTCCTTCAGCAAAACGGAGAAGCTTAAATATCCCATTTCCAGTGACACACATTTGAGTATTATCCTGGGGATTAATGCTAACCTGCAAAATGTCAGGAGATAAAAGAAGAAAAAAGGCAAGATGAAGCTTGCTACAAATGTTCCCCACTTCACCTGTTAATAACTCACTTTAGGTAATTCTTAATAGCTTGTACATATCACAAAACCATGGAATTTTATACTATACTTGATAAAGAAACAAGTCTATGTCTATCAGATGAACTATCAGTCAACAACTTTTTTTTTTTTTTTTTTTTTTTTTTTTTTTTTTTTTTTTGAGACATGGCTTCTCTGTGTAATAGCCCTGGCTGCCCTGGACTTGCTTTGTAGACCAGGTTAGCCTCAAACTCAGAGATCCTCCTGCCTCTGCCTGGGATTAAAGGCGTACACCACCATGCCCAACTCAAAAATTTTTTTACAAAGTAGAGTAAACTTTTTTTTTTTTTTGTAGCCAAGGATGGCCTTAAATGGTTACTCCTCCTGCCTCAACTTCCTGAGTGCTGTTGATTCCAGGCATGCAGCAACATGTCTCCCCGTTTGAGCAGAGCTATACTCTGAACCAGTGCAATGGAATGAAGTTTAGCTGGGAACAGACACATGGGGTTGAGCTGGTGCATGGAGGCCTGTCCGCAGGAAAGAAGACACACATCAGGAGGGATAATGAGGTCTCCCACCAGATGAATTTCCTTTATCTGGAGCCCTTATCCCAAGACATACTAGTAACAGTTAGCCTGCCATGCTCACTGGACAGAGAGCAACTTGGGGGCATGTTGCTGCTGAGCCTCTGTGTCCCCAGAGCTAGGTTCATAGAGTGCATCTAGGCAGCACTCACTGATCACTGGATCCACTGCAGAGGAGGTGCTCTCTGTTCTCAGCAGGGGTCACCACTGGGACACTATGGCCTGGCTGAGACAGCTTTCCAGTTCTCCCTGCCTTTGTGACTCTCTGACCACCATGCATCCTCTCTGTACTGAGGACGGCCGTGAGTGCTCTGCTGGTGATGTCCACGTTCGCACACCAGCCTCTGGGAGATGAGTGATGCATGCCTGAGGCTCTGACGAGGGGGTGTCTCTGAGTATGGACAGTCCTGACTTCTTGAAGTTGTAAACATGAGTGTAAGGTGCTGGACAGGGGTGACGGCAGAGAGATAAGACCTTGGGGCTCCCTGCCTAATCAGTCAATCTGCTTCCTAAAAGGTCTTCATTTTGTTTTTCAACTGCAATAGAAAATTCGGTTCTCCACACAACTGTGACTTCATTGGCAGTTTCCTACACATCTACCTTTTTGATGGGCCTGTTGGCACCCACCTCTAATCCCAGCACTTGGGAGGCAGAGGAAGGCAAGATCGGGAATTTGTGGGTAGCCTGAGCTATGTGGTCATAACCTTTTTTTTTTTTTTTTTTTTTTTTTTTCCTGAGGTAGGGTTTCTCTGTGTCGCCTTGGCTGTCCAGAACTCCCTTTGTAGACCAGGCTGGCCTTGAACTCACATTGATCCACTGCCTCTGTCTCCTGAGTGCTGGGATTACAGGCGTGCGCCACCACGCCCAGCTCAATAACCTGTTTTAAAACCAAAAATAAAACCCCTCCCAAACAAAATAAAATCCCAAAACCTACCACTTTATATGCAAACGGTCCAGAACCAAGGAGAGTAAGTTTTAGTCAGCACAGCTGGGTCTAACCTGTGCCCCGACAGTAAGTAGTTCTGGGCCATAGTAAAGAAGACAGGAGACAAAGCTGGGAACTAGCTGGTTCTGCCTCTCACCACTTCTGCAGTCTTGGACGAGCTACTTAGCCTCACAGAGGCTCAGGACCCTCATCTCTAAGATGGGATGATGACCCCGTATCCCTTGTGTGGTTACTCTGAAGCTCAAATTTAAAATGCACGGGAGAGATGAGCACCGTGGCACAAAGCAAGCGCTGAGTCCACATGTCAGCACTTACTGCTTTACAGTGGGCGGGGCCTTTGTCATGCCTAAGGTACCTGGTAGATGGGGTTGCTCTGAAGATCAGATCTCATGATGGCCATTACTTTCTGCTTTTCCCACATCCAGTAGACGAGGTTGGACTCTGGAGGTGACGTCTGTGTCAGCAGGTATTTAGAGTCTGGAGAAAAAGCCATGCTGACAAACTTTTGAACTTGGAACTCAAAACTATTCAGGACCTTGCGCTTCCGGCAGGGGATGGACGACAGTTCATAAATGGTGATGGTGGGTCTGTCTTGCACGGTCTCAGAGATAGCGAGGTACCGCCGATTGGGACTGATGGACAAGGCCAGCATGCCTTGACTCTTGTCTGAGCCTGCAAAGGGAGGTAAAATGGGTGGGGGGCAATGCTTCCATCAAAGTCCAACCAGGCTTAGCAAGGGGCACCAGCAACAGAGAAAGGTGTACAAGTGTGCAAAGATCCGCCCTAGGCCACCCGTTACTTTGACTGTTTGAAGGGAATTGCGAAGATGCCTGGGGATGGGCACCTCACTAGGCTGAGCTGGGATGCTGAGGAACTTGTCCTGAATCAGACCAGAGAGGATGGAGGAAGCAGCATGTGACAGGAAGGGTGTAATAGAGGGTGCAGTGTGGTGGGAGAACCCCAAGGATACAGATGGCTGGAGCATTGGGTGGGGGTCTGTGATGACCAGGGATGGCCCAACAATGGTAGAATAAGGCCTAATCCTATGGGCCTTCATGTCCTGAGAATGTAGCATTTGGTATTCTACTGTTGAGGCTGGATGCTAATTACGCGACTCCTCAGTCTGCCAGTTAGACAGATGCAGAAGTCTTTATGGTGACATTTTGTGCTTCCTTGGTAACCGGAGACACATGTGTACTATCTAACCCTTTCCTAGAATTTAGAGACAACAGCTGGGAATATGGCCAGCATCCTGATGCCATGCAGTGACAAGCATGAAACGAAAGCAGTGGTCAAAGTCTGAACGCTCCATCCACAGCAGGCCCTAGCACGTGGGCCCCAGGTACTTTGCTTTCATGGGTCTCTGTCTTCATTTAAAATGATAAAACATAGGGCTGGTGACTTTTCCATAGGGCCTGAGTTATGTTCCCAGCACGCATATCATGTGGCTCACCAACACCTATAACTCCAGCTCCGGGGGGATTCAAAGCCTCTGGCCTCCCCAGGGACCCACGTATTTTGTGCATATGTCTCCTGTGTACACACACATAAACATGATTACAAGTAAAAATAAAACAAGTGATAAAAATAGGCCTGGCAAGATGGCTTGGTCGGCCAGAGTGCTTTGCTGTCACTACACTGCTGACGATCTACCAGGACCACACGACAAAAGGAATAAATTCCCACGAGCTGTCCTCTGACCTTCATGTGCATGCCATGGCATGCAGGTGTACAAGCATGGACACACATACACACACACACATACACACACTGAATAAATAAATGTAATTGAATATATATAATATTTAATATACATACAGTCACATATGTGATGGTTGCAAATCAATACTGCGATATTCATTTTATCCTGATATTAACACAGAATGAAATATTTTCATGTGGGCCTTGGTCACTGAGCACACGGTGCATCATTCATGGATGTGGGTCCCAGACAGGGAGATGGAGTGAGACAGGGGAAGATGCACTAGAAAGTTGTATGGGAATCCCTTTGTGATGGGCTCCAGGCTGTTGTTCTCTAACAAGCCAGGGAGGGATGCTGTCCTGCAGCATATCTGCCCAGCACACTGAACTCCTGCAGGAGGCCTGGAGGGACAGCTCTGTCAGAGAAGATCAAGGCTTGGGTTGCCAAGAGCCTCGCACAAGGGTTTAGACTGCATCTGGGGGTGGGTGGGTGGGGGCAACGGAAGCCACTGGGAACCTTCCTGAAGGGTCATCTGGATGTGACAGGAAGCTCTCCCTGGCAGCTGTGTGGATCCCCCTAGAGGCAGGGCGACTGCCTGGTCAGTGGGAAGTGATGGTGGCAAAATGCTATGTGAAGGCAGCAGGGGACAGTGGGCATGCAATGAGGGTGGCTAGGGAGATGCTAAGAGATGGAACCAGCAGAATTCAGTGAGTGGCTTGGGGGAAGGTGTGAATGACACTAGGTTTCTGGGTCCTGTGCCTGGGAGAAGTGGGGCACCAGGGGTGGAGTACAGACTGACAGACTGCCTCTGTTGGAATTTGCTTAAAATGGTCCCTCTAAATCACTGAACTTTAATACGTGAATTTGTTTCTAGTTTTTAATGATTTGACTGACTTCATTTAAGTCTTCAATTTATCTTGGGTCCACACTGATAAAGGATAATTAGTGAGACTCTGGAGTCGGAGAGATGGCTCTGAGGGTGAAAGGGTGCCCTGCTTTTCCAGAGGACCCGGGTTCGATTCCCAGTACCTGAGCTGGGAGTCTTAAACTGCCTGTAACTTCAGCTCCAGGGGATCTGATGTACTCTTCTAGCCTCTGCAGGCATCTGTGCTCGTGTACACACACACACACACACACACACACACACACACACACACACACACGTACACACACACGCACACGCACGCACGCGTGGGTGTGTGCACACACGTACACACATGCACACACACACGTACACACATGCACACACACACACACAATTTTTTAAAAAAGAAAAGAAGACTCTAAATGGCCTCCCAAGTCCACACTGACTCCTAACATTACTTCTAGGCTATATTAAAGTTACATATTTATATACACATTTACTGGTCTTCTGTGCTATTTACGCTTGGGCCTCATTGCTTTTGTAATAATGTCTTTAACACAGGTTTGAATATCCAGCAAGGGAAAAGACACGAGGAAAGAGGAAATAATGAAACAAGTTCGGACGTACACTGTGAACTCCAAGCTGTGAACATCTGGGGTAGAATGGTGTAGGAGTTGACTAAGATTCTCAAGCTGGGGGCGGAGGTTGGGAATGACGGCAGGATGGGCAGGAAATGGCAGAGTGAGAAGTTAAAGCAGGGAGTGTGGTCATGCCTGCAGGAGGCAAGAGGAAAGGGCTCACTCCTGTGCTCGCTTTCTGCCAGGCTGTGCCGTGTGTGAAGCGTTTGTCCCACTCGCCGATACCAGCCTGCGAGCTGAAAAGCGTGCTGGTCTCTTCTACAGGCCAGAGCTTGTGTGTGTGTGTGTGTGTGTGTGTGTGTGTGTGTGTGTGTGTGTGTGTGTGTGTGTGTGTGTGTGTGTGTGTGTTTGTGTGTGTGTGTGTGTGTGTGTGTTTGTGTGTGGGGGGGGCAGGGACCATGACTTTCTTGCCCATTCATCCACTTGTTCATTTACCAGGCACTGGCTACCTAGCAGGTGCTTGGTGTAGCCATGCCCTGTGCAAGAACAGGCATGTTGAGAGCAGTGTCCGTGAGTTGTGCTGACACCGTGGTGTGGGCTTAAAGTGAGATGCCCACAGCATCACCAGGCATACAACCCTCTGGGACCATTGTAAACACAGCCACTGATGGTGCTATTTCCATGTGGTCCATGACTAGATTTCTTAACTGATTTTAGTTTTCCAGACACTTTGACATTGTTTTTAGTGCAGTTATGTCAGTTATTCTTGAAATAGCTTCATCTCTCCTATAAGAGCCTGGCCCGCCCTCTTTGGCTGCATCTTTTTGGTCTCTCTTCTTTACTTAATTCCTCAGCTCTTTGCTCTAAACGGAGGAGGATCCCAAAGCTAACGGAAGCTCCACCAGCTCAGGCACTTTGCATTTCTCCCTCTGCCCAGATTCCTTTCCCTGAGCCTGGGAATTCAAACTGCCCCTTTATGTCCCATTTAGATGCTTCCGTGTGTCTCAGGCAGATGTGTCTCCTCCCTCTGCCCTTTCTGCCTCAGCCAACAGCAGCTCCATCACTCTGAGTGTTCGCATTTAACCACTGTGCTTCTGTGTCTGTTTTTGTAGAAACTGGTCTGTTTATGTGCCTGCCTCCAAAACGGACCCCAGACTTGTCTCCACCAGGGACTGTCCCCACCCTGCCTTACACGCCTCATCCCCTTATGTGATAATATCAGGGCTCCCTGTGACCCTTGTTCTTCCTTAAGGACCCCTGCCCTGCCCCCCCCCCCCGCCCCAGAGTAGCCAGTGTGAACTCAGAATGCTGCTTTGCTAAGTGCCACCATGGCTTCTGGTCACATGGTCACATGCCTGCATAGATCTGTTGCCTGTGTCATTGTCTTGCCTCACCTCTTGCTCCCTACTTCTGCGTTCCCTCCACCCCAACTGTGCCTGGCCTCTTTGAGGTTCCTCTAACACACTCATCCCCATTCTAGGGTGCCATCCTATTTTACCCATCCCCCCTCCTATATCCACATGACCAGCTCCTCACCACCAAAAGTCCCCTCCTCAGTAAACCAACGCCAGTGTCCTGTCCACCGTCTGAGAGCTCATGGTCCTTCAAAGTTCTGCACTTTGCAGGCCTGTTTCCTCCTCGCTAACATCTCCATTCACTTGTTGCTCTCCCCCAGTGTAATAGAGGCACCCGGAAGAGAGGTGTGTAAGTGTGCGTGTGTGTGCGTGTGTGCGCGCATGTGTGTGCGTGTGCGTTAGGAAGCGCCTAATACATTTTTGTTGATTGAACAAATGATAATGTCTGAGCCTCATTATTATTTGGTGGCCACAGCAAGCTGGACATCAGCTCCATTTCACAGACAGGACACTGTGAGCTTAGAAGATGGGAAAGACAGGTCAAATTCAGATCTTTCAAGTTCATGACCTTTTACTTTTTTTTTTCTTCTTTCTTTTGGTTTTTTAGAGACAGGGTTTCTCTATATATGCCTGGCTGTCTCTGTAGACCAGATTGGCCTCAAACTCAAAAGAAATCCCCCTGCCTCTGCCTCCTGAGTACTGGGATTAAAAGTGTGCACCATCACCACCCTGCAGACCTTTTTACTTTTCATTTCACCAACAATGGTCTGAGATCTGGCCACCATAGAACCTGCATTTTAGAGTGGTTCTTTCCTGGCTGTAGTCCTCACCAGGAGATAAAATTCAGGACACCCAGACCTCTGAATTGCCTTTCCTAGATTATGTCCCAGATGCCCAGGCCCCTGGAATGCTATGCCCAGCTGATCCTGAGCTAACTGGCACCAGCACCAGCACCAGTTTTGTCCTTGTCTGTCTTTGCCCTTGGCTTGGGCTTGAAGGATGCTCAAAAAGTGACTGGTTTACGGGATGTGTGGGAAGACCTTGAACGTGTGCCTGGGATGATTCTCACATGTAGGTGAGGCTCTTGGAAATGCAAGATAAAGCTCCAAGAAGAGTTAGAGCCACTGAAGAGAAAATTGTTAAAGTTATCTCAAAGCACTGCAAGACACTTGCGATCCTAGAGAACCCTTAAGTGAATGAGAAACAAGAACACACACACACACACACACACACACACACACACACACACACACACGAAAGGGGGCCAGCATGTATGAGTGTGTGTGTGTGCAACACACCCAGAGGCAGGGACGACATTCCAGATATCCAGAGAAAGATTGTGTACCCACAGAAATAAGATCCTAGTTTCTAATTCCTTAACCACTCTAACAAAGCTGAGGCCAAAAGACAATGGGACAGAACCTGCATCCAAAAATTTCTATACCCAGTCAAACTATCTTGCTTAAATGAAGATGAAATAAAGCATTCTCAAATAAACAAAACTTGGAGACTTGAGCACTAGGTCTCACTACTAAATGTAAAAGGAAAAGAATCCAAGCTGGACTGTATTAATTGTAACAAGCAAAAGTAGCAGAGTCTGGTACATATGACAGAAAGTATGCATAAATATTGTCTGAATAAAATGATGGCTTAGTGTTAGTCATGTATAAAGATCTATATTAAATACAGAAAATATATGCTAGGAAATCCATTGTCTGTTCACTGAGAGCAAAGGCATGAAAAATGGGGGAAAATAATTTGTTTTAACCTGATATAGGACATTGACATTTGTTCATAGCAAATATCCTTTATAAGAAAATATTAATAGATTCTTTTTATGGCCAGAAACATGATGACTAAGAACATTTTCATTGCTTCTATTCAACTCTTACTTGAGTTGAGCTTCCCAGTATAGTGACACAATATAAAGAAACCATTATGATTGTTAGATGTGGTTGTCTATGTAGGACACCCCAAAAAATTTACACAAAAGTTATTCATTAGATTTAATAATAGTCCAGCAAATATTCTGGACATAAAAGCTAATAAATTACAATCAACTGTATTTCTTTACCTGCCCCGCTGTGTGTGTGTGTGTGTGTGTGTGTGTGTGTGTGTGTGTGTGTGTGTATTAGCAGTGGCACGCTTGTGGAGGTCAGAAGACACTGTGAATGTGGGTCTTCCACCTTGTTTGATGCAGGGTCCCTTTGCTGTTCGCTGCTGTGCATGTCATGCTAGCTGACCCACAGGTTTCTGTGGAGTCTCCTGTGTCTATCTTCCATCTTTCCACAGTAGCAATGGGATTACAGATGTGTGCTATCACTTCTGACTTTCTGTGAGTTCAAATTCAGGTCCTCATGAATGCCTGGAAGGTGCTTTGCCCACTTAGCCATGTCCCCACCCCCTCAGCTATAGTTAAGACACACAATTTATTCTTACAGAATATTTACATGGTGTCTGATGACTTCTACTTCATTAAAACTGTTCATCCATGGATACCATAAGCAAGAAAAAAGCACAGGCTGCAGAAAAGAACTATTTCTTTCTTACTTTTGGGGGGTTTGTTTTGTTCTCCATTTTTTGAGACAGGGTTTCTCTGTGTATTCCTGGCTGTTTTGGAACTCTCTGCAGAACAGGCTGGCCTTGAACTCAGAGATCTACCTGCCTCTGCCTCTGTTAATTATTTCAAACACATATACCTGACAATGATTAATATATGGAATATATGAAGGGTGTTTATAACTCAGTAAGAGGGTTACCCCATAGAACAAAACCTTATAAAAGTAATAGAAAAATTGGTAAAAGGTATTTAACATAAACCAAAGTAGAAAAAGATACCTTAATTAGTAATGCAGATGTGCATGCTAAAACAACAAGATCCCTTTTTTGGATTACTAGAACCACACAAAAAAATTAGAAAGTCAAACAATACCAAGGGTTGGTGAGGATGGGGTTATAGAGACCCGTATGCATTGCCAGTGGGAATTTATAAACCAATTTCTCAGTAATTTTAGTTCTGGGAGCGTGTCCTGGGAAATCTTTGCAAACATGTGTGCATGTAAGAGTGGCTGTGGTGGAGTGTTTCTATAGCAACTAATTGTTCTTTTCCACATGCCCCTCCAACCTAGAATGGATGAATAGTGTGTGTGTGTGTGTGTGTGTGTGTGTGTGTGTGTGTGTGTGTGTGTGTTCCTGGACTGGAGTGCCATACTACAACAAGATGGACTCAGCTATGGGTCATGCAGCTGAGCAGAAGATGCCAGCGACAGAGCAAACAGACTATGATTCCACTTGTATAAGATGGGAAAAACACCTTGTATAAGGTCACACAGATATGTGGCAAAACTCCAAGACCTGAGATGGGCTGGATGGGCTGGGTGGGCTGGGGAGGTTGAAAGAAAAGCAATGAAGAAGCCCTGGAACTGGCCGATCCCGGGTGTCTGGGTGCACAGGTCTTCATGTAACAGCAATCCATTAACGACTATATATGTGTGGTGTGGCCTTTTATATATGCGCACGAAGCAATAAAAACGGCCAGTGCCAAAACAAGTGGGAGAATGTCATGAATATCATTGGCTGGACCGATGTGGGAAAAAAAAAAAAAAAAAAAACAAACCAGGGGCAGGGTCTAAGGAAGGTCATTTGTGACTTAGGATAAAATTTCCAATGTCTCCACCATACAAGGGTTCAGTGAAGGTGGTGCACCCTCAAAACTGTTAGGCTCAAAGAGAGGTTCTCGCGAGGACAAACCCAACTGCCGGAGAATACAAGAAAAACACTGTTTAAAGTAACTCTTCTATGAAGTCACAGCGAAAAAGTACTTTTAAAATTAGCATTATTTTGCGTCATTTTGGCCACATGTGTCAGGTTGATAATTCAACAGTGCAAATTGGCATTTATTTTTGTCTGTATTTATAAAACAACACGAATATTCCAGTTGACAAAAAAAAAAATAAATAAGAAAAGACCTTCCCAATGGTTGAGATTGTGTGGTTCTGTGTAGCACATGTCTTTAATATATGTCAGGATGAGAAGGATTTTATTTTATTTTTACCTGGAATGAATCTTTGCCATTTCTGATCCAGATTGTACTTCACACAATGATTTCCCGAAGGAAATATAATGATTTGTTCATCGAAGAAGAAGATATTGTTGGCCACGTGAGACCGAAGACCAAAAACATGCAGCGACTGAGCTACTACAGTGGACATGGTACCTGTCAAAGAGTGCTGCTAAAGCAGCAAGCAGGTCAAAGTTGAGACCGCCTCGCATTGCATCGCCCCGCCCCGCCCCAGCTTTGGGCCCGCCCCTCCCTGGTTCCGCCTAGCCTCTCCACTGCCCCGCCCCCAGACTTTTAACCCCACCCCCGCGGCTCCTTCCGCGCTTTGCCTTCCGCCCATGCACTCCCAACGCTTCCAGGCCCTTAAGACGACTCCAGAGAAACCCCTCACCTATCGCCTCACGGCTCTGGGTTACTAGAACACGCAGGGCTCCGCGGGTGCTCACCCTAAAGATCCGGAGCACCTCGGACACGCCCAAACGCCAGAGCGGTTTCTATAGCAACGAGAAACCGGAAGTTCGGCTCTGCACTCGGAAGCGGAAGTCCGTGTGGAAGAGCCAGAGGCGAGTGGAAGAGTTGCTTGCGCTGCTGCAGCTTGCGGGCACGTGGCGTGGGGGCCGAACCTCGCCGGGCGAGAGGCTGGGAGATGGACACCCCTCCGCTCTCAGACTCGGAGTCTGAAGAGTCCCTGGTCTCAGACCGGGAGGTAAGCAGCAGCGGAGCTCACGGGGCCGGGGATGGGCCGGGACTAGCTCTGCGGGACTGACGCTCCCGGGTCTGTAGTTGCAGGATGCGTTTTCCCGCGGACTCCTGAAGCCTGGCCTCAACGTGGTGCTAGAGAAGCCGAAGAAGGCGGTGAATGACGTGGTGAGCTCGCGCGCGGGTCAGGGTCTTTGGGATGGGCTGCGCACAGGCGCTGTGCTACTTGGGAGACTCTTGTGGGAAAGATGCACCCTGCGCCTTGATCGCACAGGTCGGGCTTCCTGTGCGGATATTGGAGCTCAGCACTTTGGGCTTGAGAGAGACGAGCTCTGGGTTCTCATGAGCGCCGTGTCTGACTTTACCTAGAATGGCCTGAAGCAGTGTTTGGCTGAATTCAAACGGGATCTGGAGTGGGTTGAAAGGCTCGATGTGACCCTGGGTCCAGTGCCGGGGGAAGTCAGCGAAACACAGTCAACACCCCAGAACAAGGACCAGAAGAAAGGTGTTAATCCGGAAGACGACTTCCAGAGGGAAATGAGTTTGTATGTTGGTTGTGGGTCCTCCCATAGAAGAGTCACAGAAAGGGGAATGCAGTGTGCCAGCGCCCTTAGAGGCACCGAGGAGTTGGCACTAGGCTGAGAGTGGAGCTAAGGGCTTCCTCCTGGGAGAAAAATAGGTTCTTGGCATCATATAACCAGCGCCCTGCTTGAGGGAATGTTTCAGAATAATTCGTCTGAAGTTTGTGTGGATGCATCCAATCAGAGAAGACTTTGCCTAGGAATTTTTTTTTTTTTTCCGAGACAGGGTTTCTCTGTGAAGCCTTGGCTGCCCTGGATTTGCTTTGTAGGCCAGGCTGGCCTCGAACTCACAGCGATCCGCCTACCTCAGCCTCCTGAGTGCTGGCATTAAAGGCGTGCACCACCACCGCCCTGCTTGCCCAGGCAATGTTTGAGTGGATTTTCTGTAATTGGGAAAGTAGTTTGTGTTTTGATGGCACCTTTAATAAGCTCATTGTTTGAAACTGCTGATTTACTCTTAGAAGTATTTTCCCTTTATAAAAGTAAACGTCAAGTGGGATTTCTGTTTTATGTGAAATTAGTGGAGTTTGATTGCAGTTTTTGTTTACTTGGTTTGTCTCGCCAGTGACGGCGGGATGTTGCTACTCCTGAGTTTAGTTAACTTTTGAAAGGCAGTGGGAAGAAAGGGATGGGATGCCTTTCTCCTCCCCTCATGTCACCCTGTCCCCTGATTTCAGCTACCGCCAGGCGCAGGCTGCAGTGCTGGCTGTATTGCCCCGGCTCCACCAGCTCCAGGTCCCCACAAAGCGGCCCACGGATTATTTTGCAGAGATGGCCAAGTCTGATCAGCAGATGCAAAAGGTGAGAGACAGGCAAGTTTTACCTCTGGAAAGCCAAGGCTTCACCCGAGAGTACACTCGTTCAGCTGGCCCGTTACCTGTGGTCCTATTTGTGCTGGTTGTAGTCAGTATTTTTCTGTAGGACGTCTCTGCGTCAGAGGCATGCCAGCAGCCTAGGTGAAACAGAGGAGGGCTGGAGGAAGCGTGGTCCCTGTAATAAGAAGGCTCGCGTGTTTCCTTCCTGGCAGTGTCAGGAGCAGGGTGTATAGACACAACAGTCTTGTGGTTCTGGGCCCAGCAATATGAATGCTCTTGCTTGTAGGGAAGCTTTTGTCTTCTAGAAATTGAACTGTTGATTATGTGGCTCAGATATGGTGTAATTTAGGGCTCGGGGGACTTGATCTTCATGTCCTGTCAGGAGGAAGAAACTTCTTGGCATCGCATCCAGGATGAATTTAAATTGTCCCTTTGGTCTCAGTCTTCATCATAGAGAATTGGAGATGGTACCCCAAGAAGCTAATCAGGGACATGCACAGATACAGCTGACAGTCGCACTGATAACTCCTTCCACTTTGGGTAAAATGTATGTGTGTGTGATGGAAGAGGCAAGGTATGGGTGTGCATAGGTGGCCCATAAGAAGAAAGTACTGAAGTTTAGCATTGATCTGTAAACAGGGCTGGGGAGAAACAGGTCTTATCTGACAGGCAGGCAGCTCTGTGTGAGGGAACAGGCATGCTCGGAGGCGCAGGGCCGCTTGTGAGCTCTGGCTGCGCACTGGCACTTTTGGTACCTGGCTGCAGGCTCAGCTTTGGGGCTCTATTGTCCTCATGTGGAAAAGTAGGAAAGTATATGAGTTCCACAGTCTTCAGGGTTAATGGAACACCGCATCCCTGTTCTAGTATCCTCCAAATACTACCTGTGTTTTAGATCCGACAGAAGCTGCAGACTAAACAGGCTGCCATGGAAAAATCTGAAAAGGCCAAGCAACTTCGAGCACTTAGGAAATATGGAAAGAAGGTGAGGAGAACACCTGCACGGCATAGGGCTAGGCCGGGAAGGCCAGGCCAGGTCACTGTGCTGTGATTTGCTTCCTGCTCTGTGTGCATCTGGTCCTGTGGGTCTTACCTCTTGATGACGTGTGTCTGCCGGTACCCCTGAGCACAGGTTCACTAGGCACCGTGGGACACCATGGTGCACCCAACATAGCGTGATAGCAGCAGCTGAGCTGGTAGTCTCTGGAGTCATGGTCTGGGATACTCGACTGACTTTGTGCCTGTCTCCCAGGTGCAAACTGAGGTCCTTCAGAAGAGGCAGAAGGAGAAAGCACATATGATGAACGCCATCAAGAAGTACCAGAAAGGTCCGTGTGTCTGTCTGCTAAGGGACCCCTGTGGTGCTTTGTAGTCATCTTGGTTTTAGTCTTCTGGGCTTAGGTTTGAGAACAAGATGAGCTTCTTAAGGTCCATTTAGGGAGTAGCAGCCATGTCTTGACCTCCCTAAAAATACAGTGGTGCTGACCGAAATGCTTCTCCCTGCACAGGCTTCTCTGATAAGCTGGATTTCCTTGAGGGCGATCAGAAGCCTGTGGAACGCCGCGCAAAGGCAGGAGCTAAAGGCCAGCAGATGAATAAAGGGTAAGTAAGGGTTTCGGTTCGCTTTTGTCTTGTGATGTGTCGGGCTTGTGATGGCCCACAGTCAGTCCAGTGAGGGAGCTAGCTGCCCAGGGAAGGCCTCCGGTGTAAAGTACTGCTGCTCACGGGGCAGATCCTTTGATACTATGAGGTGGCCATGGCCGTGGCAGTGCTTGAAGGTGGAAATTGGTTCCTGGATCATTTGAAGTAAGTGTCAAATGTGTCTTCTCCCTGACCTGCAGAGTGCTGGTGGGGGGTCCAGCCACTCATTCCCGAAGTTGCAGTGGCTTGTGCCTCAGCGCTGTGAAGATTGAAAGGGAGTGGGGGCAGGTGGGGGTAGGGTGGGGCGCGGGGGGCTCACTGTTGCCCTTTCGGTCTCATTATCTGCGTAGGTGGACACTGGCCTTCGGGCTGGTGATTTGTAGGTATATCAGGACGCTAGTGTGGAAGCACACTTTGAAGTCCCGGCACAGTCTGGGCATGGTATCATGGCGGACCATCCCACCTGAGCCTAATAGGAAGGACATGAATATTTGAGCAGGACCGTGTGAGAGAAGGAAGATCCGGATGAGCTCACCGTGGAACCTGTGCTCGCCCTCACAAGAAACAGCATGAGGCCAGGGTTTAGGGGCCTTCATCTTGTTGGCATTAGGGGGATAGGCACTGGCTTGACTCAGTTACAAGCAGGTCATGTTCCTGTTCTGAGATGGTAGTCTCCACTTCCACAGACACCCCCTGAGCAAGGGCAGCGCCTCTCAAGTGCCGTGCACAGGGAAGGAAGGCGGGGTGAAGGTGGGTGCTGGGCTGACCCTTCCTAAGGAACTGGAACCAGTCCGGGAGGGGCAGTGGCATGGTTTGGCCAGGAAGGACCTGACAGGTTCTTAAAGTTTGTTACATTTGAATGACAGCTGTGGTTTTATCCTTGAGAGGAACGGAGACAGGTGAGGCTGAGCGAGCAGGACTGAGTCAGGGGATGGCAGTGGAAGCAGGAAGCCGCGGTGTGTGTAGTCCTCTCTGCTTTTCCTTTGCTAGTTTTCCCTCTCGGCAGTTACTTCGTGAGTGGATGACTTTGCCTGGGTGGTTTGTAGAGTAAAGATGTGGGACCAAGGAGAGGCCTGCAGCGTTTCCTCCAGAAATGGGCCTGTGGCTGTCACCAGACAAGGCTTGTTGGGTTTACAGTGCACTAACCCATGAGGCCACCTTTTCCAGGCCTAACGCCAAACGAAGGTACAAAAACCAGAAGTTTGGTTTTGGTGGAAAGAAGAAAGGCTCCAAATGGAACACTCGCGAGAGCTACGATGATGTCTCCTGCTTCCGAGCCAAGGTGGCTCATGGCAAGGGCCCCAAGAGGCCTGGGAAGAAAGGGGCAAATGTAAGTGTAGGGTCCAGGCTGGGGCCTGTTCAGTCTCCTCCCAACCCCATTCCTACTCCCCTTGGTTCCTTCTCATCCTGGCACAGAAGGCCAAGTGTTGTTTGACTACATATGGGTTTCTTTTGTTTGTGTGTTTGTGCAGAAGAGACCCGGAAAACGAACAAGACAGAAAATGAAGAGCAAAGCCCACTGAACAGCATTGTCTTCTATAAAGAACCAAGAAAAAGTAGGATGTATAGCCTACAGCACATTCAGAGCTTTTGTCTTGCTTTTTGTAGAGAATTATTTTAATAAATTAAGCTTACGAAAGAAAGATACTCTTGGATCAAAAATGGACTTTTTAAAAGATCGAGAAGTTTGCACATTAGGCAGTATTGCTGCTGCTGGTCAGTGGTGATGCACGCCTTTAATCCCAGCACCCCCGAGGCTCTCTGTTGAGTTCAAGGCCAGGCTGGTCAACAAAGTGAGTCCAGGACAGCCGGGGCTACACAGAGAAACCCTGTCTTTTGGTAGCTGCAGGTTGAACCTCACCTCCTCACTTTAACTTGTCCTCCCAAACCGTCCTTTCACAGGAGTCTGAACTGTCACAGCCAGCCCCTGGGAAGGTCTATTGCTATCAGATTCCTTTCGCATAGCCACTGGCGTTTTCTCATTTAACTCACCTTGCGCTTCCCCACTTGCCCAGTCTTCCTTCTGTTCTTAGTTTTCTCTCTGTCTGGTTGTCTCTTAGAGTTTTCCTATGACAGCCGAGATCTGCCATAACTTGGTCTCTGTTTTAGGCTACCTAGATTGGCCATTGTTCCCCGGGCCTGGTATTTTCCTGGCTTGCTTTAGATTTTTCTTGTGTTCCATTGTTTAGTAAACAGATACACTTCATACCTTCCATTTCTGAAACAGCCTTTAATTTGACTGTTGAGAATTGTTCCTTAAGATGGTGAGGGGTCCACCACCGTCCTGGAGCCTCCTGTTGCCATGAGGAATGGGGTGTCTCCCCATCCATCCCCCTCTTCCCTCTCAAAGCTCTTCTGACGTGGGCGGCCTCTGGCACCATGCTTTCTAGGCTTTTTAGAAAGATTTCGGCTTAAAAAATTTTTTTTGTTGTTGTTTTTGTTTTTTTGATACAGTTTCTCTGTGTAGCCCTAGCTGTCCTAGAACTCAAATCTGTAGACCAGGGATGTCAACAGATATCTTCCAGCCTCTGCCTCCTGAGTGCTGGGATTAAAGGTATGTACCACCACACCTGGCAGATTCAAGCTTTCCCGTTTTTTTTGTTTTTTTGTTTGTTTTGTTTTGTTTGAAAATTCTGCCTGGCAGCCACTCCTTGCCATTTTATCATCCCTGGAACTCGTGCTTTTCCACAGTTATAATGCCCTAGTGTTTCCGTGATGGAAATAGTAAGTTTTAAGAATATTTTCTTCTCTCCCTTTCATTCTGTTTGAAACATTTCCTTCCTCGCACATTTGGCTTGAATTTACATTTTGTTTTGAGGCTTGGGGTCTCAGAAGGAACTTGAACAGAAGTGGTTGTGTGTAGTGAGAATTTTGGAATTTTGGTTTCTTTAAAAAAACGCAGCAATATGCCTGCTAATGGCGTGGATCAAGATTATGAGATAGGATGGCATCCTATAGAAATGATAGGTCTAAGGTGGTTTAAAGAGGCGTGATTTCATATGGGAGGCACTCATCTTATGTGAAACAAATTCTAAATAACTGGGTAGTCAGACTTACTCCCCAAGACTGGAATGGATGGTGACATCTGTCCTAGAGGCTGGTCCGCAGTTGCCATGGTTAATGGTCAACATGGTGGAGGGAAGAAGCTGCTAATACTGAGCAGTGAAATAGAGTGAGGGGAATGAATATAATAAAAGCCCAGTTGGTGGGTGAGGGGAAGTACTCTGATAGACAAGAGCAGATTCAACTTCATGACTCCCACTACAGCTAGCCTAACAGCAGCTTAAAACAGAAAGGGGAGAAATGTTGTGAGAATCCTAGCACTCGGGAGGCAGAGGCAGTGGATCGTTGTGAGTTCGAGGCCAGCCTGGTCTACAAAGTGAGTCCAGGACAGCCAAGACTACACAGAGAGACCCTGTCTCGAAAAACAAACAAACGAACACACAAACAAACAAACAGCAATATAATGGGAATATGTTTTTGTTTTAATCCCAGGTGTGAGGTAGGAGCAGGATATGAGGCTGCTTCCCAGCAGGTAACTCTGATTTGCCTTGTGATCCAGCAGAGGGGGGATTTTGCCAGCTGCAGATGGTTTGTGAGTGTGTGATGTTTAGAATTCTAGGAACTTTTCAGAGGGTAGATAAATGCTAGGGTCCTGAGAGAGGTGGTGGGTTGTTGGTTGCTAGTTGCTATTTGTTGTGGTTTGTTAAGTAATCATGTACAAAGAAGAAACAAGAAGAAGAAGAGGGAGAAAGGAGAAAAAAATATAAAACTTTCCCCAAGGAGCTCAATGGCCCTAATTAGCAGGAAGTAGTCTAATAAAATCACCCCCTTTCCTCTGTATCTTTTTTTTTCTCTCCTATCTAGTGTTAG
Organism: Acomys russatus; assembly: GCF_903995435.1. Classification (NCBI taxonomy): domain Eukaryota; kingdom Metazoa; phylum Chordata; class Mammalia; order Rodentia; family Muridae; genus Acomys; species Acomys russatus. The sequence goes on from NC_067165.1 coordinate 14,505,613, forward strand.
GGGGTTGAAAAGGGATGGAGAAGGGTAGAGGAAAGAGGTACCCACAAACAGCTACAAAAATGGCAATAGACCTCAGTGAAAAGAACCTTGAGAGGCTTCATGGCATTGGAAGCACAAATCGTTAAGATGTCAGATGGGAACCCAGACTTGGGAGGGAGAAAGGCAATTTGCCAAGGCAGAGAAAAATGTTGGGCCAATGAGATGGCTCAGTGCTTAAAGGAGCTTGCTGCCAAGCCTGCTGCCTTGGGTTCAATACAGGGATCCACATGGTGGAAGGGCAGAACTAACTCCTGCAAATTGTCCTTTGACCTCCACATGTGTGGATACACACATGCATAATACAAAATCTAATTTTGGAAGGAAAAAACCCATCATGGTAGAGTGCCTGTTTATTGTATGCTAGGTCCTGGGTTCAGTTTAAACCAAAAAGAAAAGCTTACTCAATGTCACCAACTATGTAGTCTTAGATGAACATTTGGATCACAGTGTGCTATTTTACTCTATAGCCCAATAAACGTTAATTTTACAAATTTTCTTCTGCATTGAACAGTCATCACTAATGAAAATTATTATTTTATTAGGTCATTTGGGGAAAGGTGAAAGCAGAAATATGGTGATTCTATGGAAAGGAACAGACCCATAGGAACATAGCCATCATTTCTGGAGTTACTCTTAGGACAAAAATAATCAGTGGGCTGGAGAGAGAGCTCAACGGTTAAGAGCACTGGCTGCTCTTCCAGAGGATTCCCAGAGCTCACATGGCTTACAACTTTAGTTCCAGGGATCTAAAGCGCGATTTTGGCTTCCTCAGACACCAGGCACACACGTGGTGCACATCATACATGCAATCAAAACACCCACACACATAATTTCTTTTTAAAAATCAGACTCAGTTTATATCATAAAGTAAGATTCACTTCTGCACCTCAAACTCTACTTGTTAGGCACTCAAGTGATTGGAATGCTTTCCAAATTGATGACTGAATGCCCAACAGGATCTTTTCATGGTTTTAATATAAGATATTAAGTAGAAGTCATTGGGCCTGCAATGTGTACATGTGAAATGACTTCCCAACCAAATCAAATGATACCCAGTCACCTGCCGTGCCCCTGGCCATGCTGCTGTTGACATGTTCATATGGTGTTCTCGGGGAGGTGGTGGCTTTGGGGATACCAGGAGGGTAAAGGCTTCTTTGGGCCAAGAAAACCAAGGACACAAAAGACAAGGTAGGTAGATACTTGGATTTTGTATCTGCTGAAATTCCAAACAAAAGGAAGATGAAAGGTGCACAGCATTTCCTTTGAGACTCAGGTGAAAAGCAGGACTATGTGCAGCTGTAAGGATTTTGCACACAATGTTGGGTTTCATTGTGTACATTAGTTTACAGTTTTTTACATAGGGGCCTCTGTGATACAGAATAGAACTGACTCTTAATGAGACCGTATGCTTATGTGAGTCCATGTCCTGTATTCTCAGGACAAATAAGATCCATGGATGATATCTGCCTATTAGAATGTTAGTTATTTGTCTCATTGTTGTGATTTAAAAAAAAAAAATTAAAAATCCCTGACAAAAGCAATAGTTTTCTTTTTGACTTACAACTCAAGGATACAGGGAAGTCATAGCAACAGGAGCCTGAGGCTCCTGGTTGCATTGCAAACACAATCAGAAAGTGCGATAAATGCTGGTGTGCAGCTTGGTCTCTCCTTGTGGGAATGGTGCTGCCCACACCCAGAGTGCATTTTCCCACCACAACAGCCTAATCAAGATACCATTCACAGACATGTCAAGATACTAACCTAGACATACCCTCACAGGCATGCGCAGAGGCTACTTTAGCTGGTCTCTCACAGGCATGCGCAGAGGCTACTTTAGCTGGTCTCTCACAGGCATGCGCAGAGGCTAGACTAGGTAGCCTTTCGCAGACAGGTGCAGACAGTAACCTAGCCAGTCTCTCACAGGCATGCCAAATGATCCCAGATGCTGCCAAGCTGAGTGTTAAACGTCAAAGTGAGAAAAGTTCTCTTCACAAGCATTTTTTTCCCCCCAAGTTTCTGCAAGAGACTGTTTCTTCTTTTTAGTCAGGTCAAAGGAAAGCTACAGTGACGAGTATATTTCAAAATTCAGTAATTTTTACCTCTTTATAAAAGCTTTCCATGTAGTTTCATAGTTTAAAAAATGTAAAACTAAGCTGGGTGTGGTAGCACACACCTTTACTCCCCGCACCCAAGGAGGCAGGGGCAGGTGGATCTCTGTGAGTTCAAGGCCAGCCTGATCTGCAAAGTGAGTCCAGGACAGCTAAGGCTACACAGAGAAACTCTGTCTCGAAAAACCAAAACTAAATAAATAATAAACAAAATATAAAACTATTTGTCTTATGGAGAAGGAGACAGGCAAAAGGGCACACTTTGTGTGGCATTTGAATAAAGACGGCTCACAGGGAGTGGCACTACTGGGAGGTGTGGCATTGCTGGAGGATGTGTGTCTCAGATGCTCAAACCAGGCCTAGTGTGGCACCCTCTGTTCCTGCTCTCAGCTGCCTCACCAGCACCAGATCTGCCTGTGTGTCACCATGCTTCCCGCCATGATGATAATGGACTAACCCTCTGAACAGTAAGCCAGCCCCAATGAAATGTTTCCCTTTATAAGAGTTGCCATGGTCATGGTGTCTCTTCACAGCAGTGAAACCCCAAGACAATATTTTCTGTACAAATTTTTTTGGTGATAATGAAAGGATCAATGGCTTTCTGTTTGCTTTGAAACTCGAATGTCTGCACTCTAAAAGCTCACCGATACTTCTAGGTCCGTCAAAGCTGCGGAGCTTTACTGCTCAGCATGTCATGGACCCAAGGCATTTCTGAGCATCAGGACCACTGTGTCCTCCTCTCCTTCCAACTGTCCACACCTGTCGATACCCTCCCCTTTGCTAGGAAGCAGGCTCCAGGAGACTAGGTGTGTCTTAGCTGAGCTCTCCCTCCCAGGACAACATCCAACACACACTAGGGATTTGGAATAGGTTTGTTGAGTGAAGGTGTTGAAGGAGTCACACAAACAGCTGACATGAATTTTACAGAAAGGACACTGCTGCAATAAGCATAGTCAGTAGTATATTTTAAGTAAATAGTATAAGGAGACATGCTGAGACATCCACTCAGCATGGCTTCCCAGGTCCCCATATGAAAGCTGGGGGTACTCTTCCTGAGTGGGGTGAGGCTTTCCCACCCATGTCGAGGCTCCTCAAGCTGCTTCTGGCTCCAACCATCATTCTGAAACCAGCTGAGATGCATCTTATAGGTCCATACCACCTGGGTCTAGTGTTTTGGAGAGTATAGTTTCTTAGACTGTCACCAGTGTCACCTGATGACATTGCTCCCGGGGTTATAATGAGCAGGCACGAGTGCTTCAGACCTCTTGCAACTTGGACAAGCACAGTCTATTCTCTGCGGGGTCCAAAGGGGTCTGAAGCGAGGCTGGCCTGGCTGGGCCAGCCACACGTTCTTTCTGTCACGTGCGGTGAGTGTGCCACAGTGTCTAGGAAGTTGTGAAGCATGCAACACGTCCACAGGTGTTCTTTCCACCTAGGGAGCTAGGGCGTTCTTCTTGAAGAGAAAGGAGAAATGCTGTTACGTTACTTGCATTCTCTAATATTTTTCTAAGTTGCCTGATTGCTTGGATGATTTCTACCCAGCGCCCACCCCACATACAACACTCCTTCCTTCACAGTTACAAAGCTTCCATCATCGACACACTTCACTCAGGCGCTCTTGAACTCTTTCAACTGGGCTGTTCTTTGGATTTTGGTGTTCATGTCTGCCTTGTTTAATACTGGCAAAAATCCTAATTCATTTACTCCCTGTCCTTGCTGGAAAACCTGGACTTACTCAGCCTTTTATCATCATATCTCCGTGCAGGAGCTTTATCTTGGAGCCTGTACCCAAGACAAGCTGTGCAGTGGACGAGAAGGCCAGATCCTCGCCGGGCTTTTTTTTATATTTTTTTAATTATTATTTTAGCAATTGTAAGAACTGGAGAAACAAAGCATTGTGGCTCAGGCTAGAACTTTACCTTCCTGCCCTCTGGAAGACTTGGACTAGGTACCTCTTCAGCACCCATTGAGTGATACATGACTGATTATAGTGCTGGGCGTCAGGGGACAAAGTTCAGTAAACCGGAAGTGTAGAACAGCATTGCTCAGTACAGTGATTGTTGGGTATGTGTGTGACTACCTGAGTTCACATGACTAAGATTAAACACAATTTAAAAAAGGTTTGTGTGACTACTCAAACTTAAATGACTTAAGATCAAATGCAATAACTACCTGAGTTCACATGACTAAGGTTAAATACAATTTTAAAAATGCTTGCGTGAATACTCAAACTTAAATGACTTAAGATTAAATGTAAAAAAAAAAAAAAAAAAAAAATGCAGTGTCTTGGTCTGGGGAGATGGCTCAGCAGGCAAAGTGCTTGCTGTGGATGAGAATCCAAGTTTGATTTCCAGAACCCACATTTTAAGAGCTGGGCATGAGTACACACTTGTACTTCCAGCGCAGGGATGGACATAACCCTGGGGCTTGCTAGCTAGCCAGTCTAGCCCACCTGGTGAGCTCCAGGACAGTGAGAGAGCCTAGTCCTCCTCAAAGGCGGACAGTGTCTGCAGAAGGACACTCAAAGGGTATCCTGTGCTCTTAAAATAGATGCACACATGCATACATATGTACATTGCACACAAATGTCACACACACACACACACACACACACACACACTCTAGTTCTTAGTCACACCAGCCATGTTCCAAGTGTTCATCAGTCATGTGTGGCTGTTGGCTACAGCCCAGATATAGAATACTGTCATCATCAAAGAAAGTTCTCTTGGATTGGAGCTTCTGTCTAAGTTACGTGAGCACAAAGCATATTGTCCATACTATCTCTGTCTGTGTGCTTGGCTAAGAGTTTGCTAGCTGGCCGTCATCTATGGGACGCTCTTGTTAATGCCATTATAGAAACCTTTACGCCATCCGGACACAGATGCCACCACACCTGGCTGGGCTAGAGAAGTACCTTGTCATTGTGGCCATGCCTCACTCCTCGCGGTGTCCCTGAGGCAAACAGGAAAATGGCCTTCATCTTTAAAAAAAAAAAAAAAAACTCACTATGTTAGTTTGGGGGCACCTAGAAAGGATGTTTGTGCCCTGAATGCTGAGTTCCTTCATCTTGGGTCCACTTGACTTGTAATAACCAGAATTGCTACAGTCAGCTTCTGTGCTGGCCTGGGTGGAAACTCAGAGAAAAGGAATGACCAGGGCTGGAGTGAGGGCTCAGTGGCTCAGAGCATGTACCGAGCTTGTGGAAGAACTGGCTTCTGCTCCTAGTGCCCACATGGCAGCCCACAACCGTCTGTAACTCATATGCCAGGGGATCAAATGCACTTTTCTGACCTCCATTTGCATCAACCACACATGTGGTGCACATGCATACATTGCAGGCAAAACATCCATACACTTAAACAAACAAACAAAACAAACAAACAAACAAAAAAGACCCCCCCAAACAAACAAAAAAAAAAACCCAAAAAACCAAAAACTTAAAAAAAAAAAAGGCGATCAGAGGCTCTGAAGTTTCTCTCTCCACCCCAAGCTCTATTTGTCAGTGTTCCCCAGGTGCCCTGGTCTAGACTCAGCTAGCTCAGGCAGCCCATTGACACTGTGTGGCTGGCTTCTGCTTGCCCAGAACCCTTCCAGGCCATCAGTGCCAGTCACAGTCTTTTGTCCCTTAAGCGAGACAGGATTCATTCTTGTCTGGACACTGTGAACTGGGAAACACTGGGGTGGTGACACACCTAGTGTCCTTAGGGGGCTGATTTCTCGAGAACTCTCTGGGTTCCTGCTCAGTTAGGATCAGATGCCAAGACCCAGCCAGCAAGCAAATCAACTAGAAATTCCAAGATAAAGTAACAAGCCATTTGTATTAGGAACAAACTGTATTTTCCAAGTATTAACCTAAAAATGTGCGTGTCTTATCTGTGAGTCCATCTGGCACCCTGCTGTGCACTGTTTGTGTTTGCATCAGTTCAACATTATAGTATTTAAATTACAATTTGGAGGATTAGCTGTTGGATCTGGTAACAAAGAATTTCATTCTTTTTTTAAAAATTTATTTTTATTTTATGTACATTGGTGTTTGGCCTGTATGTGTGTCTGTGTGAGGGTGTCAGATTTTGGAGTTGTAGACAGTTGTGAGTTGCCATGTGGTTGCTGGGAATTGAACCCGGGTCCTCTGGAAGAGCAGTCAGTGCTCTTAACCACTCAGCCATCTCTCCAGCCCGAAGAATTTCTTTTTAATATTTTCTATTTCTGCACAAATTTTAATGAGTTATTCAAGTTTTGCTAAGATCTGTAGGGATTGTTGGGGGTCCTCATCCAGGACCATCTGCCTAGGAATTGTGGCACGTGCCTGTAGCCCCAGCACTTGGGAGGTGGAAATGAGTGGATCAGGAGTTCAAGGTCATCCTTGGCTACATAGTGAGGTCAAGGGCTCCTGGGATATCCATGTGAGACCCTGTAGGGAAGGCACCTGCCTTGTAGGCTTTACCACCTGTCTCTCAGATAGAGAATGCCGCCCCCTCAGAATCTTGATGACAGCACAATGGGGGGCCCCTCCCTCTGTGACAGGAACTGCTTTCCTAGGGCAGGTGGGGTCTGGCCTGAGTCTGAAGTCTAGGGTGAAGAGAAATGAACTAATAAACAGAACAAGGACACGGGAGTCTCCATCTCGGACAGGAGCAGGAACCCTGCCCTACTCCTACTTTAGTCCAGGGCAGATCAGGACCGTCCCTTCTGTATTTCTCTTTCTCTCTCTGCTCTATCCCCGACTCTGATCCTGCTATTTGAACTCTGGTTATAGCCCACATTTGCTGGAAATGCAGACACTCGAAGGTAGGTGAGGAGGCAGGAAGAACAAATAACAGATTACATGAGTGGTTCTCGACCTTCCTAAGGCTGTGACCCTTTAGCACAGTTCCTCACGTTGCGGTGACAACCCCCCAACCATAAAATCATTTCCTCACTACTTCATAACTGTAATGATTCTACTGTTATGAATCATAGTGTAAGTATCTGATATGCGGCACCCAAAGGGGTCACGACCCACAGGTTGAGAACCACTGTGTTAGAGCCGCAGTAGGTAAGAGCCAGAGTCTAGCCACAGAGCTCTCCTGACTAACCAGAGAGGTGGTCCATATTGGTTCCATGGTCCCGCATTCCTTTGTCCACAGTCCTGGTACGTCTGTGTGGCAGCAACGGCAGGAGAGCCTCTCCCCAAGATGAGATTGATGGCTCGCCCGGTGTGGCTGGAGGAGTGGGTGGGTGGGACCAAAGGTGGGGACTAGAAAAAGGAGAACTATTCAGCAGGGCTGTTGGGAGGGGTAGGGACAAGGATGGAGGAGTAACAGGAGAGGGGGGGAAGCCGAACAGTGCGCTTAGCGGAAAGTCTGGAGGTGCTGGGCACGGAGAGCCTTAAGGTGGGGTAGTAGGAAGGGGCTGTCAGAGGAGGGAAAGAGGTGGGGCAGAAAACAGAGAGGGACGGGTCTTGCTGGAGAGGAGGCTGAAGTCTGGAAGATGGAGTCGTCAGCAGAGGAAGGTGGGCTTGATGATGATGAGAGGGCGGAGAGCCAGGTGAGGAGCGAGGCTGCAGCTGAGATGAGAAGGTCCGAGGAAGCTTTCTGGTCATCTTTCATCACATCACCATAGCCAGTGTCTGAGCAAGTGTCAGCCCTGCTCCGGCATTTGTTTCACACATCGCTTGTTACATCATCCATTATGAGTTTACACCCCGCCCTTTTGATGCACTGGGTGGGTGTTCTGACAGCCAGGGTTGACCCCATTGCTGGGGCTGAGCAATCTTGTCAAATAGCAAAGAGAAGAAAGAAATGGGGCTGTAACCTTAGTCTCTTCCTGTTCTCCAAATAACACGCTTCCTCCCCCCCCCCCCCGCCTCCTCAATAGATGAAGCTTGGTCAAAGGGATAGAACAGAGCCAAGAGTTTGGGGCAGGCAGCAGCAGTCCTGTTGGGAGAATTGGGAAAATGGGAAAAGCTTAAACCGTCAACTTCAGACCACCTAGGGAAGAGTCTCAGTGAGGGCTGTCTGTTTTGAGTTGGCCCGTGGGCATCTTTTGGGGGGGTGTTGTTTTAATTGTTGTGGAAGAGCCATCGCACCATGGGCAGTACTATCCTCTGAGCGGAACGTCCCGGAATATGTGACAGTGAAGCAACAGAGCTGAGTGGTGCGAAGAGGCACCTCCGAGCCACCTCTCCAGCTCTGTTGTCTAATCCTTAAGCAGAATCATAAACCCGGGGGTGAGCTGGTGGGATGACTGCTGCCTCCTGAAACACGTTAGTGACTGTAGGCTGCACCTTCTCACGTCTTGAGATGCCTACTCCGTGTGTTTGTTCGAGAGCTTTCCAACACCCTGGCCTCGTTTGGCAACTCTACTTCCTATGTCTGGTTTCTTTCCTTGCCATGCAAATCCCAGACTCTTTTGGGCTCCTCTTCTGAGCTCACCTCTACAGTATTCTGATTTTTCCTGCCTTGGTCCGACTTTATTCCTCTCCCTTCCCACTTTGATAAAACTTCAGTCGTGTGCCTAAGCCATCCAGCCGCATGGGAAGCAGGCTTGACTGGGTTCTCACTGGCTGGTCCTCGCCTCTCCTGGATTAAACTACAACTGGGGTGTCCCTGAAGAGGACGCTGTTCCCCTTGCACGTGTTAGTACCTCAAGTAGGGCTTCAGAGTGGTACTTCACAGGCAGGAGGGGTGTGTCCTTGTAGTGTTGCAGTGGTTCTCTCAGGGCCTTTAAAGTCACTCTTGATCTCTTCCTATTTGACAACCACTTGATTTTTTTGCTACCCGCCACCGCTTGCCTTGTCCTGTCCTGCTGGATCCTCTTCTGATGAAAACTGTAGCGCTTTTCTTAGTTTTGTTCTTTGATTTATTTATTTATTATTATGTATACAGTGCTTTGTTTGCATGTACTCTTGCAAGCCAGAAGAGGGCACCATATCACATTACAGATGGTTATGAGCCACCATGTGGTTGCTGGGAATTGAACTCAGGACCTTTGGAAGAGCAGGTGGTGCTCTTAACCACTGAGCCATCTCTCCAGCCCCCCTTAGTTTTGTTCTTGCTGTGTCTTTAATGTTCATGTAGATGGCCTGATCTGGTTCTAGCTTCTTTTTTCCCTGTTTTCCGTTTAAATTAAAAAAAAAAAAAATTTATTTTATGTGTCCGAGTGTTTTGCCTGTGTGTATGTCTGTGTACCGTGTGTGTGTCTGATGCCCTTGCAGGTCAGAAGACGGCATCAGATCCCCCTGAAACTGGAGCTATGGATGGTTGTGAGCTGCCTCGTGGATGCTGGGAACTGAATCCAGGTCCTCCGGAAGAGCGACAAATACTGTTAACCACGGAGTCATCTCTCCAGGCCCGCTGCTCTGGTTTCTGTGCCACCTACACTCCATGCCGCTGGATCATATCTTGTGCTATTTGTTAGCTGGGACTTATCTCACCCCTGAAGTCACTTCCTTAGACATTCAGTTTTCTGACCCTTTATACGCGCTTTGTATCTGTGTGTTCATAATGTAGTTGTGACTGCTGTTATTTCTCTGAGGCCTTTCTCATGAGAGTTCACTCCCTGGGGAGATAGGAGCATCTGCCCTCTTTTATGTGGCCCCAGTGACAAACTAGAGTATAGTTCCACTAGATTTCAACTGGGGGAGCCAATGGGTTTATCAGTCTTATGGAACACCAGCGAATGATTGCTTACGGGGTGGGGATGCCCCAGAGCAGCCACGGTGGAAGCTTTTCACCTAGCACGGATGATGACTTCCCCCTAGCTGCATAGATGGCAGCCTTTTTTTCAGTTAACTTTCCCTAGCACCTCTGGGGGGCCTGAGACTATGGGCAGTTAGGGCAGCATTGCACACAAACGGCGGGGTGGAGCGGCTGGAATCCTTGCCGAGGGGCTTGTGACTCTCTCCAGCCTCTCCTTTTTGTGCGGGCAGTGCCAACAGTCAACAATCCAGCAGAGTAGGATCTGGTACGCAGGCATAGCTGGTCTGATGAAGATGGTGGCTGGTTTGCTCAAAGGGCTTCATTCCACAGAAGGCCCCAGTCCACGCATCCTTCTCACTCCTTCTCTGCCTGCTTTGATCAGCCATCAGCCCCTCCTTGTTCACTTCGGATTTTCATGTTTTTAGTGACCTTTCAAACCATTCTGTAAAAATTTTCTCTCCATTCTTTTTTTTTTAAGTGTATTTATTTTATATTTATGTTTGTGAACCTGAGTTCTATACGTGCCACGTATATGCATGAGCCTCTGGAGGTTGGAAGAGGGCTTTGGATCCCCTGGAACTGGATGGTTGTGAGCCACCATGTGGGTGCTGGGAGCCGAACCCAGGTCCCCTGCGAGAGCAGCAAGGGCTGTTAATACTGAACCATCCCTCCAGCCTGCATTCAGGACCTTGTTCTGAAGCCCAGAAAATGTAGTCTCCACATTGCTCAGGTCTGGATCTCTCGGTGTTCACACTGTATCTGGGCACCACGGTGAGCTCTGTTTTGTTACAGGGTTTCTGAATGTAAATGGTTTAGGAACACACATAGTGCAAAGACATGCATACAGGCAAAATACCCGCACACCTAAAATAAAATAAAAATTGAAAAAAAAAAAAAAAACTAAGGTGAAAAGGAGAGTGGACTCACACTGTGTGAATGGCTGCCCTGCCCCAGGGTCTATGTCTTTAATACATTACTAACAAGGCTTAGATGGTGTTGTTAACATCTCTATAGATGCAAAAACACATTTGATAAAGTTTAACTATTTATCTGTTCATGATAAAATTGTACAACATTGGAAGTAGAAAGTAATTTCTTTCGTCAGATACAATTTTTCTATAGAAAACCCAAGGCACGGAGCAGTACAACCTGGAAGCGTTTCGTTTTGAGATTGAATAAAGGCAATAGAGCCAGTCAGCACTGCTACACACCATTATACTGATGACCCAGGAGTGGCATAGAACAGGAAAAAGAAATAAAGATTGCACAAGAAGAAATAAGGTTAATATGACTGCATACATTGAGAACCTAGAGAATTTACAGGTTACAAGGCATAAGCGAATTTCTGTCACTAGATTAAGTTAAAATTAACTCAATTGCAATTCTTCCTCTTTGTAACAGCAATAAACTCTTAGATTGCTAACTAAATTTAACTAATAGCTAAGTTATTAATTAATAATTTGAAAATAAAAACATTAAAAAAATCCAAGCCACTCAAATAGTATTAGTTTATCCAATATCTAGAAATTAATAAAATGAAAAATGTTCCGGGCCCTGTTATGGTTTGAAGACAAACTGTCCTCCATAGGCTCCTATATGTCAGCTAGTGATCTCTGATGCCAGTGCTGTTGTGGGAGGCTGTGGCTCCTGTCTGTTGGAGGCAGATCACTGAGATGCCCACACCCACTGATTCCTGATCCTCTCAGATGTGAGGCACCTCTGCCATGTCCTCCGGCCTCCGTGAACCTCATCGTGTCTTCCATGAGTCAAAATAGAGCCTTTCTCCCTTAAGTTACTTCTGTCAGAGCAACGAGAAAAGTCACTAGTGCAACTCTTCACTTCAGAGCATGGTTACAATCCAAGGGCCACTGAGGAATACACAGACAAATGGAGAGATGTGTCGTGTTCACTAATGCGAAGACTCAGCATTATGAATAAGAAAGAGGAAGGTGCTCAGATCTTATAGCTTTAATGAAACAGCAAACAAACGACAGGTGTGTTCATTATTTAAGGTGTTTGAGTGAGTGGGAAGGACATCCTGACTTTTTTGTTATATGGGAATTCAAATAACTAAGACAATTTTGATGCACATAGCAGGGTGCCTTCAAACCTATAAAACCAGAGTAATTAAGACAGCCAGGAGGGGGTTGGGAAAGGCATCCTGTGGATGTAAAGAGATGTGTGAGAACATTTACAGATCTGGAGGAAGACGATGGAGGAGGGTTGAGGGGAAAAAATTCATATTTCTAGAAAGAACATGTGACATCTAAAGATCAGAAAGAAGGTCACCTAGGCTGAGAGCAAGGGAGGCTGCTGAGCAAAACAGTGGCTCTTGAGGGCCGTGAAGACATTGCTGTTTTTATCTTAAGAGGCCTGGGAAGTTGTTAAAATGTTGAAACAGTGATGCTCTGAGACTTGTAACTTCCATGGAGCATTCTAGATACAATGTGAAGGATAGCTTATCAGGTGCAAGCATATGTGTGTATGCGTGCATGTGCGTGTTTGTGTGTGCATGTGTGTACATGTGCATGCGTGCGTGTGTGTGTGTGTTGGCGTGCATGTGTGCGTGCGTGTGTGTTTGCGTGCATGTGTGTGTGCATGCGTGCATGTGTGTGTGTTTGCATGCATATGTGTGTGTGTATGTGTGCATGTGTATGTGCACAGTGTATATTTCATTCATGTCTCCTGGAATATAGTGGCCATTATGACCTTCAGCTTTTTTTTTTTTTTTTTTTAAGATTTGGAAGGTTTTACTTTTAATTTACCATGCCTCCACCTTAACATGGCCCTCCCCCTCCCCAAAAGCTCTTTTCTAACTTCCTGGCTTCCACTTCTGTGCCTCATGAAACACTAAACAAAAGACTCGAAGGCAGGATCCACATGTGAGCGAAAACATACTGTGTGTGTATTTCTGGGCCTCAATGACCTCACTCATTCTAAGTTTTTTTGGTTCCACACATTTACCGTGTCTTTTTTCTTTATAGCAGGGTAATATTCCTCTGTGTGTACGTACCGTATTTTTCTTATCCATTCATCTGTTGAAGGGCATCTAGTTTGATTCCATTTCCTAGTTAGTTGTGAATAGAGCAGACGTGAACGTGATGTGTAAGTCTCTGTGGTAGGATGAGAAGTCCTTTGGGATTAGGGAATTAGGGAAAAGTTAGGACAAGTTTCCTCACGTGCCTCTAAGGGACACTGCCACCGCGTCACTTCTCTTTTTTTTTGCGTGGTTGCTGGTGAGGTCCCCGCTACCTAATAAACTACAGTTCTTCCTCTTTTTTTTTTTAAGCCGCAGTTCTTAATGATGCTCCTCTCATCTTCTGAAGCAGAGAAGTTAACAAGTCTCCCAGGAATTCTTAGTTCAGAGCAGCTCAGCTGCAGCATAATTGGCCTGCATCCAGGATGGGGGCTCCTGGGGCAGCAGAACAGAAGAGTGGCCCCAGGAACTGCCGAGTGAACTGGGAGACTCTCAGCAACAGGGGGAGAGGAGCTGAGAACTCTCAACTAACGTTACTTTAGTTTAATTGGGATTAGAGGCAGGCAGCTTTCTGTGTAATTGGCAGTTTTTATATCCTCCAGGGAAGTGCCAGGCTAATGCAGAGCTTTCTGGAGATCCCCGTGGCCCAGAGTCTGGGCCTTGTAACTGCACTTGCAAAGTGGCATACACACACACAATAGCCTCAGGCAGGTCTCTCAATTCAGGAGACAAATGCTGCTGTCTCAGAAGCTTCCTGCCCCTCCAGCTGGCCTTGACATCACAAGTCTGTCCCCCAACATCAGAGTTTCTTGGATAATTGAAGGCTGTTGCTAGTCCTTACACGACAGCTCAGGGACTGGCAACAGGGTGACATCTGCAACCCCTGACGCCTTTATTGCCAGGGTTTGTAATTTTTTAAAAAATTTTTTTCTCTAAGAGTAAATAGTAGTGAAAACATGACAGTCAGCCAGTTCAATACCCTCGTCAACACTAATTCTCACACCAGAATTCAAATCTGCCTCTAGATAGGCAGCACAGTCTCCCTGTGGGTCCCACAATATGGGGAGTAGGGACTACTTCTGACATGGACTCGGGCCTCCTAATGTTGTTCACTTCCACCCTGGCAGGGTGGCCTTGCCAGGACACAGAGGAAGAGGTTACACATAGTACAGAGGACACTGGATAAGCTGAGGTCAGATGTTACGGGAGGAGGGCTCCCCTCTCTAAGGGCTTGGCATTCTTAAAGTCTGATCATAAAGAGAAAATTATTCAGACCCAAACTATCAATTGAGCCAATTTGTCTCTGGTCCTGTAAGGATGAAGCCAAAGTTCAGTCAGGGACCCTGTTGGCAACAAGTTCATGATCACAGAATCAAAAGTGACTGTTATCAGTTGAGAATGGTGACACAGGCAGGCCTGGGACCTGGCATTTGGTAGCTGGAGGTGAGTGGGGTCGGAAATTGAAGGTTGATCTTGGCTATGCAGCAAAACTGTAAGAGGCTCCATCTCAAACAAACAAATGGCCACACTGAATGACTGTCAGGGCACATTGCCTTTTTTTTTTTCCTTTTCCTTCCTAACATTAACTTTTGGAGGGGAAAGAAGGAAAATAGAAGTGGAAACTATGATTAATAAAGCGTTAATATTCTAAGAATAAAAGCTATAAATCTATTCAATTCATTGTCATTTCTCATCATTGCCAAAATTGGAAAACAGTCAGCCACTTATTTTTCTTCCTTCTTTCCTTCTTTCCTTTCTTTCTTTCTTTTTTTCTCAGAGACAGGGTTTCTATAGCCTTGGCTGTCTTCGACTTGCTTTGTAGACCAGGCTGGCCTCGAACTTACAGAGATCTGCCTGCCTCTGCCTCCCAAGTGCTGGGATTATAGATGTGCACCACTTATTTCATTTTTAAACAGTCTTAGTGGGAATTAGCACATAATTTAATTTGCATTCCACTGATCACTAATGAGGCTGTGATCTTTTCAGGTGTTTTTCAGCTGTATTCTTATTTTTTTGTGGTCTTTCTGTTCAGGTTACTGGCCTACTTTTGAGGTGTTACATGCTATAAATATTTGCCCTTTCTATCTTATGTATACTGTGTATATTTTTAGATGTCAAGTGTAGGTGTCTCTTTTCTGTATACAATATTTTTTAAAGATTTATTTATTTATTATTTATACAATGTTCTGCCTGCATGTACACCTGCGTGGCAAAAGAGGGCACCAGATCTCATTATAGATGGTTGTGAGCCACCATGTGGTTGCTGGGAATTGAACTCAGGACCTTTGTAAGAGCAGATAGTGCTCTTAACCACCTCTGAGCCATCTCTCCAGCCCTACAATATATTTTAAATATTTAAATATTTTCTTCCAGTGATTTTTGAAATATATATATATACATACATATATATATGTATATGTGTGTGTGTATGTGTGTGTGTATATATATATATATATAAAATTTGCCAAACAGGTCAGTCCCTTCCCTTATGGCTGTCTGCCTGTTCCTCCTCAGGTATTCAGGCTACAACCTCAATTCATAAGAATATTATAGGGGCCGTCTCACTGGTTGAGAGTATGTAATGCTCTTTCAGAGGACAATTTTGTTCCCATCACCCATGTCAGGCAGCTCATGACTACCTGTAACCCTAGCTTAATGGGATCTGATGCCCTCTTCTGGCCTTCACGTCACCTATACCCACACACAGACATATCTAAACACACCTACATATAATTAAAAATAAATATAATTTTTCACTTTCATTGGGAATTTACTTTTTATCATGATGTGATACTTTCCCTTTTCTCATTTAGTGGGTAAGTAAAACCTGACTATGTTTTATTATTTTAACATATAGCTAAATTTCAGTTAACGTTTTATTAAAGATTCCTATATCTATTATTTGGTTTTAAGATTCATTTTTTAATTATGCATATGGGTGTGTGTCTGTGTGTATGTGATGTGCACACGGGTGCAGGCACTAGTGGAGGCCAGAGGCATATGATTCCCTGGAGCTGGAGTTACAGGCCACCTGATGTGGGGGCTGGGAACCAAACATTTTTGTTGTTGTTGTTTGTTGATATATAGTTTATCATTTCCATTTTGATTTTCTTTTAATCCTAAGAGTAATGTAAGTAGATTTAAATTTTCTAAGCATATATTTTATTTGATTACATGCTACTTTGTGTGTGTTTGTGCATGTATGCATGCATGATCATATGCAGATGCGTGTGTGCACACACATATATATATTTATGCAGATGCATGCATGCATGTGTGTGTGTGTATGTGTGTATCTGTGCATGTGTGTGTACATACTTGCGTGGGAGCTGGAGGTTGATGTTGCTGTCTTCCTTAGCTGCTATCCACTTTATTTTTTGAGAGAGTCTTTTACTGAACCTGGAGCTCACCAATTAGGCTATATTGTCTGGTCAATGAGCTGCAGGACCCTGGCTGTCTCTGCCTTCCCAGCAGCTGATATTACAGGCATAGGCTGATCTGCCCAGATGTTATGTAGAAATGCTAGGTGCTCAACTCAAGTCCCCGTGACTGTCCACTGTCAATTACGCTGTCTTCCACCTCCTTGTTTTTGAAACAAGTAATGGAATGCCTTCTTTGTTTTTTATCTCAAGATTGCTTTGGCCACTTGATTTTTTTCTCTCCGTGTGGTTACCTACCCATTTTAGGATGTTTTCTGGTTTTCAGAAGGAAGTCATTTGGTGTTTTTCCAGAAATATAATATCATTTGTAACTAATTGGGAAGTATGGATATTTTAACACTATGGATTCTTCAAATCCCTGAACACAACTGTCCATCTCTTTGTGTCATCCTTTTTCAGTTTTATAGTTTTTATCATAGAGGTTTTCCACATATTTGGTAAATTTACACCTTGGTGTGTGTGTGTGTGTGTGTGTGTGTGTGTGTGTATGTGTGTTCATTTTGTGTAGCTATTAGCAATGTATTTGCTTTAGAGTATTTGATCATGCTGTGAACCACAAGATTGTGTGGTTTTCTGGAAAAACCTATTTCTAGTTGTGGTGTGGCTCAGTCCTAGCACACGCCTTTAATCCAAGATCTTTCTGCTTGAATTAATAAAATTAACCATAGGTCAAGAGGTGGAGAAAGCACTCAGTTGACAGGGAGTGAATATAGGAAAAACTCATAGATAGCAAGAGAAAGTCAGGAGGATGGATAGAGAGACATGCAGAAAGTAGAAGGGAGGGGTGTTCAGTTTAAGTGTTTTTGAGATGGTGTAGGGAAGGGGTCTTCCTTCTGGGACATCCACTGAGAAGGAAGGTAAGTTGGGTGCTTCCTCTGCCTCTTTGAGCTAGCAGGCTTTTACCCCAGCATCTGGCTCCCTAGTCTTTATTGGTATAATTGAACAATTGATGTTTTGTTAAAAACAAAATTTGGCAGTCCAACATATGGCTCAATTGCATTACAGAGAAATCACACCAGTTACAGACAAACTGACAAGCCATCAGATTTGGTAAGTCATCTGGAAAGTCCTCAAGGAGAGAGTTAAGGATGGGAAATGCCATAATACAAGGCATTACCTTGTATAGTACTACTTTAGGTGGCTTAAAAATAGAAGCAGAAGCCAGGCATGGTGGCACATGTCTTTAATCCCAGCACTCGGGAGGCAGAGGCAGGTGGATCACTGTGAGTTCGAGGCCAGCCAGGTCTACAAAGTGAGTCTAGGACAGCCAAAGCCACACGGAGAAACCCTGTCTCAAAAAACCAAAACAACAACAACACAATAGAAGCAGAAAATGAAAAGATAAATGACTTAAATGAAATTAGCTCAATACCAATTATGATTATTATTATTATTTTGGTATTTCCTATTTTACCATTAATAGCCATAGTGGCTTTCTGTGCCACCAAAAAGAAAAATGCCTCAGAAATACAGGAAAAAGAAAAATATGAAAATTGGATTGATAAGATACAAACCTTAGAAGAAAAACTAGAAAGACTTATAAATAAAAATGAGAAAAATACTCACACACAGATAAATTTAGACAAGAACCTACCACACCACCACATGATGAAACTGAAGAGGCATATGGCTCAAGGTTGTTAGAGATCCAATCTTAGTTTATCCAGTTACTATAAAAGACCTACCAGAAATGATAGGCATCCCCAAGGTTATAAAGAAGTTAAATGATATCCTATATAGGAGATTTAAAGAAGTGATTGTTTCATAAGGTATGCATTCACCCTATGTGAAGCAAATATTAAATTCATGGCAAGTCAGAACAGAATATCTCCTAAGACTGGGAAGAATTGGCAACAGCAATATTGGAAACTGGTCTTCAGTTACAATGGTGAACATGTTAGAAAGAGGAAGCAAGGTACATAGAACAATAATATATGGCTAGAAGTATTAATATTTCCCAGGATCAGTTGGTAGGTGAAGGTCAGTATGCTGAGTTACAAAGCCAGCTTGAATTTGATGATCATACCTTGGTGTTATGTCGTTTAGTAGCTTTAAATGATTGGGAAAAGATTGAAGAATTAGGGAAGATGGCTTCACTGATTTTTTTTTTCTTTGCAAAGATGGACTTCAGCTGTAAATAGAATAGTATCAGATTCAGAAATCAGAAAAATACTAATTGAATCTTTGGCTTTTGAAAATGCTAATTCCGAATGCAAAGAGGTGATCAGGCCTTTAAAGGCAAAATCAACACCAATAAATGAATGGATTAGAAATACAGCTGAGCTGGGAGTGGTGGTGCACGCCTTTAATCCTAGCACTTGGGAGGCAGAGGCAGGTGGATCACTGTGAGTTCAAGGCCATCCTAGTCTACAAAGTGAGTCCAGGGCAGCCAAGGCTACACAGAGAAACCTTGTGTTGAAAAAAACAAAACAAAACAAACAAACAAACAAACAAAAGAAATACAGCTGATAGTGGATCTCATGTTTATGACACTACTCTGATAGGAGAAGAAATTTCTAAAAGTTTTAAGAAAAACTGTACATAAGCAGGACACAACAGCTGTTGGTCTTTTAAAGGTACCAACTGCCCTACCTTTAAAACGGTTAACAAGGCATGAAAAAAATAAAAATAAAAATAAAAATAAGTAGTTTTGGATGATAATTTACCAAAAGCACACTTGCCTTACTGGCATGAAATGAAAAAATAGGTTTTCTTTACCCACATGTCTTAATTCCGTGTTAGAATGTTAGACCGTAGCTTGCCACGTGGCCCACGTTATCTTGGATATAAGCTTTTGAGTTTTCTTCTTAAAAGGAATAATTTTTGGTTTTTGATATCAAAAACACAGCTAAGAGATTTTAAATGTTTTAAATAAATTCAAAGGGTTACTACAGTTCGAACTTGTTTTCTAAATCTCTAAGAGTTGGAGTTATTTGGATCTAAGATAAAATATTTGAGCAAGAGCTGGGTGTGGCGGTGCACACCTGTAATCCCAGCACTCTGGGAGGCAGAGGCAGGCAGACTGCTGTGAGTTCAATGCTAGCCTAGTCTACAAAAAACAAGCAAGCAAACGAATAAAGAACAACATAAGAAACAAAACAAAACAAAACAAACAAAGGAGTCCAGGAAAGCCAAGGCTACACAGAGAAACCGTATCTCAAAAAAATAAAACAGCTAAACAAAACAAAACAAAACAAAAATTGAGCAAGGTGGTAGCACATGCCTTTAATCCCAAGCAGAGACCAACGGGTCTCTATAAATTAGTTGTTTTCTAAATTCTAGAGTTACAGTGAACATGGTGGTGTGGCACAAACCTTTAATCCCACCATCCAGGGACAAAACTCAGATACAGCTCCTAATTGGTATGTTTGTACACTAGAGAAATGACATATCGTATTTACAGATTGTTATAAAAGCCCTCTACAGGGTTACTAGAATGGCAGCTGATTTCCAATGGGTCAGGAACAAAGAGCAATTTTGTGACTGCTGGTGAGTTTGTCTCCGCGCGCGTAACCCTGACCAATATTGAACCAGATGAACCCTAATTATGGATACCATATTTATTGATGAAATGGCAGCTGGGGACTCTTCCTAATGCAAAAAAAGGAGCACACCAACATTTGCCTGTTGGCTTCTATTGCAAATGTTTTCCATATACAGAGAATAAATATTCTCTCTTTGAGAAACAAAATCTGGACATTTTCCGAGGCATGGAGAACCTTATACTCAGTCACTGCCAACCACCCTATGGTCATAAGCACAACCCTTACAATGATGGATTGGATCCGTTGGAAGGCAGAGACCTTTGTAGGCTTATCCATGGAAACAAAGGTTTACAGTGGAACTGGTACCTAGCGGAATTCCTTTGTGACCAGGCTGTAGTAGCAAAGGGCTCTATGCCTTTCTACTCAGTTTCCTATAATCCCATTCCTAAACTGCTCATCCCTCCCCCAAAAGAGGCACCTATTGAAGCGTGGGGACCTACAGAATAGTCACAACATTTGGCTAAATGCATGGTTTAGTGACTGTTCATCAACCACTGATGGAACCAAAACTAATGGAAAGCGGCAACCAATAGACTGGGGGATGGGCTGGACAATACTGAGGAAGGAACCACAAAGTCAACTCAGCATTACTGGATATAAGACAAAGAACTAGGAAGGCAAATGGGAAATCTCTATCTTCTCCACCTCTTGGTCTGTGTGCAATGGTTTAGCTATATGACCATCAAAATGGTAAGGCACTAACTGGCAGATAAATGGCAAAGATATCTGGTCATGGGAGACATGAACGGAGATAGCAAAATCTGACAAAACTTAGCAAAGACTGCATGAATGCAAGACAGGAAAACACCTGAAAATAATGTAATAGTGGACAAAGTGACATCATAGTTAATTCAGACTAGAATATTAAAATTGCCCAGGGAGCAAATTTAGAATGAATCAGCAAGGATGATAGATTATATGTCCAAAAAAACTTGAAAGTTTACCCCTAACACTAAGGGGAAATGGAGAACTAAATTAAACCAGGACAGTTCTGTGAGAATAATGATTATAAGGAGTCCATATCCAGGCAATGGTTCAGACCTTTAATCCAGCACTCAGGAGGCACATGCCTTTAATCCTGACATTTGGGAGGCAGAGGCAGGTACATAAGAATTCCAGTGAATTAAGTGTAAAAGCTACTTGCAGAAGGCAGGCTGAAATTCAAAATGAGTGCTCTCTGTGATCTAAAAAAATAAATAGACTTAAACCTTGAATTAATATATAAAGAGAAAGGGGAATATAGGTGTATTTACCTACACATACTCAGAGATATTTAGTTTCAAATTTTCAAAAGAACTTAAAAAAAAATTCCAATGGAAAGATAATACTTTTTCTGTTGCTCAAAGCCATTTTTCCCTAGGAAAGATATAATCTGCCAAAAAAGGAACCTCCCAGAGTCAGAACTGGGCCAGGGTTTTGTTTTTATCTTCTCAGGAGAATAAAAGCATCCAACTAAGGAATCTGAGACCACTGACAAGTGAAACATCTGAAGAAAATGGACTGACCATCAAGAGAAAATGTCCCAGGAAAAAGACTAAATTGGCTAAATGGTATCACTGCCCTCTACAGAGACAATTGGTCCCAATCCAATTAAAAATTAAAGCCAGCTTTGGAATTGGAGCGTGGCTCTTTCCTTCTCTCAAACCTATGCATACTTCTTAAAGAAAAACCCAAAATCTCTGTCTCATATCAGAAAACCTACCTGGTACAGAAGAGAAGAAAATAAAAATTGTGGGACTATTTTATTGCCACTAATCTCATGTTTTGGTTTTCATTTTAACCTCTAAAACTTTTCTTAAGGTATACATATTATCTCAAAATTTATAAGGTTATTATGTATATGTAAACTTTCTGTCATTATGCTAACAGTCACACAAAGTGCTAACTAAACAAGCTTCATCCAGCTTCCTGTGTATGCTTTCAGGTTGGAGTCTGAAGCAAGTAAGTGGGAGCCAAGTTTGTGTCCCTTGGATGCTCTTAGTAAGTTGTGGTCCTCAAACCTTTTGGAGATCTGCTGAATATGGCATTTTAAATGTTTAATTTCTCTACAGTAAACCACGACCATCTCTGAGGTCTCAAAGAAGATGATGGCGCGTTGCAACAATGAATCCACCTGGATTGTAACACTAACCATTGGGGGAAAACTGCCTCACGCCTCTTCTGCCACCAGGTTTTGCACAAACACTGGGCACCTTCGGGTTGACTGCTGTGTTTTACCAAGCCAGGATCGCCAACTGAGCTGACAAACACCACCCAAAGATCAGCTTCTGACTACACACTGCTTAGGACAAAATTCTTAATCCTAAAACTGCCAAAATAAACCAAACTGGACTTTGTGGAAAGCATGGCCAGAAATAGCTTCATTACTGTAAATACCTGTACTGTGTTAGAGTTAAAACCTTTCCTTTTTATTTAATCAAAAAGGGGGAGGGGCTGGAGAGATGGCTCAGCGGTTAAGAGCACTGCCTGCTTTTCCAAAGGTCCTGAGTTCAATTCCCAGCAACCACATGGTGGCTCACAACCATCTACAATGAGATCTGGTGCCCTCTTCTGGCATGCAGGCAAAACACTGTATAGTAAATAAATAAATAAATGAAACAAGAAGTCTCATTGATATATTAAAAAAGGGGTGGGGGACGTTGTAGGATATTTGATCACACTGTTAACTCTTAAGATTGTGTTGTTTACTAGAAAAACCTGTTTCTAGTTTGTGGTGTGGCTCAGCCCTAGCACACACACTTTTTTTTTTTTTAATCCAAAAGCTTTCTGCTTGAATTAAATAAAATACAAGCCACTAGGTGACAGGGAGTGAACATAGGAAAAACACCATAGAGAGTAAGAGGAAGTCAGGAGGATGAATAGAGTGACACACAGGAAGTAGAAAGGAAGGACATTCGGTTTGAGGGTTTTTGAGATGGCATGAGAAAAGGTCTTCCTCCTGGGACATCAGCTGAGGGTAAGGTCAGCTGGGTGCTTTCTATGCCTCTCTGAGCTAGCAGGTTTTCACCCCAGTGTCTGGCTCTGGAGTCATTATTGGTAAAATCAAACAACTGAGATTTTGTTAAAAGCAACACATGCTGCTTCCTTTTTCAGACAGTTCTCTGTTGGTGTGTAGTAACATTACTGACTTTTATGTGTTGACTTGTGTCCTGGAAGTTTCCTGAATTCATTTACTGGTTCTGATGGATCCTGGCAGATTTTGAGGTTTCCTGTGTAGATGATCATGCCATCTACAAAGGGCAACAGCTTGGCTTCCTCTCTTTGTGTTTGGATCCTCTTCCTTTCTTTCTCGTTTGGTTTTTCAGGCTGAGACTTCCAGTGGTTTGTTGAATAAGAGTGGCTAAAGCAGGCATTCCTGTCCGCGTCCACATCTTAGAAAGCCTTCTGTTATTTTCCGTTCATGCTGTTAGATACTGGTTCGTGATACATGACTTTTATTGTGTTGAAGTGTGTTAAATAATCTATTCTGAGACTTTTGTTACAAAGAGGCGATGAATGATATGATTTTGGGGCACTTATTTAGATGAGCATATGGCTTTTCTACCTCAGTCTACTAATGTGGTCCCTCACGTTTATTGATTTGCATATGTGGCAGCGCCCTCACACCCCTTGTATTTTGTCGTATCATTGGTTTCAGTTCGATAATATTTTGTTGTGAATTTCTAAATCCATATTCATTTCTTTTAGAAGGTGCTGCTGCTTCCTCTTCCTGTCTTCCTTTCCAGCTCCCTCCATCCCTTCTTTCTCTGTGTCCTTCTGGTTTTAGCATTGGGATAATGCTGGCTTTAAAAGAATAAGTTTGGAAAAATTCACCCATACTCACATTTTTTTTTTTTGGAGTTTTCAAGTCTTCGTGTGTGTGTGTGTGTGTGTGTGTGTGTGTGTGTGTGTGTGTGTGTGTGTGAGTGCAGGCTGTTAGAGGACAACTGTGGGTGTTAGTCTTTACCGTTTACCTCATTTGATACATTTGACACTTTGCTGCTGTGTATATCAGGTTCAAGTTTCATTGGAGTCTCCTGTCTCCGCCTCCCGTCTCCTATAGGAGCACTGGATTCCAGATGTGAACGCTCTCATGTTCTGCTTTTACATACCTTCTGGGGAATCTGAACTCATGTCCTCATGTTTACGTGGCAAGCACTTTACCCACTGACCCATCACCCCATGAGCATTTTTTGGAGCTATTTAAGGAAAAAAATAGAGCTGGGTGTAGTGTCACATGCCTTCAATCCCAGCACTCAGGAGGCAGAAGCAGGCAGATCTCTGGGTTCAAGGTCAGCCTGGTCTACAGAGTGAGTTCCAGGACAGCCAAGGCCAAACAGAGGAAGCCTTTCTTGAAAAACATAACAGAAGACCAGGCGTGGTGGCGCACGCCATTAATCCCAGACCTTGGATCGTTGTGAGTTAGAGGCCAATGTGGTCTATAAAGGGAGTCCAGGACAGCCAGGGCTATTACAAAGAGAAACCCTGTCTTAAAAAACAAACAAACAAACAAACAAAAAAAAAAAACAAAGAAAGGAGGAGGAGGAGGAGGAAGAGGAGGAAAAGGAGGAGAGGTGTATTAGTTGTCATTTCAGTGTTTGGTAGAATTCAGCAGTGAAGCCTTTGGCCCAGGGATTTTCTTTAATGGGACATTTTATTACTAGTCTCTGAACAATTTCTATTTCTTTATGATTCAGTGTCAGTAATGTATACATTACTGATATTATAGTGTGTGCATTACTGTGTGTATACTACAGAATTGGACAAATTCAGGAATTTGTCTATTCTAGGTTATCAGTTTGGGGCACAACATTGCAGAATTGTTCATAATAAGCTTTGGAGGCAGCCACAATGTTTCCTTTTTCATCTACGATTTTATTCAAATCTTTCCTTTTTCTTGATATAGCTAGATTCAATTTTATCTTTTTTTTTTTTAACCTGCTATTTGTGTCACTTGTATTTTGTGCCTTTTCTATTTCATTGATTTCTACTCTGATACTTATTATTTCTCTCCTTTGGTTATTTTTTTTTTTAAAGCATCATGTGTTCTTGTATTCCTGGCTCCTTGAGGTGCAGTGCTAGTTTGATTCAGGTCTTTTCATCCTTAACGTAAGAGCTAACTGCTGCAAATTTCCCTCCTGGTTCAGCTTCTGTTGTGTTTCATAGGTGTTGGCATGCTCTCGTTCCATTTTAATTTATTTTGAGAATGACTTTGCTTTCCTCTTTCTCAATCCATTGCTGTTCAGGAGTGAACCGAACTGTTCAGCACTAGATGGCAGACTAAGTCCAGGGCTGCCTTGAATAGGCTGCAGCTGTGTCACTGCTTTATAGCACTAGTGGGTGCCAGGTGGGGCCAGGTTTGTATCAAACCTGCAGATCCCTTGTTATCCATGATGGTGTGGGGGAGTGTCTGAAGAGGTATTCTGACCTTGCAAGCAAGCCTCTTTTGGGGGTGAGGACAGGCCCATGCATCACTGTCGTTGTTCTGTGGTCAGGCACCACAGGATTCTTTTTATGTTTGGTCTTCATCATGCAAGGGCCAGCACTAGGTTCCCATGCCTGTGACTTGGTACCCGACCCACTTTTATTTCCCAAAGAAGATAATTACACCCTCTGTGTCATGATGCCTGGGCTCGGGAAGATAATGATTTGGGCAGACTCATGGCCACAGCACTAAATCATATTCAGAACTGCTAGCGCAACATTGCACAAGATCGTGTCCCATGCTGGTAAGGGCTGTTGGCTGCTGTGGTAGACTTACGGCCTAAGACTACTGGAACCTGCCTTTGGTGATGCTGTCTGAGTGACAAGGGCGAAAGTTCTCTAGCTCAGAGTGAAGCCAGTCCAGAGTCTCTGCCAGCAGGGACTAAGCCAGAGGCAGGAGGCACCACAATTTTATTAGCTTGGTGCTGAGGTTCAAAACTCAGCCCTGTGCTTACTTCCCTACTCTACTCTCACCTCGAGTTGATTTTGGTTAAGTCTTTTATCACAGCAACAGGGGCGCAACTATAGCACATGCTCACGAGCCAGTATGATGGGGACAGCTTCTTGCACATAGTCACTGCTTGTGTAAACCAGGATCCAAGCCATGTGGTGTGGTGGCAACTTGAGGAGAATGTGACTCCTGGGAGGATATCGAGGCGGAACAGTGGCCTGGGACTCAAAGTTGGAGAGTCAGGGGGTTGGGCTGTCCCCAGACTCCAATAGTGTTGGAATTCAGATCTTGGGGAATTCAAAGGCACAAGAAGCTCATTAGGAAAGCACCAGCACTACCCTTCTGGGAATCAGGGCTCTCTGGGGCAGAGTTTCAAAGGAGAACTCCTCAGACTCCTCACTCACACCTCACACAGGTCCTAAGAGCAGGTAAAGAGTGACAAGGGGGCAGGAGGCAGCAGAGTGTCTCTTCTGCTGGCCTTGGTCTCTCTACTGTCTGCAGATCCTGACATCTGCATTGCTCTGCTATTTCTCTGTTGGCTCATCCTCCTTGCCTTCCTACCCCGCCCCCCTGTCTGTCTGTCTGTCTGTCTTTCTATGTCTCTGTCTCTCCGTGTCTCTGTCTGTCTCTGTCTCTGTCTCTGTCTCTGTCTCTCTCTCTCCCAACCCACCCATCAGACTTAGAATATGCAACATGCCCCTCAAGACACCTGGTCTTCAGTTGCCAATAAAGGCCCAGAGAAGGAAGGGCTGCTGTTGGCACGATTGAAGTCCTGGCTTCTTTCATATTCCCGCACTAAGCAGGTTTGGGGGGGTGACAGAAGCAGCAGAGAGGTGGTGGGAAAGGTTGACAGGACAGCACGCTGACAGGATAGAGCATAGAAGGGGAGTGTGAAGAACTGGTTGAGCTATTTGATGATCTCTTTTGGTGTCTCCATGCAGACAACTGTCATGCAGTGATTTCCCCATTATAGCTGGGACAGTGTGGCTGAATGTTGCAGCCTCTTCACACCATTGCCACCTCTCCATTCTCCATGCTTTTCCCTCTTCTTCTTCAAGCTTGACACTATAGTGTGTATATCCTAACATGCTCATGTCATGGTGAAGAAAGTCTTTCTTTCTTTCTTCCTTCCTTTCTTCCTTCCTTCCTTCCTTCCTTCTTTCCTTCCTTTCTTATTTTTTAAAATCAAGATTTCTCCTAGTAAACGCTGTTGGATGGAGTGACTGGGTGGATCTTGGGGATGAAATAAGGGAGAAGGTGTCACAGTACTCTGAGCACTGGGACAGGACCAGGTAAAACTAGACAATAAGGGGATTGCAGAAAGCAATCCTTAACTCTTGGAAGCAAGCCCTTAATTCTTGAAGTTGGTCTGGACCTCAAGTCCAATTGTGCTAGTCTCATTAGCTCTTCTTCTTCCCCCTCCTCTCCTTCCTCCTCTCCCTCCTCCTCCTCTTCTTCTTTTAATAAGGGCATTAATCCTGTAATGAAGTCTTCCACCCTCCCTTGCCCCCTCCCGAGGGTGTGTGTGTGTGTGTGTGTGTGTGTGTGTGTGTGTATGCATCTATCTTATCTAACCTTAATCATCTCCCAGTGACCCCCACCTTCTAATACCATTCTATTGGGATTAGAGTCTCAACAAATAAACATGGTGGGAGATACACAGGATGAAGTCTGTGCTGCTCCTGACTAGCTACAGTCAGCCTGAAGTTCAACACAGAAGGGAGTTTCTGAGCTGCTTACAGCCTTTAACAGCCCTGAGTGTGAGAGGGTTTTCTCTAATCAAGCTGAGGTGTGGCATCCTGCTGGCATTTATGCTTCAGTTTAAATCTGGAGGCTTTGCCAAGCAAGTCTCATCCATGCTCCTTTCCAGAGTCTTTCAGAGACTTCTGCGGAGACACACACAAATACACACATACACAGAGACAGACACAGACACACACACACACAAATACACACACATACACAGAGACAGAGACAGACAGACAGACAGACACACACACACACACACACACACACACACACACACAGGGATGGGAGATGCATTTAAGCCCAAGGCTTACTGGTTTTAGATGGCCCCTCTATGTTTGTCCATAGCTTAGTTGTTGGTTGCATTTGTTTTCCTAACTGAACACTTAAGTTATAAAGGAAACACCCAGAGTCACCCACAGAGACCTGCCAGCAGCCTCCTTAGCTTAATTTCAGCAGAGAAAAGCAAGCCTGCTTAAAGCCATCCCATTATCATGTCAGCATCTTTCTATAAGCCACAGCCTGCCTAACATCCCTCTAAACATGGGTTTCAGGCACAGTGGGTTTACATTATGGATGTGTTTGTCCCACTGCTGAGGAAAGGGGTCACCCTTAGCTTTCAGAACAGCCCCTAGGGTGGAGTCAAGACTGCACTGCCTACTTTCACAATTTAATGAGCTGTGTCCGGCGCAGTGCTCGACACTGGAGACACAGGAGGACACAGAATCCTTTTAGTTGGGGGCAGCAGACAACAAGTGGATAAATGCATTTTCATAAGAAATATGAGGGAAAAGAGACTGTGGAGGATGTCTGCTTTCAGGAAAGCTGCTGAGAGAGAAAGGCTTCTTTCTCTAAAGAAAGGACAGAGGTGGGAAGGACATAACGCAGATGCTGATGAGAGAACTGCAGGGGGTGGAGATTGAGCTGAAGGTCCACGGTGTGTGTGTGTGTGTGTGTGTGTGTGTGTGTGTGTGTGTGTGTGTGTGCGCGCGTGCGTGCACGCACGCAACTAGTTAGCACCGGATGGAGCAGAAGGAGTTGCAGCAGTAGTTTTATGGCATGAGCGATGGGCTTGAGTTACCACAGAGCAGCCTATGAACACTAATAAGGTAAGGAAGGAGAAACCCCGGGCTGGTTGACCATCTCAATAACCAGGAAACGGTGCTTTCTCTTCCTCAGGGGTGTCTACCTTCCAGTTGCAGAATTCTTCTACTATTTTTAGTTTTCAAAAAAAATCCATCTTGATCACTCAGGTGATTTGCACACTACATTTACGCTTAATGTAGTTGTTGCTGCAATTAGGTCTGAGTCCCTCATTTAACTGCTTGTTTGGCATTTGTCTCTAGCTTTCTTCATTTCTTTTCTCTTTTAAAGTTCATTTTCATGGGTGAGTATACATTGTACAAGGTACTGGGTTATATAACATTTCCATGTTATTAAATTCCTTCTTTTCTAAGTTTCTTTGGTCATGGTGTCTTTCAAAGGGACAGAGAAATAACTAAGACAAGCACTACGCTGCTTTTGCTACTATGGTTCTGCAGTAGAACTTGAAAGCCAGATGTGGTGACACCGGATCCCTTTTCCTTAGGATCGCTGTGGCTGTCCCGTGGTCCTCTGTGCTTCCATATGCATTTGAGGACGTGCCCTTTCTCTTTCTGTAAAGAGCAGAATGATGATTCTGAACAGGATTGCACAGAATCTGCACATTGCTTTTGGCAGCACAGCCATCAATTTTCCCGTTTCCCGGCACTTTACCGTGGGAGGTCTTTCTATCATTCGGCATCTTTCTTCAGGGTTTTAAAGTTATTAGGCTGCCTCTCATGTTCTAGCTTAGGTTTTTTTTACACACACACACACACACACACACATACACACACACACACACACACACACTCACATACACACACTGGCTATCTTTGAATTACTTATTAAATTTTTAATAATTTATGTAATTTAAAATATTTTCAATTCTGTTATTTCAGGTTTGTTTTGTCTTTCTCTAGGGCAGGGTTGGTAAACTTTACATTTTTAAAGAGTTTTAGGAATACAGTATCTGAGATGGGCTGGAGAGTCAGACCTGGGCTCATTTCCCAGCACCCACATGGCGTCTCACGAAACCACCCGGAACTCTAGTTTCAGGGGATCTAATGTTCTCCTCTGGCCTCCATGGGCACTAAGGACACATGCGGTGCACATACATACATGCAGGCAAAATATCCATACACATAAAATATAAGTAAATCTTAAAAAAAGAAAGGCACCCCTGTTTTAAAAATTTTCAGTTACGTGACAGGGATATGGTTTGAGAAATCGTGTCATTTATAAGGTGCATAACTACACCTGGAGGGTATGCAGATCAAACCCTTGAAGCAGCCGCATGACTTGATTGAAGAGTGTGACAACCATGAGATGCATAAGGCTGTGGCCAGCGTAACGCAGCCTGCGCCATGACACAGTGTGCTTCATGACACAACATGTCTTGTGTTACCGTACCCTCTCTGATACTCGATGACAGGGCAACTGATCTATGACACCATCTGCTCTGTTGCACAGTCTGCTCCTGAAGACAGGGTGCTCTATGATGCAACACAACACAGTGTACTCTCTAACACCCAATGACAATGTTGGACGCATCACACCGTATGATGCCCTGTGAGGCTCTGTGACACCCTCTGATCTGTAATGGTGTGCTCTGCAAGACAGCAGGTTCTTTGCACTGAACATTTTGTCGGTAGCAATTAACTTTATAATGATGACTTCAAGGTGTAGAATAGCAAGT
Source organism: Acomys russatus (assembly GCF_903995435.1). NCBI lineage: Eukaryota > Metazoa > Chordata > Mammalia > Rodentia > Muridae > Acomys > Acomys russatus. The sequence goes on from NC_067165.1 coordinate 14,535,840, forward strand.
ACATAGTGTAGGCATTTATTACCATGTTCAAATATCACACGCTGGTCATAATTGTGTGTATGGTGTTTTTTTTTTTTTTTTTAACCTGGCAGTGCAATGGGTTTGCTTGCAAAGCATCGTCATGGATACCTGAGCAATGTATTGCTGCGGAGAAGTATCTGGCAATAAAGCCACTGGGCAATGGGAATTCTTTAGTTCTCTTGTAATCTTAAGAGGTCCCTACTATATATGTGATCCATCACTGACCCGCCCACTGTGTGTGATCATGCAACAGTGACTATCCGTGGCTTGCAAAGCTAAACTGTTTCCCATTCCTTTACAGAGAAAAGCACTTTAGAGACTTTGACCCATTCCAGGCTTGCTTTAATTAGTTTGTCACCACTTCTCAAATACTGGAAAAAAAAAACCCATTTCCCTCCTATTCTTTAGGCTATTTTGTTACATGTTTTATAGATACACGGATGCATGGATACATATAATATATAAAAACATGTATTGTGGTTACTATATAAACCATTTATACTCACTAGACAGTCTCGTGTGCTACACAGATGCATCCTTTACTCCTCTGTCTCTGTCTGTGTGCCTGTCTCTCTGTCCCCCTCTGTGTGTCTGTCTCTCTGTCTCTATCTCTCACACACACAGCCTGCTGTGTATGGTGCTACTTTTGTTGCTTTAAACAGTCAGCATTCTGCTATCTTTTCTCAGACATTGACTCTGCTTTTCATTCTCCCTTTCAGCTCCGTGCTCCCAGAGGTCTGTTTTCCTTCAGACTAAAGAAGTTCTCTGGAGCATCTTCTGCTATGGGTCTTTGGAAATCTATGACCCACTTTCATTTGAGAGAAAACAATCTTGATTTCTCAAGGACTGGTTCAACGGGTTCTATTTCTAGAGGCTTGATTCTTCCTCAGTGCACGTCTTCATCTCCTTCCTCTCTTCCACTCCTTCCCCTCCCTCTCCCTTCTCCCCTTTCCCTCCTCACCACATTAAATGTGTTGCTCAGTTACCTTCTGTTTCCTGTGGAAACACCTCAGCCTGTCTCACTGTTGATCATTTGAAAAGACATATTCTCACTTCTTAGGCCAGTTTCAGGACAATACCTATTTTGTTTGTTTGTTTTGTTTTGTTTTCAGCCACTTTCCTTTATGTTTGCCTTTCTTGGTGTTTCCCGGACAGCAGTTCTTTGTTCTGTAGGTCAGTGTGTCCCTTCCCTTTGGAGGCCATCATGATTATTATTTTTTTGAGGCCATCATTATTTAGTTATTGACTTGTCCTTTGTTCCTTGTATCATTTATCTACAGTCCACGAAGACTTGCGACTTTGACTTACTGATGGAATATAACTTATTTCCCATGATAGCTATTTTCCTGCCATTCCAGGGAGTCTGGTTTACCGCCAAATCTCTTCAGTTTGGGGTGTCCATCAAGCTTTTTGAGCTGTTCAACTAAGGCCAGTTTGGGGATGGTCCTTGAACGGAGGCCGACTTCAACATTTGATGTTAGCTACATAGAAATGTTGACTTCTTAAACACCTAATTCTCCCTGTAGCATCCTTCTTGTGACTTTTTCATAAGCTGTATGGACCATGAATCATAAGACAATACCTTTTAAGTATCCCCCGTTCTTTTTGCAAATTCTATATTTTAAAATGTGGGGTTCATAATTTGGCATCTTGGGATAAGCTGGAATTGCACGATAGAAAAGCAGGCTGTTTCATGTTAAATAGCTTTAAAACTTTGGCCCCCAGCTCTGTGCAACCCCTATATTAACCTGACTTTACTCTTTGTGTTGGGTGCGCCTTCTGTATGAATGGCGGCAGGGTTGGCATCTGGGGCTTCTCTGTCACGAGTGACAGCTCTGCTCTGTCTTTGCAGCAGGAGAAGGATGCAGGATTTCATCTGGAGAAACCGCAGCTCTCTTACCGAGTTTGTTCTTCTAGGATTCTCCAGTGACACAAAGATCAATGGTATTCTGTTCGGCGTCTTTCTTCTCCTCTACCTCATCACCCTCCTAGGCAATGGGCTCATCATCACCTTGATACACATGGATTCTCGCCTCCACACACCCATGTACTTTTTCCTCAGTGTCTTGTCCATTCTGGATATGGGCTATGTCACCACCACCGTGCCCCAGATGCTGGTACATCTGCTCTGTGAGAAGAAGACCATCTCCTATGTTGGATGTGTGGCTCAGATGTACATCTTCCTGATGCTGGGAATCACCGAGTCTTGGCTTTTTGCGATCATGGCTTATGATAGATATGTGGCCATTTGCCGTCCTCTCAGATACAAAGTCATCATGAGCCCTTTGCTGCGTGGGTCACTGGTGGCCTTCTGTGGGTTCTGGGGTATCACCTGTGCTCTGGTATATACTGTTTCTGCTATGATTCTTCCCTACTGTGCCCCCAATGAGATCAACCACTTCTTTTGTGAAGTCCCCGCAGTCCTGAAGTTGGCCTGTGCAGACACCTCTCTCAATGACCAGGTGAACTTCATCCTAGGCTTCATCCTTCTCTTGGTACCACTCTCCCTCATCATCGTTGTTTACATCAATATCTTTGCTGCTATCTTGAGGATCCGCTCAACCCAAGGGCGGATCAAGGCCTTTTCCACCTGTGCCTCCCACATCACTGTGGTCACCATGTTCTCCATCCCGTGTATGGTCATGTATATGAGACCTGGCTCTGAGTCCTCCCCAGAAGAGGACAAGAAGCTAGCTCTCTTCTATAATGTCATCTCTGCCTTCCTCAACCCTATCATCTACAGCCTTCGTAATAAAGATGTGAAAAGGGCTTTCCTCAAGGTGATGGGCTGTAGCAAAGGGTCGGGGTGAGGGCTTGAGGGCTGTGAGACTAGGAGCCTTCTGGAACACTCTTCACGGAGGCGCCTGTAGTGAGACTGTCCTCCATAATGAAACCAGATTACATCCAGTGAGTTTGGCTTTGGTTCAGCACCACTAACTTACGGCAGACTTTAATTGGGATGCTACCATTTATTACATGTACTCATCTTGGTACACGGTTGTGTGGAAGCTGATCGTATGCACAGGTCCACACAACTCCATCAGGGCATAGAAGTACCCCACCACCACACAAAGCAACATTATACCTGGTCCCCAACTCTACCCTCTGATGCTGATGCTGTTGCTATTTTCTCCATCAGTATAACTTCCTCATTTTTGAATGTTATATAAACAGATGCAATACGTGGTGTTGGGGGTTCCTCTTTTTTACTTATCTTAAATCCTTTGTGATTCATCTAAAGTGCTATGTATGACAGCAGTATATTTCTTTATTTGTAATCATATATGCTATGTTGCGAGTTTAATTTGGGTACAATAGTGGTGTTTCCATTCTCTGCCTATTGCATATAAAGCTTCTATGAATATTTGTGTGAAGTTTCCCCCCTCTTTTTAACAGTTTTAAAGTGACATTTGCTTATTTATTGTGGGAAGGGCAAGTGTGCCACCATGTGTATGTGGGGACTGAAGGACAAGCTGTGGGAGTCTGTTTTCCCTTTCTAACATATGGGACCTGAAGATTAAACTCAGGTGGCCAGGCTTGGCAGTGGATGCCTTTGTCTGCTGAGCCTCCCACTGGCCCTCTTGTGCAGACTTTTGGAAAAGGATTTTTTTTCTCTAGAATAAATAAACAGAATGTGATTGTTAGGGCATATAATATGTGTGTTCTTCAGCTTATAATAATATTTTAATCAAATCCACAGATACCATTTCATACATGCCAGTGTGTCACACTTAAACAGACAGATGCACTGGAAGACTGTGCAAGCATTAAAAAGCCTTACACGTCTGGGAGGAGTGTAAACTGGTGTTATTGCCAGGTCCTCAGATATCAACGTAGAGGGACACATGGCCCATCCATTTTACTCCCTGATACATATCTAAGAGAAGTTAAAACATACACATTACTAAAAAAAAAAAAAAAATGCATACATTGTGGCTAGAGAGATGGCTCAGCAGTTAAGAGCACTGGCTGCTCTTTCAGAGGCCCCAGATTTGATTCCCAGGATCCATGTGGTAACTCACAACCATGGGTAACTCCAATTCTTGGGGAGATGTCCTCTTCTGGCTTCCACAGGTGCTGCACACGTACGGCTCACAGACACGCATGCAGGCCAAACGCAAAAAACAAAAACCAAAAAAAAAAAAAAAAAAAACCAAAAAAAAAAAACCCCCAAAAACTGTATGTACTTGTGGTCGTAGCAACTTTATTCATGACAACTAGAAAGCAAGATTGTCATCTCAAAGCCATTAGTTGAGTGGGTAAATAAAGTGTGGTACGTCCACTTGGTGGAATATATTTTGCACCAAACCTGAACAAATGAGATCTATGTAATTATTACATTATATATGCTACAGTGTTGGTTTTCCTTGGAGACAATTAAAGAAGCCAGTTGCAAAACTTCACGTAGCATGTCATCCTATTTATGTAAAATATCCAGAATAGGCAACTTCTCTTTTTAGAGAAGGTGGATCTATAGTTGTTGGTTCTAGCAGTCCGATGGGAATAGAGGAACAATTATGAGTATGGAGTTTCTTTTGACACAGTGACAATGCTCTAAATCTATATTATGTTAATAGATACAAAACTATGAACACGGTAAAATACTGAACTGTATGCATACAACGTATGAACTTTACAGTATATAACTTATACCTAGGTGAAGTTGTTTTCAAGCAGAAGGTGACAGTATGTTTTCTGAAGAGACTTGTACAACCAGACACCCAGTCTCCCATTGCTCTGCGAACTACCCAGAGGTAAGTGTAGTCAGCGTTTTCTTATTTCAGTCAGTCTAACAGGCTAAGCAGTGCATCAGTGTCATCGCGTGCATCTGCGTTCGATTAACAGCCCCTGGCGGTGAATTTATTGTATGTGCTTATTTTCCCTCCATCCTATTTATTTTTCAGGTATGCCTTCGAAGTTCTGTTTGCTAGCTGGAATATAATTTTAAAATATTTCTTTTTACAGTTTGTATGTGTGTGTGCATATGAAGTGGAGGGAGGGAGAGAAGGAGGGAGGGAGGGAGAGAGAAGGAGAGAAGGAGAGAGAGAGAGAGAGAGAGAGAGAGAGAGAGAGAGAGAGAGAGAGAGAGAGAGAGAGATGTGAGAGGATGTGGGGGTAGCCAGGAAAATCAGAAGAGGGCATTGGATCCCTCAGAACTGTTGTTGCATATGGTTGTGAGCCACACAGTATGGGTCCTGGAAACCACACTCTGGTCCTCTAGAAGAGCAGCAAGCTCTCTTAATTATAGACACATCTCCAGACCATCAAGTACATTACATTTTTTTTCAAGTACATTTTAAAAGTTGGATTTAAAAGGTAAATATTGTTTGTTGTTTTTGTCAGAGATATGATTTGTGGATATTTTACCTCAGTTTTGCTTTTTGTTCACTTAACATGTGAGTGTTTTCATCACAGAATACCAAGGTGGCATTTGACAGCCACACAGGATCCTGACACACACCTGCATCACAGACTGTTGCTGTGGCTTCATATTACAGAGGTGTTTTCAGCTCCCCCCATGTATCCCCTGTTGTGATTCCCATTGTGGAAAGGTTGCTGCAGCTTTTTCTGTTCTTCTGATACCCACTTCCTAAGGTGTCCTAAGAACGGTATTACAAGGTCGAAGGTCATGAAAAGACATCGTTAATGTTCCTGACACACAATGACATCATCTTACAAAAGGTCAATTTATATTCATACTAGCACTCTGTGAAATCTTGTGTTTTATTGCATTTTAAAGAGCAAGTCCTGGGGCTGGAGAGGTGGTTTAGTGGTTGAGAGCAGTGGCTGCTCTTGCAGAGGACCTGGGTTTGGTTCCCAGTACTCACACGGTGGCTCACAACCATCTCTAACTCCAGTTCTAAAAGACCCAGTGCCCTCTGCTGTCCCCTGAGGGCACCAGGCACAAAAGTAATGCACAGACATATGTGTGGGAGAAACACACACATAAGTTAAATAAAAATGATTAACAAAATAACGAGACCCTTCCTCAAAAATATCAATCAATAAATAACACCTGTTGCTAATTTTCTGGTGTTCACTTTTCAAAAATTTATTGTGTTTCACTTATTACAGACACAGACAGACAGGCACAGACAGACAGACAGACAGCAGACAGACACACAGACACACAGACACACACACACACACACACACACACACACACACACACACACGCACGCACGCACGCACGCACGCACGCACACTGGTAGGGGTCAGAAGACTTGTGGGAGCCAGTTCTTTTCTTCCTCTATATGGGTTCTGGGGCTAGAGCTCAGGTGGAGTGAGGCTTTTCCTGCTGAGCCATCTCACTGGTCCTGTATTTTTCTTACTAATTTATAAAAGCCCTTCTTTTGTCAATGATGCCATGTAACTATGCTGCAGCCGTAGGTCCTGTTTGCCACTCATGTCTAATCTTGCTTAATTATTTAAGCATCGGTCTCGCTCTGGTTGGTAGATAAGGTGATACTATGGGAACACTGGGCACATGCTCCCCTGCAGGGACCCTGGGCTCTCATGGAGGGGCGAGGCCATGTCACCAGTCTTCATCTCAAATATTTCAGACCAACAGAGCTGATTACTTTCATCCCTCCTTCCCCCTTCCCCTCCTTCTCTCCTTTCATCCTTCTTCCTCTCCTCTCTTCCCTTCCTTCCTTTCCCTTTCTTCCTGCCTTCCTCATTCTCCTGCAAGGGCTTTGATAGGCAGCAAGGACCTGGAGAAGAGCTCAAAGGGTCCATACTTACTTATGGCTTGTCTCTAGGCTCCCTTCTCAGTGAGACTCAAGTGTCCCCTCTAGGGCCTCCTTGTTACTTAGCTTCTTTGGGTCTGTAGATTGTAGCATGATTATCTGTACATTATGGCTAATATCCACTTATAAGTGAGTACATAGCACGCTTGTCTTTCTTAGTCTATGTTAACTCACTCAGAATGATCTTTTCTAGTTCCATCTTTATGCCTGCAAATTTTTTTGATGTCATTGTTTTTAATGCCTGAGTAATATTCCATTGTATAAATGTACCACATTTTCTTTGTCCATTCTTCCGTTGAGGGACATACAGGTTGTTTCCAGTTTCTGGCTATTACAAATAAAGCTGCTATGAACACAGTTGGGCAAGTGTCACTGTGGTATAGTGGAGGCCCACAGCCAAACATTAAATGGAGCTTGTTGAGTCCTGTGGAAGAGAGGGAGGATGGATTGAAGGAGCCAAATGGGTCAAGGACACCATAAGAAAACCTATAGAATCAACTAACCTGGACCCATAGGGGCTCACAGGGACAGAACTGCCACCCAGAGAGCACGCATGGGATGGACCTAGGCTGTCTGCACACACGTAACAGTCAGTTGTGCATCTGGGAGGAGCAGGAGGAGCAGGGCTGCCTCTGACTACATTCCCTGCCTTTGGATCCCTCCCTGCCCCCCCCCCCCCGCCCCTGGCTACCTCATCTGGCTTCAGTAGAGGAAGACACACCTGCTCTTGCTTCAACTTGCTATGCCAAGGCTGGTTGGCATTTGTGGGAGGGCTCCTCTCTTCTGAGGAAAAGGAGAAGAGGGATGAATGGGGAAGGGGAGGGGAGAGGGAGGGACTTGGGAGCAGAGGAGGAAGAGGAAGCTGTGAATGGAATGTAAAGTAAATAAATTTTTTTTTTTTAAAAAAGGGCAAAACCCCGATGTGATAGTGGCCAGAAATCAGTTTAATAACAGCAAGACCCACAGAAATGGTTTGTGCTTATAAAGAGCCTATGTGGAACGAGGGTAGTGTGGGAAGGAAGGTCCCTCCATTCATAAAATAACTGATTTAAAACTCTCCACCGGGTCCCTTTATCGCCCCAGATCTAGGGTGACGCTGTATCTGCTTTTCCCTCTTCTGCATCTCCTCACTTCTCACAACCTTGGGTAGACAGAGTACTTTTTCCTCTATAACATCAAGACAGGCTGAAAAAATTTCAAAGTGGACATTATTTAAATAAGGAGCAAGGAAAAAAAAAAGAAATAGACATATTTCAAAAACACAGAGCCTCTTAGCAGTAGCCCTAACTGTTTGATATCACCCAGAGGTGCCTTAAGGGGAAGACACAGATCTGCTTCTCAGCAGAGTCTCTTTCACTTCCTGCTTCTGGCATTTCACTCGCTTTCCTCCTTACTCTTTCCAGCCATTTTCAGAGCCCAGGAGGATCACAGCTGATTCATGCATGATGGTTTATTGTTCAATAATGAATATAAAACAATTAAATCCTGGGAGCCGGAGAGATGGCTCAGTCGTTAAGAGCACTGGCTGCTCTTGTAGAGGACCTGCGTTCAATTCCCAGTACCTACGTGGTGACTCCCAAACCATCAGTACCTCCAGATCCAAGGGAATATGTTGCCCTCTTCTGGCCTCCACGGGTACTGCATGTATGTGGTGCACAGACATAAATGCAGGCAAACCATCCCAATACAAATAAAATAAAATAAAAATCTAAAAATAAGTGCTTTAAAAAAAAATAACGACATATGCTGAAAGAAACTAAAATATTCCAGGCTCCTTAGTAGGCATTTTCATATATTGCCTCATGCAATCCTTGCAACTTCCCTGTGCGGGAGAATTAGAAAACTCACAATAGTTGAGTGACTTGAAAAATTCACATACTCAGTAGTGGGTAAAACTCTACCCATCACTTGTCTTGTTACTGACCAAATATTTGACGGGCAATGTAGGAGAGGCGGAGTTGATTTGGGCTTACAGTTTGAAGGGACACAGTCATCACGGAGGGGAAGGCCTGGTGGCGGGTGGCTCCATGCAGACAAGAGCATACAGCTGGGATTCCTCGCCTCCTGACTTGGTCTTGGTTGGACGGTGTGTGAGACCATGTTATAACATCCAGTGACTCACTTTCTCCAGCTAGGCTTAATCTCCTAAAGGTTCCATAACCTTTCCAAACAGTGTTACCAGCTGGGGACAAAGTGGTTAAATAAGCAAGCGTCTGAGGGACATTTCATACTCAATCCCCAACGCTAATTCTCTAGCCCTGGTCTGTCTGGCTGGGGTCTCGATCACTAAACCCTTCCTTCAGGCAGCACCACTCAACGTCTGAGCCTCCTGTCCATCCCCGGCCTGGGAAAGTGTAAAGAGCTCTTTATGGGGGTCTTGCTATTTCACGGAGGAGTCCCTGGGGAGGCCATGACTCTAAGTCCTACTTACAGCTTCCTGAGCATTTATCGTCAAAGCATCACTTCGGAGCCCTACTCCATCCCACTAGTTTGAGGAAAGCCCTTTTCACATCCTTGTTCCTTAGACTATAGATGACGGGGTTGAGGAAGGCTGTGACAATGTTATAGAAGAGGGCCATTTTCTTGCCGCTCTTTGATAAGGAGCCGGAGCCGGGACTCATGTACATGATGATGCACGGAATGGCGAACATAGTGACCACAGTGATGTGGGAGGCGCAGGTGGAGAAGGCCTTGATCCTCCCCTGGGTCGAGCGGATCTTCATGATGGTGGTGCAGATGTTGGCGTAGACAACAGCAACAAGAGAGAGAGGGACCACGATGACATTGAAGCCTGTGATGAAGTCCACCAAGTCATTAAGGGATGTGTCTGCACAGGCTAGCTTCAGAACTGCAGGGACCTCATAGAAGTAGTGATCAATTTCATTAGGCCCGCAATAAGGCAGTCGCATAGCAAAGAAAGTATAGCACAGGCCACCCACCACACCGTAGGTGGTGCAGATACCCACCATGAGGAGACACATCCCACGGCTCATGATGACCTTGTACCTCAGCGGATGGCAGATGGCCACATACCTATCCAGAGACATGATGGAGAAAAGCCAGGACTCAGTGACCCCAAAGAGAAGAAAGATGTACATCTGGGCCACACACCTTGTGAAAGAGATGGCCCTCTTCCTGCTGAGAATATGCACCAGCATTTGGGGCACCGTCGTGGTGGTATAGCACACGTCCAACATGGAGAGGACGCCAATAAAAAAGTACATGGGTGTGTGGAGGCGTGAGTCCTGGTGGATGAGTGTGACAAGGAGGCTGTTGCTTAAGAGGATCAGCAGGTAGAAGACTAAAAAGAAAGCGAAGAGCAGAGGATTGGTCCTGGGGTTGGGGGTGAAGCCCAGTAAGATGAATTCTGTCACGGTGGACCAGTTGAGTTCCTGCATCGCGATCCTTCCTGTTTAAAGAGGTTTCAGACACGTGATTCATTGAGTGTATCACGGGCGTGCAGGGCGGTTCTGTAACTGTTGAGCATTTACACTGACAGGCTCAGAGGCTTTGGATTGGCAAGTGGCTGGTCCTGAGAAGTAACTCCCATTTGTAGCTTGACTGGTACTGATACAAATGGCAGGGGCAGAAGAGGGCGGCCCCATAACGTGCTTTCCATTCTGGTTTGCACCTATGATCTATCCACTTCTCCCAGCGCAGCCTTGTGTGTGTCCGTTGGCTACTCTGCCACTTCCCATTTTGTCTTGGGACTACAGACTTGCTAAATCTTACACGAATAGAGATTAGAATCAAGGTTGGGCCTTTCCATTGACTTAGGTTAAAGTTTTTTTTTTTTTTTTTAATCACCGTTAGGATGTATAAAGGTTTGTGTAGGGTGTGTGCGTGTGCTGGTGCACCACATGCATGGAGGTACCCACAGAAGCCAGAGGAAGGCATCCTATTCCTGGAACTAACATTACAGGGAGTTGTGAGCTGTCCTGTGCGGGTGCTAGGAACCGAACTTGTATCCTCGGCAAAAGCAACAAGGCCCCTTAACCCTGACCCACACCTGGCTTTCTAATGGATATTTTGGTGCTCCTACTCAGGTCATCACACTTGCATGGCAAGCCTGTTACCGGCTGAGCCAGCCCCACAACCCATTCATACCAGGTTTTAACTCACACCACGTGGTACCCTGGTTTCCTACATGGCTTTCAACTTTCTTTTTTGTGGACCATCACAGAGACATTTAGTACAGTTTCTCCAGAAACTACCTTGAATTTATTTTAAAATTATAAACAAAGAAGCATCGTGCCTCATGCTAAGATTGCACGCAGAAAGCATTTAATGGGAGGCTGCAGGCCAAATATAAGATACAGCCTTATTTTCGGTGGATTATCTACTTTTATTTTTTAATTAACTTCTAACTTTAAAAAAAAAAAAACAGTTGTGCTTACAGATACAAAACTGGACTTTGAGGATCACAACTTAGACCTGGCCTTGTCCAGCCCTTGTTTCTATACTCAGAAGCAGCCTAGAGACAAGTAGATAGCTCTGACTCTTGCTCTCCTTCTGAATAGGATGGGGACTTCCTTACATAAGCATTATTATTATTATTATTATTATTATTATTATTATTATTGTTGTTATTATTATTATTATTATTATTATTATTATTATTATTATGTGCATTTACATTGCCTGCTTAGCCCCCTAGCATATGGATTTATGGCCCCTATCCTAGAGGTGTGTTCAAATTATGTGCTGCTGTGACCACTGTTAAATAATCTTCAGAAAATTTTATTTTCTTTACTTTTCTGAGACAGATTCTCTCTGTAGTCCTGGCTGTCCTGGACCTCACTCTAGACCAGATTGGCTTTGAACTCAGAGATCCACCTGCCTCTGTTAGTATTAAAGGGGTACACCAGCATACCCAGCCTATCTTCAGAGAAAATTTTCCAAAGAAAAGGTGGGTAAGTGAGAGGAAGATCAGCTGGCTGGGGACAGACAGCCTGGTGCAGAGTTTCTCTGGTTATCTGGTGACCCTTTGCTGAGCTGCACGGACACCCAACACTTCCTGCTTATGCCTCGGGTTGCCCCAGGAAACCAAGGGCTGGTTCTCACTAGGTGCCTTGGTGGACTGGCTAAGTGCTCCTTAAGAAGCCCTTTAAGGCTGAAGCAGGCACCGAGGTTGGGAAGGAGGCTACTCTTCGAGACGGGCTCTCTCCTGACAACACAACTGGGAATTCCCACTGGCAGGGGCGAGCATTTGCCACGAGGCTTAATTAGAGTCTTACACTTTCAGAACTATATAGTGTCAATTTCCATAAAGCGCTTAACCATCTTTTGTCTGGACAAATCTATGGGCTATGAAGCCATCTCTCCTCCCCTCCCCCAGAGGAGCATGGCAGCCTGTGTCCCCTCTTACTATTTATTCTTACTTACACTCATTGAAGTTCCTCATTTCACCAAAGCCCAGAGAGGAGGAGTCGTTGAGCTGGGGCTGCGTAGACAGCCAGGGAGTATGACGAGCATCAAGTCCTGCAGGCCAGGGAGGAAAGATGCAAGTGACAGGTCTAGGACTGCTCGCCCCCAATGATGCACTTGCCTCTTGGTCACTAGTGAAGCCCTGAATTGGCTCCTAGTCTCACTGTCTTTGGCTGGTTTGCCCTGTGTCTTAGGGCTGGTTGGTTGGGCTCTCTGAGCTTCGAATTTGGACTCTGTCACATCTAGCTTATGGATGAGCTGCTGTCAGGGAAAAGACAGAGATGAGTTATGAGGCTGCGGAGTCTTGGTAGAGGGTGACTCTCTAGGCCCCAGATGACCATGTCAGGATGGAGTGGAAAGTAGAGAATTGTTGGCATTTTACTGCAAACCCTTGTGCCTGTCTCCAGCTCCTCTCCTGCAGTTCAGGCTGGGATGAGTCACTTAAGGCTGCTGACTTTGCCATTTCAGGCTCTCACTCTCAGCAGGCCATTGAGTCTTATCTAGAGAGAGAATGTTGACTTTCATAACATCTGGTTCTACATGTGTTTTCTTTTTTTTCTGTCAAAAGCACCTCCTCCCTTCACACTATTCTTCCATATCTGCACAGACCTTTAAAGGTAAGAATAATTCAGAGGTGAAAAAAAAAACAAAACAGAGAGAAAGTAGGAAAAGCTGGTGAGGTCCCAAAAGGAAGACAGATACACAGGGAACCAGAGGCCGGTGCTGATGGGGTGGGTGTGAGTGAGGGAAGCATGGTGCTCAGGAGTGGAGAGAGAGAGGACTGGGACCTCAGAAGGAGGGAGGTGGTGGGGGACAGGGGTGGGGCCTGGAGAGCTGAGAGTTAAGGGGTTAATCAGGGGTAAAGAGATCTTGCTACTGTTCTAGTGGACCCACGTTCAGTTCTCAGCACCCGTGTCAGGCACCTTTCACCACTTGCAGCTTCAGGAGATCTGATACCCTCTTCTGGCCTCCATGGGAACCCAGCACAGACGAGGCAGGCACACATACAATTGAAAAAAAAATACAGTTTTTTTTTCTCAAAAGAGGGGACATTGAGGCTTTATAAGAGACTGTTGGAGGGACCAAAGAAGGTGCGCCCGCGCGCGCACGCACGCACGCACACACACACACACACACACACACACACACACACACACAAAGAGAAAGGAGAATGGGGAAGGAGGAAAGAAGGCTGTGATGCTGAGCAGGCATGGAATGATGGCAGTGAGACCACACAGTTTGTCAGGGATACATAGACACACACATATACACACAGAGGGAGAGAGAGAGAGAGAGAGAGAGAGAGAGAGAGGGAGAGAGAGCGAGAGCGCTAGCTAAGTTGTGAATGGCTACTTATAAGATGAAAATAAAGTCAGAGACCAAGGGAGAGAAAGAGGTATTTAGGAATATAGGAAGAAGGGAAAGAAGAGGGAAGAGTTCGGGGCTGGAGGAAGAACGCAGGAGCAGGCAGGCAGGGGACTAAGGACAGGGTAAGAGATGCGGACATGACGGGAGGATGCAGAAGACCATGTTCTAGCCGGAGACTCACAAAGGGGGAGGAAGCCTTGTGAGTCAGAGAGGATGTTGGAAGAAGAAAGATGGATGGAAATTAGGAAGGAGAGGACTGCTCTACAGGCAAAGCTAGAGAACGAGAGAGCCCAGGAGAGACGTAAGATAGGCAGAAAGAGTAGACTCAAGACCCGGGCAGAGAACCTCAGGGGGGCAGGAGGGAGAGACGGTGCTCACAGGCACAGCAAACAGAAGCAAGAGATAGAGAGCAATGGACAAGGGGTGACAGCAAGCCAGAGGCTAGGAGGACACAGGCCTGGCACAGATGGGCAATAGGCAGACTCAGAGGTAACGAGGAGGCAGGGACAGGTGGCCACATACACTCACACAGACTGGAAAAGGGACAGAGTCAGACACACGAGGCCAGCTGGCCAACAGAAACTGCAGATCGCTCTGGGCTCCTACCTGGGGCTCTCGGCCAGCACAGCTGCAGATGAAGCAGCTGCCAGCTCTCCAGGAGGACTGAGGACACTCCTGTCCTGAGCTTATAGTCCTGCAGGAAAGAGGGTGTAGGCAGTGCTGCCTCAGACTCTGGAGGCCACTCCTGAGTGGCCCCAGGGATCCAGAGAGGACAGTTTCAGCAGCCGTCTCTGGGCCAGAGGGAGAGGCACTGGGCTCTGAGGTTTCTCACTTTCCAGGGACAGCCAGGCTGCTCTTTCTTCTGGGTTCTAAGACAGCTAGAGATGCAGCTGAGACAGGGCTGTGGATACTGGGGACATTGTGGGTACTCTGACAAGACTGCAGGCCAGAGCTGACTCAATGGCTCTTCCTCCAGGGGGGAAAAACCATGAGGCATTGTGGGAGCTCTGGTAACACAGGAGCCTATGTAATTGCCCTTTCTTTCTCCCTGCCAGGTGATGTCCCCAGGGCATTTGTAACCCATTAGGATAGTAGGTAAAGTGTCTAGGGTCCTTGAGCTGTCCTGGTCTACAGACATGTAGACTAAACACCAAAGGTTATGGACTCAAAATTAGAGGCCATGCAAAGCACACATTACTAGTATATTTGATGATGATGATGATTATGATTATCATTATTATTGGCAATCAGCTACAGTTCATTAAACACTCACATGGTCGCATCATAAGTGATTGCATTTAGACCGCATTCAGTGTGGGACGTGGCACATCTTATTCTTTATCTTATATAGCAGGGAGCCAGTGAGGATCTTAAACCGCCCAGCGGCCTCACAGGTCTCAGCCCTCTGTATCCTGGCATCAGGCCATTTAGTGAAGAACCTTTTTCTTCTCTGAGGGAAGCACAATGTGGGCCAGGAACTCGGGCACCGATTCAAGACAGACACCGGGAAGACTTTTCATCTTGGGATCGAATCTGAGCGAGACAGTAGGGAGGACTTGGGATGCTCACTTTTGAGGTCTTTGGATAAAAAGGGAAGGTTGAAGCTCATTCTTGCTTGATAGCAATAGCAACGGGAGACTGGCAACTGAGAGCGAGAGACGTCGAAGGCTCCTGTGACAACCCTCCCCCTAAGAGAAGCTGTCCAGACAGGAAGCCAGTAAATGTTAAATGTTTTACTGCAAAA
Source organism: Acomys russatus (assembly GCF_903995435.1). NCBI lineage: Eukaryota > Metazoa > Chordata > Mammalia > Rodentia > Muridae > Acomys > Acomys russatus. The sequence continues at coordinate 14,551,149 of NC_067165.1, forward strand.
ATTAAAGCATGGGCAAACATAGAGAAATTAGTAACTCCCACGATCCCATTATCCAGCTTCCACTCTTATCAATTTAAGACAATTTTTGCTTTACTTATACCCTTAAGCACTTAACCAGACTTTCATATTATTCTGGAGCAAATCACACATATCAACCAACTTCATCCATAAATAATTCAGTATGTATGTCTAACAACAACAAAAAAGAAACAACACCATTATCATACCAAACAAAGGCCCCAATGATGGCATACATTGTTAATCTCTGTGCTCAGTAGGCAGAGGCAGGTGGGGCTTTGTGAGTTCAAGGCCAGTCTTTTCTACATAGCAGGTTCCAGGCCTGCCGGGGCTACACAGTGAAAGAGAGTCAGTCTTGCCTAGTATTGTCTGTCTGTCTGTCTGTCTCTCTCATGCATGTGTGTTTGCATGTGCAGGTGCGTGCACGCGTACACACACACACACACACACACACACACACACACACACACACACGCACACCACACAAGCCCCAAGATCTCCAAATTACATGAAATACAAAGTCAATGTTCAGGCCGTCCGGTGGTGGCACACGCCTTTAATCCCAGCACTTGGGAGGCAGAGGCAGGTGGATTGCTGTGAGTTCGAGGCCAGCCTGGTCTACAAAGGGAGTCCAGGATAGCCAAGGCTACACAGAGAAACCCTGTCTCGAAAAACAAAAACAAAAACAAAAACGAAAAGCAAAGGCAATGTTCAAATACCTCATAAATGTCATAGTTTTTTACAATATTGAATCAGAATCCAAATATAGACATTAGAAATTGCTCTATCTCCCTAGTCTCTAAGTTGATAAGTTACTCACTCATCTTTCATTTGTTAGGGTGGTTTTGTTTGTTTGTTTGTTTTGATTGTTGTTGATTTAAAAAAAACTCATGACACATTTGTTAAATAAAGCATTTAATTTCTTATAGTTTGGATTTTTTATTGTAATTCTGTAAGTTAGCAGTTATGTCCAGGTGCTTTGTTAAATTCATAGTCCATCTTTATCGTTTTTAGGGAAGAGTTCTTCATAGGCAATGGTACATTGTTCTCAGGAACATATGCTCTCAGATTGCTCCTCTTGTTTGATGTCAACAGGATCCAGTGTTTGCATGTATTAATTTATTAGACCTTGAAAAGTGGTTGTTGTACATCTGAAGAGATGACCCAGTGGTTAGGAGAGCTCTGGCTGTTCTTCCTGAGAACCGGATTTCAATTTTACCACCAATGCGTGGTGGCTCACAAGTGTCTGTAGTTCTAGTCCAAGGTGATCTAACGCTCTCTTCTAGCCTCTGTGGGCACCAGGCATGTACAGGATGCACAGGCATACATGCAAGCAAAACAAACAAACAAACAAACAAAAACAAACAAACAAACCCACCCGTGTACATGAAGAAAGAGGAAAAAATGGTGATATTAAGATTATGTCTGTATATTTTAATTATTATTAAAGCCAGGTACGGTGGCACACGCTTGCGATCCCATCACTCAGGGAGACAGAGGCAGGTGGATCTCTGTGAGTTTGAGGCCAGCCTGGTCTGCAAAGTGAATCCAGGACAGCCAGGGCTACACAGAAAAACCCTGTCTGGAAAAACAAACAAAAATTATTTACTAAAACAAACCAATAAAAAAATAAACATGCGCACCTTTTAACTGGACAACCAAACATGCTCGCCTTCTAACTGAACAACCAAACATGCTCATCTTCTAAGTGGACGTCCATTGGCACGCTTGGTGTTGCAAAGACCCTTCACTTACAGTTTTGATATGCAGAAGTTGCTTTACTGGTATCATATTTTAAGCCATCATGAATCAATGAATTAGAACATTATATTTAGCTTCCTTATCAATGTGGAAAAAAAAACCAGCCTAGAGGAGGGAAGGTTTGCCTTTGCTCGTGGCCAGAGGTTTCAGCCCATCATGACCGAAGGGTACGTACGGTAGAGCCAAGTCCTCACCTCAGCAGCCAGAAGGCAGAGGGGCGGAATACCTGCACTCGCTGCCTTTCCTTTATTCCTCCCATGTACCTGAACCTTTGGACAGATGCTCACATTTAGGGTTGCTCTTTCTTCTTACTCTCCCAGAGGCCTTTGTAGACACACTCAGAGGTGTTCCATGCTGAGCCACTAGGCACTTCTTTTTTATTACTGAAAGTATGTTCTCCTTCTGAAGTGTGCCCTAAGTCAAACCAGACATTGGTTGGTTACTTCCACAAGCTTTGTGCCACCACTGCCCTAGCTTTTTGTTTGGTTGGTTGGTTGGTTTTTATTGTGGTTGTTGTTTTGTTTTGAGACAGTGTTTCTCTGCAAGGTCTTGGCTGTCCTGGACTCACTTTGTAGACTAGGCTGGCCTTGAACTCACAGAGATCCACCTGCCCCTGCCTCCCTGAGTGCTAGGATCACAGGCGTGCTCCACTGTGCTTAACACATATAAGGATAATTCTATACATCGCTCTCTTAAATTCAATCTAAGCCAAGCAAAAGTTTAACAGAAGATTGAATAGACCACGTTAAAGATAGCTTAAAGTAAGCTCTTCAAAGGCACTTTAACTCTGTTATGATCTAATCTTCTTTAACAGGGTTTCTTTATTTTAGATTTATGTGCATGAGTGCTTTGTGTACATGTATGTCTGGGTACCACATGCATGCAGTGCCTGCAGAGGCCAGAAGAGGCTGTCAGATCTTCTGGAATGGAAGTTACTGACAGTTGTGAAGTGCCATGTGGGTTGCTGAGAACTGAAAACCAAGTCTTCTGCAAAAGCCATCTCTCCAGCCCTGTCTGGAGTTTGCTTTGTTTTGTTTTTAAGGAAAAGTGGATTGGACAAAGCATGACAAAAGATTAATGTGTCTATCTCTGTCTCTCTCAGTCACATGTCTATATGTATATATGATATAGATGCGTATATAAATAGATTATAGATACAGTATGCATACATATTTTTATTTTATGAAATATATATTTATCTTCTCAAAATTGATATTTAAAATATAGATTTAAAATAAACAAAGTAAGAGGCTAGAGAGATGGCTTAAGGGTTAAGAGCACATCTTGTTCTTGTAAAGGACCTGAGTTTTGCTCCCAACACCCATATTAGGTGGCTCACAAACACTTGTAAGCCTGGATTCAAGGGAATGTGACACCTCTAACTTCCGAAGACACCTGCACTCACATCACACACATTCATGCAAGCCCTCTCCTTCTCCCTCTCCTTCCCTCCCTCCCTCTCTCCCTCTCTTCCTCCCTCCCCACCCCCTCTCTCTCAATAATAAAAATAAATATCAAAATCTAAACTGATCCAAGTAAGTCATTTTCCCAAACTGAGCTTAGATGAGATCAGTTATTAGCCACAGTTTTACAGATAGATCTCAAACCACCTTAGCTCAGACTTTATAGCATCTGGTACAAAGAGCAATACCAAATATTAGCTACGAAGTGTTCATCAAACAACAGGCCAAGGCTGTGTGTTTTCGTAGTCTACCTCATGCCACTTTCAAACCCAAATTCCTTTATACTGAAGAAAAGCCCGTGTTCCCTTGGCTGTGAGATGAACATCTAGAAGTACAAATGAGCACATGAAAAGCTATCAAGCAGCGTCCATGAACTCTAAGGACAGCCTTTTAGAAACATCCTTCTCCTCCAGAAATTAACTGAGTCTTCAGTAAAGCTGAAAACTTAGCAAGCAACGGTGGGACTTTCTGTTTAGGAGTAGCGCAACCTCTCCCGGCGGCTTAGAGCTCCAGGAAAAGTTGTCTTGCTCAGAACTGATGTCTTCAGTATGCCAAGTGAGTTCCTTCAGTTCTGGGTCACTTGGCTGTCCCTCTGTCTCCTAGCACTTTCTGAAAAGCCCCTTTCACATCCTTATTCCGGAGGCTGTAGATGATGGGGTTGAGGAAGGCAGAGACGACATTGTAGAACAGAGCCAGCTTCTTGTCCCGCTCTGGGTCATACCAAGAGCCAGGCCTCATGTACATGAGCATGGCTGGCCCATAGAACATGGTGACCACAGTGATGTGGGAGGCACACGTGGAGAAGGACTTGAGCCTCCCCTGGGATGAGCGGATTCTTAAGATGGAGGCAAAGATGCGGGCATAGGAGGCCAGGATGAGGGAGAGAGGGACCAAAAGTAAGATGAAGCCCAACACGAAGTCCAAGTGGTCATTGAACGAGGTGTCTGCACAGGCCAACTTTAGGACAGCGGGGACCTCACAGAAGAAGTGGTTGACCTTGTAGGGGCCACAGTAGGGCAGACGCATGGTGAAGACAGTGTAGATCAGGGCACCAGTGATGCTAATGGACCAACAGATTGCGATCATCGTGATACAAACCAGGCGGCTCATGAGTAGAGAGTAATGAAGCGGGAAGCAGATGGCGACATACCTGTCATAGGCCATGATGGCATAGAGAACACACTCAGCAATACCCAGGACCAGAAAGATGAACATCTGGGCTACACAAGCACCCCAGGAGATGGTCCTCCTTGGACACAGCGTATTAACCAGCATCTGGGGCACAGTGGTAGTGACGTAACTCATGTCGACCATAGAGAGGACACTGAGAAAGAAGTACATGGGCGTGTGGAGGCGAGAGTCTAGGTAGATCAGAGTGACGATGAGGCCATTGCCCAGGAGGGTGACCAGGTAGAGCAGAAGAAAAAAGATAAACAGGACCACTCTGACCTGTAACTCACTGGAGAAGCCAAGGAGGATAAACTCGGACACTGAGCTGCAGTTTTCCTTTCTAAGGGTCTGCATGGTGGTTGACTGTTCCAGAGACACAAGCACCTCACTGTTCTGCCTGTGGTCTTACGGGAGGAAGAGAGGAGCCACGCCCCATATGCAACAGCACACACAGTTGCTTCCAACGATGCAGTCACACCTGTGTTGAGTTGGATGAAAAGAGCATCAAAGCTAGGGCAGCTGTGACACTGGTCAAGGAATTGGGAGATTTGGCTCCTCGCAGGATTGTCCCTGGAAAGCCACCTTCATCCATAGAAGACAAGGAGGTAAGTGGCTATTTTTGCAGTAGGGGATTCAGCCAACCAATGGGCACTGCCAGTTCATCTGGCCAGGGATGCACACTTGTCCCAGTATGTAGGCAGATCTTTTTGTTGAAGATTAAAATTATATATCTGAAAGTCCGGGTTAGCAGGCTGTGGGTGCTTGGGGTGCTACCAAGCCAGAGCTGTGGGGCAGCCACCAAGGTCACAGCACAGCTGAAGCTATGAAGAAGACCTTAAAATGCTGATAAACAGATGGGAGAACAAACAAAAGTTTACTGGCTTTAGGTTACAGCCAAATCCAGGCAGAAGTATATTAATTTAGAAACTCAAGATATTCATTGACTAGGCTATATCAATAAATAGATTTAAAGATTTGTAGGCAAATTAGCTTGAGACAAAATTACGACAGTTGTGTCTGATGATGTAAATGTTTTAGGTCATATTAGAAATATGTTTAGGGGCTGGGTATGTAGCTCATGTGGGAAAGCATCTTATAACATGCACTGGGCCCAGTAGCAACCATAAACCTGGTATAGCGGCACATACCTGTAATCCCAGAATCAGGAGATGGAGACAGAAGGGCCAGAAGTTCAAGGTTATCCTCAGCTACATAGGGAATCAAAGGCCAACCTTGGCTACATGAGAGCCTGTATCAAAAAAATTAAATAAACAATAATAAATGCATTGAACTGAAGCCATTATGGTATGATCCTGTATGGCAATGTTGTATTTGCCTAATAAATACTATGGCTGAAAATGGAAAAGGAAAAAATAAAGTCGAGAAGCACAAGTTAGGGACCTCACAGGAGATGGTGACCCAGGTTCTGGCTTGCTGCTCCCAGCTCCCCTGAGGCCTAGCCAGGCTTTGTTTCTTGAATTTAGATGTGTGAAGTTTTCTCTTGTCTTCTCATGACCAAGTATTTAATCAGATTCTCCTGACCGGCTCCTGCAATCACTTACCCAGTTCTGTGACCTTGATCAAATTCCTCTGTTGCTCTCAGTCTCCCCAGCTGGTAAACAGAGATGAGGCACCGAGAGGTTTTGTAGAATATAAAACAAGGGACAAGTAAGAGGAGCTAGCATAACTGAAATGTGTTCAGAGATCAGAAGATCTGTGGCTGCTCCTGGCTTTGCCCCCACGTGCTGTGTGATCTCGAGTGACTCCAACACCATCTCTAAGCATCACAGACCTGTTTTTTTTAAAAGAGACTATTGAATATGATGCATTTATTTATTTTATGTACGCCTGCATGTCAGAAGAGGGCATCAGATATCACTATATATAGGTGGTTGTGAGCTATCATGGGGTTACTGGGAATTGAACTCAGGACCTTTGGAAGAGCAGCCAGTGCTCTTAACAGCTGAGCTACTCTCCAGTTCTCTAAATATGATGCTTTTATAGCAACCTTCAACGTGACTGTCTTTGATATCAAGCTAGAGACCTGTAAACATACCAGTGCCCTGAGCACCAGGGAAGGGCTGAGAAGGATAGAACTGTGTGGGTAGGGGTTTGTTCTGGGAGCTTGAGAAGTGATCCCAAAGCATTGGTGGGTGCCTAGCTTGTGGACTTGGGGTCAACAGACTTGAATCTGGCAGCCTCTGGGGAGGCAGCCACGCTAACCACACTAGCAAGACCTCTGCAGACCTGACATCACCTTCATCATCTTCTGAGTCACAGAACTATTCAGCATCCTTGGTTTTGGTTTTGGTTTTTCATCTATAAGATGGCAATATCTCTTCCACAGTGGAGACTACTTGAGATATATCTGATTTACAGAAGGCTATCAATAAACTGTGACAACTTAGACAGCATGGCACTGGGTAGACAGAGGAGTAGGGAAAGGAGGCAGAGGAGCACTCCTGGTTATCTGAGTCCTCTGAAGGGCAGGTCTGAGTGCACAATGGTTAAGGACTAGTGGCCGTGAGAGGACGGGAAGTGGAATGGCAGACGTAGGTGCCTGAACGGGCAAAGAAAGAGATGGAGATGTGTGTTCTGAGCTTCAGGAGCATGAGGAGTTGGATACAGGAGAAAACTATGCCAGGTGAGGAAAATGTGTGAAGGTAAGAGGTGGGTACTTGGACACTGAGAGGGGAAACCTTCAGGAAACAAGAACTGGTTAGCAGGGCAAATGACCACTCCTAACATCCAGAGGAGAGCAGAAAACTAGAAAATGCCTGTGTCTCCTTCCATCTGAGCCACACTCCAGACCTGGACCATCACAGACCCCCCCCCCACTGACCTCTTCATCTACACACCAGCAGGTGCACTCTCACTTAGTGTGCCCCTTCTTGTTTTTTGTTTTGTTTTGTTTTTGAAGTTGTTGTCGTCATTGGTCTTTTTTTTTTTTTTTTTTGAAACAGGGCTTCTCTGTGTAGTCCTGGCCATCCTGGAGCTCGCTTTGTAGACCAAGCTGGCCTTGAACTCAAAGATCCACCTGTCCCCCGCCTCCCGAGTGCTGGGACTAAAGGCTCGCGCCACCACACCCAGCTTGTGTGCCCCTTCTTGTGCACCCCTGGTGGAGCTCTAGGGTTTGGTCGGTGGCTCTGACTGCGTTCACGTTGGTATGATTCTCTAGTAGCTAATGAGATGAGCAGCACTGAGATCCTGTCTGGACGGTTAGAGGCCTCTCCTCTGGGAGATTCAGGACTTCCTAGCAATTGGCCTTCTTAGTACCTTTCCTTGTCATCCTTTGCCCACTGTGGCTCCGCTGGCTCTCCTGGTCCTTTGTGTTTCCCTAGAGCCTGCGCCCTTCACAGCCCTGCTTGGGGTCTCCTGATCCTTACTGGCTTGTCCAGTTTTGTTTATTTCATGTGTGTATTGTCTTTCCAGCCAGGCTATTAGATAGCCCCACAGCATCTAGAAAAAAAAAATGAGGCACCTGTTAAAGGCTTGGAGAAGCCCTGAATTCGAGACTGCGTTCACTTGGGGGAAAGCTATGTAGGCGTTAGCCACCTGTGGCCAATGGCAAGGGCAGCCCTATCTCAGCATTAGGTTTGCCTGTGGAAACCAAGGTCTGCCCTGCCTTCGACCAAAGTCGCAAGTGCCAGGGCCAGGACTGACACCCGAGTCTTGAACAGGGGGCTTAACCACTGTGCTTTCCTGTCTCTTGCAAAGGTGCTAGGAAAGCACCCTGTTCACACTCACTCTCCTTCCTCCATCTGCTGGTGTCCCCCACCCCTGCTCCCCTGCCCAGGCTCCTTCCCAGGCTCTGAGCTTCTGAAAAAGTATGTGTCATGGAGCCAAGTCTGGAAGCGTCCACGAACAGAGGTGCAGAGCAGCTCCTGCCCCAGGACAAGCTTCTTTTCCTCCACCCCAGCGAGTGGCCCAGAGAGAAAAGGCCTCTTTGTTCCTTCTTAGGCATGGCCATCACAGCACTTCCCGCCACCACCCTCATCCCCAGCCTTCAATCACCTTCAAAGGACCAGCCTGTCCTGCCAAGAGCAGCCTCTTCCATCCCTCTGGCAGCCGCCACTGTTTTCTCTCTTGCTTCTGTGGGTCACAGGAGAAAGCAGTTCATCTTCCCCCGCTCACACTGCGGTTCTACAGGAGAGGTTCAGCATTCTCTTAAGCTTGCAGGGCGGGGCTCCAGCGGGCCGACCCAGGGGTGCTCTTGTGTCAGATGAGGTTGGAGAATGGAGTTCCAGCTCCGAGAAGCTCTCGGGATTACTCGTTCATGCCAGTGAACACAGCTCAGAGCCTCTGGGCTGGGTGAAAGTTGGAAGTCTAGCGCCCCTAAGACATTTCAAGGTCGGCCCCTAGAACTGGGCAGCTGGGCATCCTTTGGACGGTTCCATTAGAGACTGATTTTTCCTCCCCCTGAGACTTTAGAGGGAAGTCAGCTAGGCTGACCATGGAAGCCAGGTGGTCAAAACACTGAGCAGGTAGGTAGCCCTCCTCTGACCCAGTTTGAAGACTCCCGTGTGCCCGCTTGAGTCCTACTGGAATTCCATGAGAGAATAGCCGTCCACTGGCCTCATTAACTGTCACAGAATAATGATTCCCACAAAGGCGCCTGGCTTGTGCACGAGAGGCTTGGGCCTCTGTTGCCAACCTGGTAAAGCTTCCTAAGGCTCAGTTAAAATCATGAACTGTGAACTTCATACCATTAGAAAACTGAGATGAGATTAATTAACATTAATAGCTAACGTGAGTAGTCCATGCTTAAAACATTGAAGAAACTCTCCCCTCCCCTCCCCTCCCCTTCCTCCTCATCTTCATTTTCCATTTTCTGTTCCAGCACACTTGCCTGTCTCTCAACACAGTGTCTCTTCATCTAACAGTCATGGTGGGTTAACTTCTACTCATATGCACGATGATTCACTTTAAAAAAATTCTGCTAAGAATTTCTCAGTGTGTTTACTAGAGATATGAACCTATGACTCTCTTTATCTATCATACAGTTTCTCAGTTTTTGTGTTAGACTAATGTTAGGCTGACAGGATAAATTGAGGACTATGTGTGTGTTTTTTTTAAATGTTCTAGGGGAGCTTGTGCAGACTTTGTAGTATCTTATTTCTTCTTTATTTGATTGGTGGAATTCATGAGCTAACCCTCTGGGTCTAGAGTTTACACTGTGGAAGTGTTTTAACTATGCCTTTAAAATTTAAAATTTTATGCCGGTTATGGTGTCTCACAGGACATTAATTCCAGGACTCAGGAGATAGAGGCAGGTGGACCTCTGTGAGTTGGAGGCCAGCAAGGTCTACATGGTGAGTTTCAGGCCAGCCAAAACAAAGGAAGAAATAAACAAAAAGTATTTGTGACTATTCAGGTGATCTAACATTTAAAAGTGAACTTCAGCACTTAATGTCTTTCAATGAGTCTGTCCATTTGACCTAAACTTTAATTTATTAGAATAAGACCACCCATAACACTCTCCTTTTTTGTATCTGTGGAATCAACAGGGAAGCTATCCTTCTCATTCCCGACACTGGAAGTTAGTGTCTTCCAGTTTCTTTTATTTCTTGTATGTCTGGCTGTGCTATTGTTGATATTACTTGTCTCCCCAAAATAAAAACACCAGGGGCCGGAGAGAGTGCTCAGTGGTTAAGAGCACTGGTTGCTCTTCCAGAGAATCTGGGTTCAAGCCCCAGCACTCACATAGCAGCTGACAGCCAATTATAAGTCCAGTTCCAGGGGGTCTGATACCCTCTTCTGTCCTCCATGGGTACTAGGAATGCAAGACATATATGTTGGCAAAACACCCAGAGATATAAAATAAAATTTAACAACAAATTTAAAATGGCACCATCTGCTTTTACTACAGTTGTTTGTTTCTGTTCCATCTCAGTGACTTTTCTCATCTTTAATATTTTTTCCTTTTCTCTGTGTTTAACTTGATCATCTTTATCTACTTCTCCAGGCAAAGCAGGGGCCATTGATAGGGAACCTTTTTTCTTTTCTTATGTTAACATTTTAGTGCTTCAGATATTTTATTACAGACCATTTTCACCACGACACTCAATTTTTGATATAGCTTCATTTGCACTTGTAACAAATGCTAATTTTTCTTTGATTCATAGGGGCTTTATAATTGTTTTTCAGTTTTGTGTTTTTGTTTCCAGATACTTGAAGCAAATTACACTTCTTAGTTACTGTCTAGGTATGTGTCTTAGTTTCTGACCTGTTGCTGTGAGGAGACACCATGACCACAGAATTACAGAAGAGCGCATGTAATCGACGACTTGCTTACAGTTTCAGCAGCGAGCCCATGAGCATCATGGTGGGAGGCAGACAGACACGGCACTGGAGAGGCTTGGTTCATGACCGTCACCCAGCGACATGCAGGCAGAGAAGACACTGGGCTTGGCATGGGCTTCTGAAACCTCAAAGCCCACCCCCAGTGTGGTGGCTCTTCTTGGCTATCCATTTGACAATATCTGGAATGAACTAAAACCTGAGTGGCTGGGTTCACCTGCGAGGGATTTTTTTCTTAATGAGATCATTTAAGGTGGGAAGACCCACTTTTAATTTGGATCTTTTGAGGTGAGGTGGGAAGATCCACCTTTACTTTGGGCTACTCTGCTAGTAGCCTATATAAATAACATGGTAGAAAGAGTCTCTCTGAGAGAAAGACTGACTCTCTCTGTCTCTCTCTTTGTCTCTGTCTCTCTCTGTCTCTCTCTCTCTCTCTCTCTCTCTCTCTCTCTCTCTCTCTCTCTCTCTCTCTCTCTTGTTTTGGCAAGCAAGTCCATTCCTTCACTGGCATTAAAACCCATCCTTTCAGGATTCTAGTGTATACTGAATGCCAGCTGAGACGCTCATCTTCATGGAGTGAACAACTAGAGGATTCTTGGACCTTCAACTGATAGACAGTCATTGTTGGTCTGGCAAGACCATAGACTGTAAGCCACTCTAATAACTACCCCCCTCTCTGTGTGTGCTCCTATAAATAACCCTGACTAATACACCCAGTGACACACCACCTCCAACAGGGCCGCATCTGCTCTTACAAGGTCATACCTCCGAATCCCTCTCAAACAGTTCCACCAACTGGCGACCAGACATTTAAATATGTAATTCCATGAGGCTCATTTTATGTTACTGTTCAGGCTTAGCATCACTCAGAAGATTCTAGTTCTCACGTGTGTCAATTGGGGATTTGCTCTTCTCTGATTAATAGACATTAGTTAGTGTGAATGATTAGGAATGACACAGCTTGTATTTGTCGCAGAGTTTTAAAAAAAAACTTTTTATTGGTTCTTTGTGAATTTCACATTACGCACCCCAATCCCACTTATTTCCCCATCTCTTTGTACCTGCCCTCTGCCCTTGCAACCTTCTGCTCCAAAGGAAAAAAAAATCTCATTGTGGAAAAGCTGTGGTGTGTCACAGTGTGTCCCACAGTACAGCCTTTTGTCTACACTTTGTTGCTTGCAAGTGCTCATTGCAATGACTTTTTGGTCTGGTTCAAGGTCTCTGGCTTCTGGTACTCTATCAATCCTGGAACCTCACTGGGTCTCCTCTTGGATATCCTGTTGTTGCCCTGTGTCATGGAAGTCCTGTAGTTTTGGATTTGTAGGACCAGCCCCTTAATGCACACCACAGTTTATCAATTGGGTAGATGTTGGGATGGGCCAACACAAACCCTGGATCTGGGTCTGGGAGGTATCTGAGCTGGTCAGCCTACCAGCTCTCCTGCACCCACACTACCACTGCTCCAGCTAGCTCATCCAATGCTATGTGGCTCACAATTATTCAAACGAACATACTATGTTTATGCCCATGTCTTTCAGTTTTTGACTGTCTAAAAAAATTCTTTGCTTCAATTTTGAGATACATTTCCTAGAAATGTGGTTGCTGGGAATTGAACTCAGGACCTTTAGAAGAGCAGTCAGTTTTCTTAACCGCTGAGTCATCTCTCCAGCTTCATTGACTTTTTTTTTTTTTTTTTTTTTTGCCAGTCATGTTTGGTTCTATCCTAGGTCAGTGAGGCTTCATCTAGCAACTTATGAAAACAAATGCAGAGACCCACAGCCAAACATTATGAGGAGTTCAGGGGATCCTGCTGAAAAAGGGGGAGGAAGGATTGTAGGAGCCAGAAGGGTAAAAAAAAACCTGTACTCATATGGGTTCACTGGGACAGAGATGACAATCAGGGAGCCTGTATGGGTCTAACCCAGGCCCTCTGCATATATGTTATATTTATGTAGCTTGGTGTTTTTGTGTGGTTCTTAGCAGAGGGAGCAGGGGCTGTTTTTGATGATTTTATGACCCTTTTCCTTATACTGGGTTGCCTTGCTCAGCCTTAATATGAGGGGAGGTGCCTAATATTATTGTAACTTAATATGCCATGCTTGGTTGATATCTTTTGGGAAGACTGCCCTTTTCTAAAGGAAAATGGATGAGGAGTGGACGGGGAGGGAGGAGGTTGGGAGAGGGACGGAGGGAACGGTGGATGGATGGAGGGAGGGAGGAGAAACTGCATTTTGGATGTAACATATAAGAGAATAAATTAATGAAATACGTAGAAAGCAATAAAGTTGAAAAAATAATTTCCTCCTTTATTTCCTCCCCACCCAACTTTTTGTCATTTTCAAAGCCCATTGAGTCCCATTACTGCTGCCTATGTTTTTTTTAAGGTGTGTGGCCACCCACTGGAGCATGTTACATGTAAATAAAACTAAAGAAATGAAAAACTTAACCAATAAAAACTTTAAGACACTGAAGAAAGAAAGTGAAGAAGTTACCAGAAGACTAATTGATGTCCCATGATCAAGAATTGGTAGGATTAGCATTATGAAGAATAGCTATCCCATAAAAAACACACTACAGATTATCCCATCAAAATTCCAGTGCAATTTCAGTTTATAGAAAATAAAAAAATAACCTTAAGTTTTATGTGGAAACACAGAAGACCCAGAATAGCCAAAACAATCATGTGTGTTTTTCATCGAACTTTATTGGAATCCATAAAGTTATAATTTCAAACCTATTTTCATATATCATTTTCTTAAATACTTTGAAGACACATTAAACCACCTAACATCATCCCACAGACTTATTGTTAAGGTCTTTCATCTTTCAGTGTTTTGTTCTGGTTCATTTTTGTTACCATGTCTCCAAGCCTATTAATTATTTTCTCCTGTAATGTCATCTATCATTCATCTCACTTAGTGAATTTTCCATCTAACACGCTGTAGTTTTCACCTATACGTATGTAGGCCTTAGATGCTGTGGTGGTTGGAACGGGAATGGTCCCCATAAGCTCATATGTTTGAATGCTTGGCTCCTAGTTGGTGTAACGACTTAGGAAGGATTAGGAGGTATGACCTTGATGGAGGAGGTGTGTCACCAGGGGTAGATTTTGAAGTTTCAAAAGACTCAATCTATTTCCAATGTTCCCTCTCTGCATCCTGCTTGTGGATCAAGATGTGAGCTCTCAGCTGTTCCTGACACTATGCCTTGGCTCTGTCATCATGGACTCTGACCCTCTAAAACCATAAGCCCAACTAAGTACTTCCTTTTATAAGTTGCCTTGGTCATGGTGTTTTATCATAGCTCTAGAAACCCTAACTGACACAGATGCTGCTCACGCTTACCATTAATGTGCTCAGTCTTTTCTGAAGCTTCTTTAAACACATGGGCTGTGGACACAATTGCTCTTTGCTGACCCTGTCCACTTATCCCATCATCTGTCTACTATAGATGTACTTTTTAAAACCTATTTTATTGATTTCTTATATCTACCACCCTTTCCACCCCAGCCCTTCCAAATCCCAAACTAGGTAGATAAGACATAGGTTAGAAGGGAAAGGGGACATAGACCTTTTTGGACAGCTCAGGAATGAGAAGATGTCTTAGTCAGTAACGTATTTTCACAAGCATGTGGACCTGAGTTTGATCCCAGCACCCATGTGAGAAGCTGTGCATAGCAGTGTGAGCCTGTGGTAACAGGGCTGGGAGGCAGAGGCTGGATAGTAGGACTTGTTGGCCAGCCAGTCTAGCCAATGAATTGGCAAGCTCCAAGTTCAGCATGGGACACTGTCTCTAAAAGAAAAACAAAAACTAGGAGAGTTACAGAGGAAGACACCTAATATCAACTTAATGGCCTCTACATGTTCACAGACACACATACCCGAGCGCGTGCGCGCACACACACACACACACACACACACACACACACACAAATAAATAGAACAAAAGGCCCAATACATACATTAGAATTTGCCCACAAAAACCAATAGAAAACTTCAATTAACTGTGGTTTAGACATGTGCACAAATTGTATTTTCATATAGCAAGAGGCCTTGACTAGCCAACTACTTGTACCAGCTCATGTGGAACAATGCAAGTAAGGAAGCTACTGTTGACTTCTGAGCCATCTCCTTATTGGTTTGCTGAACTCCAGATACTCCTTCTGTATCCATGATGAGGAAAGGGGAAATGGGGATCTTGACGGATGGAGTTAGATCACAGTTACCCTATCTATTTCCTTAGGAAACCAATCTTTTTCTTTAAAACTCATTAGTAGAGGCCCGGTGAGATGGTTGGTTCATGAGGTGAAAGTACATGGTACCAAGCCTGATGACCTCAGTTTGATGCCCAGAACTCACATGATAGAAGGAGAGAACCAATTCCAACAAGTTGTCTTATGATCTCTACATGTATAATGTGGCATACACATACACATATAAACATACTTGCAAAACAAACTGACAACTATAAAAATAACAAATAAATCTTAAAACTTTAAAGCTCATTGGTGGAATTCTTCACTAAGTCTCATGGGAACAGACCATGTACCATATCTGCCATCCTACAAGCAACTCTGGAAGAGGAGGATACAGGGTCATTAGTCTGGCTTGGACTGTTTGTGATATGTTGACTTCCCCAAACAAATGTCAGCAAGTACATATTGCTTTTGGCAAAGAAAAAGTAAATGGACAGTAACCCTGCTAGAATCAATTACAATAACATCACCATGACATGTGCACCAGCCAAGTGAGAAGACCCTGTGCCATTTAGTCAGAGAGAAAAAAAATCAGAGAGTGCATCAGGAAGTCGAAATGGGACCTCCCCTTGTTGTATTGAACTGAGGGGTAATGTTTCAGTCCTTCTATCATTCTGTATTTGTTAATTTTCCTGATGAGTGTGGATTATACTTGGAATTCAAGAGTCTAACAGAGGTCAACCTGGGCATGAAGGAATCCATAGGGGAATGACCCTAGGGCTGAGAGAAAAATCTCTGCTTCCCAATTGATGTCTAACACTTGTGATGGGGGTTGAGACCTTGAAAATACTTCAAGATTGCTCAGAAAGCTGAGAGTGGGTTCTGGCTTGGGGAAGCTATCTTGAATGAGTGCCAGGCATCATAAGAGCTGAGAGAAGACCACCTACCTGACCAGTCTAGAGACTCTGATGGTCCTGGCTTATCTTCCCACCCACACAGCTCTGGGGGAGGTACCTGTCAGTCAAGTCTGGGTGGCATTTCAGTGACCTCAGACCCTTGGCCTTGAATGAGTCCTCTTGTGTCTCTAATCATCAGTGTCTAATCATCTCTATAGAACACCGGTTATATTTCTATTTTCCTTTTGATCCCTAGGAGAATGTTTATTTAGCAGAAAGCCCAGAAGTCCCTGCACACCCCAAATTGTTATTTTTGACCCTAGAGTTCGTTATTCAACTGCCTCCAGTCCTACATATTCCACACATGGTTCTGTGTGAACTAGGAGTCCCTTGTGCTGGATCAGGATCCCGGGTTGAGTACCGGTTAGGAACACAGCATGTGTGGTCACACAAAGCTGCTGACAAAATTCCTTGCTCCCTATGGGGCCACTTAAGGCTCCATAATACCATTCCCATGCCTGTAAATGGAGTTGGTAACATTGCAGAGATTCAGGGTATGCTAAGTGTTGGACCATAGTGACCACTCAGAGAGCACAAGTGTGACTATAAGATGGGGAACATAATTCCAATTTATGGAGGAAACCAGGGCTCTGAGAAGCTGCGTGGCTCACACAAGCCACAGTGACCAAGTCGGTGTGACTTACAAAGCCCAGACTCATCAGTTGCGGCAGTTATTTCCCCAGAGGTTGTTCCTGGAAACTCTTAGGCATGGAACAGAGGGGAATGGTGATCCCTGTAGCTGCCAGGAGAGGAGTCTGTTGGGGTTGCCCTCTGGCATTAAAGCTGTTGGGTGGAGGCCAAGATCCATCTTGGGAATTGTGGGCAGGATCCAGGCAAGAAGAGTTTATCAAGGGGGAGATTGAGATGGCATCAGTCACCATCCTACAGAAAGGTAAGGGATCCTGGAGGAGAGAGAGGGTGGGGTTGGAGGGCAGAAAAGAATGACATAGGGGAGCAGGGTGCTTTAGAGGACTCATTATTGAGGTTAGAAGGAGCCAGGGAAGTTTTATGAGGGATGATCATAGTCACCTATTGAAGCTACCTTGAGAAAGAGTGAGAGTTCTTCTGGGGGTGTGGTGGTTGGAAGCATCCTCTGGTAATGAGAATTCAGACTGTAGATGCTCTCATAAGGGCTGGGCATCCAAGACCACCATCAGCTCTGAAGGCTAGTCAGTCTCTGAAGCTATGGGTATCACTGAGAGCTTGGTGACTACATGAGAGAAACACCGAGAGCCTGCTGGCCCCAGACTCCTGCCCTTCCCTGGACACCGCAGACCAGACCCTTCCCATTCAGACCTTACTGTAGGGCTGGGGTGGCTTTTCAGGCAACACTAGAGCAGCATTTTACTCCTAAGGCAGCTTCTGCTTGTGGCATTCAGGCTGTGGTTTTTGATCAGCCAGCTAGGAATGCTTCTAAGGAAGGGACATGAGTTGGTGGCAGCTGCTACTGCCCAACCACTTGGGTCCCACAGGGTCAACGATGACCCTGGCTCCTTTCAGACCCCTGGATTCTGACTTTTAGTTTCCATCCCCTTTTACTCTATGGGGTCTCTTTCCCTCTCCGTGGTGCTTTGTTTCTTGTTTCTGTCCTTCTATGGACAATGATGCTGGCTGGACTTCGCCTCCATGTCTCTGTTCTGTTCAGGCTAAATCTTTGACCTGCACCCTGGCCAATTTTTGCTGCCTTCAGGTCAGGGTCTTTTCTCTCTCCCTTAGTTCCTTTTTATTTATTGTCATGCTGGATTCTCAAGAGAACACCAGGCTTTCACCCCATTTAGCCACTGGCTCTGCACACCCCACTCTCTTGAAGGACACCCCTTGTTTACCTCCACATCTCTGAGTCCAGACCACTTTTCTTCTTGAGACAGTACTGTGGACTCCTACCTGGGTGCAGCAGTAGAGAACATACAGGGAAAGACCAACTGTGCTAGTGGCTTCTGGGCTCCTGCCATAGTGACTTTTCCTCGTGTGCTGATGGGAAGGCAGGAGAAAATAGCACACAGGCCATGGACGGCATGGGGGCAGAAATGGACATGGGCTCAGGAAGGCCAACATGTGGCCAACCCCTTCTATGCTCTAACAGTGCCAGTAGCCTGGGAACAAGCCCAGAAGCCATCTCTTCTGTCTATATGCTCAGCCTGACTTGTTCCTGCTGCAGCCTCACTAGTTCTACTTTGGGACACAGCGCTTGCCCCTCCTGTCCACTTTCATTCAGCTTCCACTCCAAAGGAGGCAAAGATGACCCAGCAAGTGATTGAGTGAGAAAGGAGTGGGGGAGAGGGGACCTGCTTTCAAGCAGGCCAGCCATATAGTCTTTCCAAGAATGCTGCTTCGTGGATGTGAGAGAAGGTTCTGCTTAGGCTATGCCTGTGACCGTACAGAAGCTGTGCATTTCCTTTCCCCATCTACCAAGTGGGCACACTCATAACACTGGCCCCTCATGCTTGCAGGCATCCTGGGATGTATTTGTCCACTGTGTGCATTAGGTGATGGTGTTAATTGGAGATACCTGTGTTAATCTTTAGATTTTTTAAACTATCATTTTAAACTATTTTAAATAAAATTATGAATGAAAAAACAGGGGTTGTAGTACCCGGCACATGGGCAGCTGCCATGACTAGGAATATTGTTCTGTGGTTTGGATAGGAGTTGAGAGAAATGGTAGAAAGGGCTATGGCATTAGCATCCACTCTGACCCTCCTTCCATGGAACCTGTGCCCCAGAGTCTTCTCAGAGGTTCAGGTAAGGGTTTTGGGGGTGTTGTTTTTTTTTTCTTGACTGCTGGGGAATAGAAGGGGGGAGTATGAAGTGGACATGAATGTAAACCTTCCTTTACCTTTCATTCCGGCTTCCAGAACATAGATCATATCATAAGCCTTTCCTGGTCTTTAGTGTGTCAGGCTCTGCACTGAGGCAGGAGGCAGAGGAAAATCAAGTCATGCTCAGTGGAACCAAACGTCTCAGAGTAGGGGACTCTGGCCTGCAGAACTTCCAAGCCAGTTGAGCTTGCTCTGAGCTAAGGCAGGTCCCACGAGTGACCTGCTGGCAGCAGGTGATCTGGGTCCTTGTCTCAGCTCTGCCCCAAACTTCATCCTACTCAAGGATGTCTTTAACCACAAGCTGCTCTCCGTGGCTTCTCTCTCGTGGCTTCCTGGGCTTGCAAGGAGGTTTTCTGTGCACACCTTCATATATGCCCACCATCTCTTTAAGAGAAAGAGCCCACAAACCTGTTGAAAAATGAGACTAAAACCAAGAGGAGTAGTAAAGCTAGGATGTCCTTGCAAGTCTTTTTTTTCCAAGTCTTTTAGTCTTTTCCCTGTAGACAAGAAAACCGGAAGTGGCCCGGTCAGATTTTTATTTTAGAGACAGGGCTCTAAAGGCCAGTGTAGTGAATGGCCTGGCAATGAAGAACTGAAAGGAGAGGAGAAAGAGGTGGAGGAGGATAGAGGCAGGACCAGAAATATGCTGAATGACTGAGGTGGACATCAACGGGGTGGTGAAGAGAGACAGACGATTGGAAGAGGCATTCTTGTGGCAGCAACAAGGAAACCTGGGAACAGTGGCATGTAGGGGATAAAGCTGCAGCTGAGGGTTTTTTGCCCCCTGAGTTTCTGAGTGGTCTCCTGGGTTGCTCTCACAGACTGTATCAGTTTCTGTGTCTATGTGTGTACATAGCTATACTTCTGTATGTGTATGTGTGCATGTGCATATATACAGATAATTAAACTAAAGCCAATAGATGTTTCTTTTCCTTCATGATTTGCCTCCCCTCTCCCTGCTAATAATCAAAGACAGTAAGCTGAAGACTCGTCCTGCCTGACTTCTACTTAGCTATGGTTTTGCTGTAGATGGGAAGTCCTGTTATTTCCCAGAACACGTGAAATCTGCTCCCACTCCATTTTTCCATCCATAGGATGGGGTAGCCAGCCCTGTTCTATCTTTCTCAGGGAGCCAGCATAAGGTTCAAGAGGGTGGATGCCAAGGCATTTTGTAAGGCTGAACTCTCTAGCCTTTGCTTCCTGGGGTAGACACCAGTGCTGCTCCTTGTCACCCCCTCCATGGGATGCCTACTTCCCAAGGCCTAAGAGTCAGGGAGTTAGTTTTTCCTCAAGAACTTTGCTCACCTTCAAGAGAGCTATGGATGAGTAGGGCCTGAGTCTCTGAGCCTAAGTCTTGACTGTGCAATGGAGCTTTTCTCGCATTGTTTGGTGTGCAGACAGCTGGCTCCACTCATAACCTATGCTCACAGATCGACCAGATAGAGCACTCCCGAATACCAGATCCTTGAGGCAAATCTCACGAATACCAGATCCTTGAGGCAAATCTCACTCACTGGCCTTTGTGTGAAAAAGTGACAAGTGGGAGATGGCAGCATACTGTCCAACTCTAGGTCCCAAGGCAAAGTAGTCTAACATCCTTCAGCTACTTCCTAATAGGAAGAATGTAGGTTACAAACAAGCTAATTTTATCCCTATTTTACAGGTGGGAAAACTGAGTCCTAGGGAGATTAACTAATAGCCAGAGTCACATAGCAGTAAAGCCAGAGCCAGAATTCAAGCAAACGAGCTGTCTGAAACACAGCCTTCTTACCCTATCATATGGCCTTTCCCTTTCAGGCCCACATGGCGGAGTCATCCTTTCTGAAGAGCAGGAAGCTGTGAAGCATTCCCAGGAGGCAGCATGGCCTACAGAGCCTCTTCAGTAAAAAGTGAGGATTTAATTAATAAAATGTCTGACTTCCAGCTACATGACAGTATTGGGTAAAGTCTATAAGAGTCCTGGAAAGGTGCCTCGGCATAGAGGAAGGCCAGGCTGTGTGTGATCCTGAGTGTCAAAGCTGGATATAGACACAAGATCCTTATGAAGATTCAGCTCCGATGCCCCAAGAGCAAGTAGGCTGTAGCCAGACACATTGGTGCCAGGAGTGACACAGACAGCATCCACACTGCTCTGTTCTCAAGCATCAACAATGCAGATGACACCCCTCTGTAGGGTTGTCCTTTCCCTGCCCCCATGGGAGAACAGGGGCTCAGTGTGGGTTAGACTCAGAAACAGCTGAGTTGGTAAGTTGGCTTTTGAACAGGGAAGAAACAGGACAGACATCTAGGAGGGTAGCAGTTGACTGTAGGCATCCTGGGTGATGGAGTGATCTCATAGGATACTTGTGTAGCTTGGACTTGAGTCTCAGTTTGTGAAGCAAGAGCCCTTCAGGAAACCAGATAACATTTACTGAGAATGTACCATATGTTGGACCACTTTCAGGGTGATTTTCATGCCAAATATCTCAGTTTTCTTCTTATAACGAGGACGTGTTTATTTCAATTTATATTTCTAGAAGCTGTCTCAAAGGTCAGGGGAAAGGGCAAATGGCTCACTCAAGCATTCAACCAGGACTGAAAAGTAAGTGTTCCTTCCAATACTATGGCCTGTGAAATAAGCATTTAAAGCCAACCTAATCTGTGTACCACTGAGGGTAAAATTTAAGTGGAAAAAGAAATTAATGACACTGAAAGGACTAAATGGAGACTCTCCCTGTCTTGGGCATTTGAACTGCCAATTTACATAGAGTTTAAAAAAATATTTTGTTTCTACTTTTTATGTATTAGTATTTTGTCTGCATCTATGTACATATACCATTTGTGTGTGTGGTGCCCACAGAGGCCAAAAGAGAGCATTAGATTTCCTGAAACTTGAATTACAGATGGTTATGAGCCACTATATGGGTGCTGGGAATCCAGCCCAGTATCTCTGAAAGAAGATTGGGTGCTCCTAACTGTTGAGTCATCTTCCAGATCTTGCATGGAGTGTTTACACCAATATTTATCTCTAACTATCTGGCTGTCTGAAGGAAAGTTAAATGCTTTAATAGGAGGACGATGCTGGTAAAGAGAATTGAGTATTATCTTTCCCATTTCATAGCAGAGGGAACTGAGGCTGAGAAGGGAGGTACTGTTGGTATAGAGGTAGAGCCAGCACTGTACATAAATCTCTATTTTTCATAGACTCCCTGAGAGTGGTTCCAGTAGATGACAGCAGGTAAAGTGGGCAGTCCTATTGAGAGGGATATAATGGAGTTTCATAACATTTAGACACTGACCACCACCTAACCCCAACTCTGGTACATGCCTTAACCAATGCCCCGTGTGACTCAATGCCTTTCTTTTTCATTAAGAGTAGGGCATAATGCAAGGTCCAAACCAAACCTTTGTGGCAGAATTCATCCTTCTGGGCTTTTCCCTGAGCCCCGGCACCACACCTCTGCTCTTGTCAGCCTTTCTGGTGATTTACCTGTTGATCATTCTGGGCAATGGCTTGATCTTCATCCTCATCTGCTTGGACTCACATCTCCATACCCCCATGTATTTCTTCATCGGCATTCTTTCCATGTTGGACTTGGGCTATACCACCACCACTGTGCCCCAGATGTTGGCACACCTGGCCAGCCAGAAGAAGACAATCTCTTATTCCAGATGTGTGGCTCAAATGTACATTTTCTTAGTGCTAGGTGTCACAGAGTCTTGGCTCTTTGCCATCATGTCCATAGACAGGTATGTAGCCATCTGCCACCCACTTAGGTACAAGGTTATCATGAGCCCATGTCTATGTGGGGTAATGGCCATTTTCTGTGGACTCTGTGGCATCACCTCTGCTCTTGTCTATACCATCTTTGCCATGCGCCTCCCCTACTGTGGCCCCAACAAGATCAACCACTTCTTCTGTGAGGTCCCTGCAGTCTTAAAGCTGGCTTGTGCAGACACCTCAGTCAACGACCAAGTAGACTTCATCCTTGGGTTTAGTGTCATACTGATCCCCCTGTCCCTTATCCTTGTCATCTATGTGAACATCTTTTCTTCCATCTTGAAGATCCGTTCAGCACAGGGGCAACTGAAAGCCTTCTCCACCTGTGCATCCCATATCACTGTGGTCACCATGTTCTGTGTGCCAGCCATGGTCATGTACATGAAGCCTGGTTCTAAAGCCTCCCCAGAAGAGGACAAGAAGCTTGCCCTGTTCTACAATGTCATCTCTGCTTTTCTTAACCCTGTCATCTATAGTCTCCGGAACAAGGATGTGAAGAGGGCTTTCCTCAAGGTAACAGGCTGGGGCAGACCCCCAGAATGAGTTTCTAGAAGGGCATGGAAGCAACTCATGCTATGTCATTATTGGTCAAGGACTGGTTCACATGATAGCAGTGCCCATGCACACTCCCACTTCTACCTCTCATTTCAGCTCTGTACAGGTCTTTTGGGGATCACCATCTACTTGGCTGGTGGAACTGTGAAATGTCTTCCAGGCATATCAGTCTTTTCTTTCCCCTTTGCTCTATAGAACCTAGGTGCTCCATAAAACAGGAGATATCTGAGCCACTAAAACCTTTTACTAAAATAAATGGAACATGCTTGGGAAGATGGCCCGTGACCATCCCTTGAGAATGGCTCACTGCCTTGGGGAAATCATGAATTCTTGGCCCAAGAGGAAGAATGAGCTGAAACCCACTCTCTGCAGTCTGGAGACAAGTGGAGATGGCTTGAGGCCAAGTGCAGTCTGATCTCACAGACCTACCTACTCGACGCATCTCAGGCAACCATCCTCCTCTTTTCCATCACATATATTTGAATCTGCCATTGACTTTGCTGTGGATTGAATATGAAATGTGTGCACCCCCCCACACACACACGTTCACATACAACTGATAGGTTTTGGGACCCTGACTTGATCAATGGATTAACCCTTTGATGAATTCATGATATACTGGTGTTGTTGGGAGGTGAGAAAACGTAGCAGTAGAGTATAGGGGGCAAAAGTAGGCCATGGAGACATGTCCTTGGGGACTACATCATGCCCTGTCCTCTTTCTATATTCTCTTTCTTTCTGCACTGCCTGTAATGAGTTGGACAGAGATGCTTCATCATGCCCTCCCTGACACAGTAGATCGAATTATCTGAAATTATGAGCAAAATAAATTGTCCTTCCATGAAATTGCTTTCATTGGGTATTTGGTCACAGGAACATAAAGCTAACTCACACAGAAAACCTTGAGTGTCTTCTCCACACCAAGGCTTCCTCATGTGTTATTCTCTTTTCTCACCTTTGACCCAACTCTACCACCCTACACCAAAAGAAGTACTTACTCTAACTCTCCATCAGCTTGTAGTTTAAACTAAGATTCCTCAAAACAGAATTTCCATGAGCCCCAAAGAGCTGAGCATGAGCCTTATAGCCATCCTGTACTTTCCTCCCATGAGAAAGACATGTATGGTGGCACATGCCTTTAATCCCTGTACTCAGGAAGCAGGGTCAGGTGGATATCTGAGTTTGAGGCCAGCCTGCCTACAGAACAAGTTCTAGGGCAGTCAAGGGTATAGAGAAACTCTGTCCCCCAAAACAAATAGCAGCAGCAGCAGCAACAACAACAACAACAACAAAAAGCAAGTAGCCCAACATCTTAGCTCTCAGCTGGATATCAAGTTCCACGAAGCAGGGACCATGGTTACCGGGGTTACCACTGCCTCCTTAGGATCTAGCATCATGCTTCATGCTTATTGTCTTCAGTGAAGATGTTGTGGGTCCAAGAGTGAATACCCCACAGTGGAAAGTCGATGGATCAAGAGTATCAAAATTTGGGAATCAATGGCACTTTAAAAGAATGCTATGTATATTGGTTTAATAAAACATAGATATTTGAAAAACACCTAAAATATTTATAATGAACCGTTACAATGTTTGTAAACTTGGGTTTGAAATTTTCACCTATAAGACTCTGTTCTGCAAGAAAAATGGTAAGGGCAGACCAAGTTTTATATACAAGGTTATTAGAAACAACCTCTGTTGGAGTACGGTCTGGTGCTTTGTATTTGTTGGTTGCTTGCCCCCCCACCCCCCGCCCAGAACTCTTACTGTTTATGAGCGAACTGCCACATACCCCAAGTATTGCTTAAGAAATTACTCTTGATTGGCTAATTAAAAGGGCTAAACCTGGGCAGGGAAGAATGGAGTAGGCATGGCCTAAGTTCGCAGGCTTTGGGAGAGAAGGATCTTGGGAAGAAGAAGAAGAAGAAGAAGAAGAAGAAGAAGAAGAAGAAGAAGAAGAAGAAGAAGAAGAAGACAGGTACCAAGGGAGGAAGCAACACAGGTATGGGAGGAGGAAAGAAGAGAGCCACGGGTGGGTTAGTGTGGAGGAGGCATGGCTGGGTCAGTGAGGATGGAGGAAAGCAGCAAAGATAGAGAACATTAACAAGTATTTATCGAATTATGGATAGGAGGTGGCCCAGATAAAAATGATCCAAGCAGCTAGCATAGGATAGAGGCTGGGAGATAATGGAAGGTAACTTAGGGGTATCTGCTGTGCCCCAAGTAAAAAAATATATTTGGTGTCTGTGTCTTTATTGATTGTAAAAGCAGGTTAATAATACTGCTGTAATAATTATAAGCCTAATAATAAACATAAATTAGGCCATACAGTAACAAGCCACCAATATGGCTTCCCAACCTAATGAAATACTGTGCAAACAGTATTGTGTACTATGTGTGACGTAGTATGAGACATCATTGGAAAGTGGGTCTGCAGAGATGGCTCAGCAGTTAAGAGCATTTGCTGCTCCTGTAGAGGATCTAGTTTCAGTTCCCAGAATCCACATGGTGGCCCACAACAGTCCATTTCCAAGGGATCTGAGCTCTCTTCTGTTTTTCCTGGCCACCAGGCACACACGCAGTGCTCTTACATACAGGCAGGCAAAACCGTTCATGCATATAAAAATAAAAATGCTTTTAAAGATTTACTGAAAAGTGTGATATAATGTTAGATAGAAAATTAAGAATGTAAAAATTTATATAAAATTAACCTATGCGTTATGGGTGATAGCATATCAAAACATGTTGATATGGTTTTGATAAGGAATGCCTCCTTGTGTGCTAGAATTGGTTGGCCCTGATGAATTTGAGGATGGGGGAGAGTAACTGGATTATAAAGGGTTCACAATTCATTAGACTATTGGGAGGTGGTGGATACTGTGGAAGACGGAGCCTGATTGGAGGATGTGGGTGCCGCGGTGTGTCTTTGAAGGATGCATCATGCCCCAGCCCATTCCTGTCTCCTTCTCTCTGCTTTCTGGCTGCCACGAGGTGAGAGGTTTGCTTCCCTGCTATCATGAGGTGGAAGGGGGGTCTACTGAATGCTCCATGCCACGGAGTCTGGCTTCTCCTCAGGACCATGGTACTGACTGAGAGCTGAGCATGCTCAGGAGGCGTGGCTCCAGATGATGGTGGCTTTGATGACACCCAAAAGAAAGGCTCCTTTTGGACTAAACAAAACAATGACATATCAAACACAAAGAAGGACTGGAAATACGGTGCAGCGACTAAGGGCACTTACGGCTCAATTGTGAGAACATGGCTTAGAACCCACACCTACAAAGGCCAGTAAATCCAGCTCCAAGGGATCCAACGCCATCTTCAGGACTCTTTGGGCACTTCAACACATAAACACATGTGCACATATTCTCACACAGACACGTGAACACACATACAAAATGGAAAGACCTTTAAAAGGAGACCTGCAGAATGGATTCACAGGGATTTTGCACTATGCTGTTGAAAAAGTAATTCCAATCACAAACACAGAAGGGAAAACGGGCGGATTTTTTTCTTCTCGACCAGGAAGCCATGCACAGTGTTGCGTCTGTGCTTCACACAGCAAAGTCAACATCCGGCGTAGCATTTACAGAGCCTGTTGCACGTAATGCTGGGTTGCGTCACCCGTGCCGCTCTCTCTGACTTTCTGTGCACATCTCTGAATTCTCGCGTTGCTAGCCTGACTCCTTCACTTCCGTTTGTTCTCTGCTCTATGAAAAACAGTGGCCTTTGTGTTCCTTCCACCCTCCTTTAGCATGGGAGAGACCAGATTCCTGTTCACAGAACCAGGAGTCCCATGAGAGAGGCCTCGGGAGATGATTTCCGGTAATGCCATCCTTGGTCTTCCTGAAAGAAAACCTGAATCGAAGGGGCGGAGTAGAGTGGCCTGTGCTCCCAGAAACGCCTCGGCTCAAAGGAGTTCTGAACAAGAAAAGCTCCTGCATCAGAACTACTTGAGGAACATTTTAAAAGTAGCTGAGAATTGGGGCAGACATATGTTGGGTTGGTATGGTTGGGGGAGGCTCCCCTTTTCTGAGGAGAAGGGGAGGGGGGAAGAGGAGGGAGGGGGCTGCGGTTGGGATGTAAAGTTAATTAATTAATTAGAAAAATAAAATAAAGCATGTCTGCGTTGGTATGAAGAAGCGGAAGTAGCTGAATGACGGCGGCATGTCAGCTGTAAACTCGAGTCAGCCCCAGGCTAGTTTCCATCCGTTTCTTGGCTCTGAAAGGGATTCCTGTGCCTGCTAGGTCTGTTCCTTTCAACAGAGCCACCGTGTTCCTTGTGGTTTCACCTCTAGCCCAACACCACGAGGAGGCCAAGTCCTGTGAAGAGGCACAGCGGGTGGACTTTTGCCTGCAGAGGGATGAAGGAGAAAACTGGTATGCTCACGGGGACAGACAAAGTGACCTGAACCATCAACAGGGCTGAGGCCAAGCTAAGTGACCTTAACCATCACCAGGGCCCCTCACTTTCTGAGCTCTCAGTTGAGCTTTCTGAGCTCTTTCTGAGCTTTCAGTTACTGGCCCTTTCTGAGTTCTCAGGCAGAGGGTTCATCTTCACTTTCCAAGTCAATCTTACCTTCTACTGGACCTTCCAGAATCTCACATTTGATTTCTCAAAGTCCCACAGAGAATGGGAGCGTTCCTGTTGGGGCAGGGTCATGGCGATGAGTTTTCCTGGTCATTCGGATGAGGAAGGGACAAATGCATCCAGAGATGGAAGGAAGGTCTGAAGAAACTGTGGTAGAAATAGCACCGAAGTACCTGTAGGCTTTTCTCTCGGGTGTGGTGTCCTCAGACATGCATGAGACAACAGTGGCAGCTCCTTTATTACTGGCTTTTCTTGGAGGCACTGCTGGAGCTCAGTGGCTTCACAGTGACCACAGCAACACTTCGTTTGTCTGAACACATGACCCTGGTGATGTGGGGGTGAAAGTCATAGCCTGAAACCAGTTTACAAAAACTAAATTAGTTAAAAAAAAAAAAAAAAAGAAACTATTTCACACAAACTAGAAATGACCTTGGTATATAGCGATGCTACTAGGACAGCGATGAAATGTAAAAAATCTATTTTTTTCTGTTTATAAAATATCAAGCCAACATATATTTCTAGATTCTTTAAAAATAAAGTATGGTTTCTGAGCTGAATTGACAAGAAGGGAAGGTAAGCTGCCAAAACCCTTCCAACACGTGCATCTCTGAATCTTTACAAGGAATGGCACTTGCATTTCTAGCAACATCTTTGCCATGGCATGTAAGAAATGCCTTGAGCCGCTTTCTCAGAAAAATGGGAATAGTGCTTCCTCAAGACCCAGCTATTCCACTCCTTGGAATATACCCAGAAGATGCACTACCACACAACAGGGACATATGCTCAACCATGTTCATAGCTGCCTTATTCATAATAGCCAGAACATGGAAACAGACTAAGTGTCCCTCAGTAGAAGAATGGATAAAGAAACTGTGGTACATTTACACTATGGAATACTACTCAGCTATTAAAAACAAGGAATTCCCGAAATTTGTGGACAAATGGATTGAACTAGAAATTATCATAATGAGTGAGTTCACCCAGAAGCAAAAAGAGTTAAATGGTATATACTCACTTATATTGAGACACTAGTCCAAGGGGTACGTCCCCATGGAAAACTTTACCTACCAGGAAAGTGGGTCAGAGGGGAAGACATCCTATTGAGACTTTAGGTGTGGGAAGCTTGGGAGAATGAGGAAATAGAAGGATCCAGAGGGTCCTGGAAAACTACAGGCGGGTCTGGGCCCTGGGGTCCTCCTCAAACTATGGCACCAGCCGAGGAAAATATAGGCAGTAAACTTCGAACCCCTACCCAGACTAGCCGATGGACAGGACATTTTCCACTGTTAAGTGGAGAAGGAGATCTGACTTTCACACAAACTCTGATGCCCCATATCTGACCATGTCTCTCTGATGGAGACGCCTGGTGGCACTCAGAGGAAGGATAGGATAATAGGTCATCAAGAAGAGACTCGATACCCTATGAGCATATACAGGGGGAAGAGGTCTCCCTCAGTCACAGACATAGGGGAGGGGAATGGGGGGGGGAAGCGGGAGGGAGGGAAGAATGGGAGAATACAAGGGATGGGCTAACAACTGAGATGTAATTTGAATAAATTAATAATAAAAAAGGAAAAAAAAAGAAACCTTATGGAAATTAAAAAAAAAAAAAAAGAAAAAGAAAAAAAGAAATGCCTTGAGCACCTAAGAAACATCAACATGGTAAGATAATGTCTGGCATCAGCTCATGTGGTAGCCAAACCACTTGGACCACATTTGTAGCAACCTTTGAGTGCAGGGGTGGTGAAACATGGCGAACACTTCCTTAGATGATCCTGTGAAAACTGAGTTCCCTAAGGATACTCACTTCTCATGAAAAAGTCTTTTGAATGAATCTGTTTTTTTCTACCCTTGAGCCTGTATGAGTGACCAATTTCTAAAACATTCCTAAGGTACTTTTCTTTTTGTTCTGATGCTAATTATTTGGGTAATATTAAAGGCAGAAATGGTACCTTCCTTAGCCCAACCTTTGTGTGTGTGTGTGTGTGTGTGTTTCAAAAACTTCTTTATACATTTATTTTTAAAAAACCACAACTATTTTTTGTTTTTTTAAAGATAAGATTTCTCTGTGTAGCCTTGGCTGTCCTGGACTCACTTTGTAGACCAGACTGGCAGTAAATACTAATTTTACAACCCGACATAATGAAATTTCAAATCTCATTTTTGTATCATAACAAATAAATCAATAAAGAATGCCAGTTGAATCAATCATTTATTTTTGGAACCAATTAATTTTCCCTACCTTTTATCTGTGCTTCTGAGAGAAGAGCGAAATGTATCCTTGTGGAAATATCTTCATATACAGGCAAGGAAACACATTAAAATCCTTATCTGCCTTTTGTGTTGTCCTGACAACAATCACTACCATAAATCCATGGTGCAAAGGGAACATGGAAATGATGTCTCATATATGGTAGTTTTGCAGTCTAGTCAGCTGTTTAAACAATTTACAATGCCATTATTATCAATAACTGTCACAGAGGAACTTCATGGTTCCACAAAACAGTCAATGATTCTGACGTCGTAAATATAGAATCTGAACTCTGTTTCTGGTAGCTATAACAAGCTAGAGAGAAATAATTTACCTCAAATATGGGAAAGACTTTCTGATTGCACCTCAGAATAAGTCAGGCCCTAAGTAAAGCAACACTCGGTAGGAAGACTTCAAAGATTCCCATGCCTCCATTCAACGGTCATGACATCCCAGACACTGCATTTGTGACTTACTTCTATATCCCTTCTATGTTTCTTGTCTGTTGCCAACACTCAAGACCTCAATTCTGGGGCATCATGCCTGGCAACAGTTAGACTTCTTCTATTCCACTCTACTTATTTTTGGACCTTTGGTGTCTCTCTCAACAAAGCTCAACACATTTTTTGAAACATGGCATGTTCCCATGCCTGTGAAAAATCCCCTCCTCCCGGGAATAATCTTCCACTCGTCTTTTTTCCCCCGATCCTCTCTAGTCCCCTCATCTTCTGTCTTCTTGAATCATTTGCTGCTCTTGTGATGAAAAATATTTTATGCTGGTAGGCCCTTTGGCACACTCTTAGTCTGCCACCTACATAATGTTTATTCTGTTTACTCTGTATCAGAATATTTCTTCTTAAGTGACTTTATTATGTCTAATTGACTTCCTTGAAGTCTGTCCTGACAACACAGGCTGTCTGAACCACTCCAGTTTTCTTTTTGAAACATTTGTATTGAAAATAGATTCTTTTCTCATACAATACACCCCAACCACAGTTTCCCCTCCCTCCACTCCTCCTAGTTCCCTGTACCTCCATTTTTCCTCAAGTCCTGTGGGGAGCCGTGCTAAATTCTGCCATGTTAGTAATCCCTTGCATAGGCTGCACGCTGTGACCTTCAAGCTGCTGACCTTTGCCAGAGGAGGTCTTGTGTTCTAGGCTATCTATGGATTACTTACCTTTGAAAGAAATAGGGAAGTTCCTAATGGGAACCACCCAGAGGGTAAAGGAAGTTCTTACAGGGAGCTACTCAGAGAAATAGGAAGTTCTTACAGGGAGCTACTCAGAGAAATAGGAAGTTCTTACAGGGAGCTACTCAGACCATTGTATTCTTGCCTGGGGACTAGGGAGAGTGGGGTCAGAATAGATCCTACTGACCTTGCTATATATATCCTTACTCATCCGCATTAAGGAGTCTTGATCAGAAACTTCCAGACTTGACTCATTATTTCTCACGTCTCTGTACCCTACTTTCAATCCCCACTCCTTCTTTCAGGTGAACCCTGGTTTGATTTGTCCTTCAGGCTGGGACACATCCAAGTCCAGGCCCCTGTTTCCTCTTCAGAAAAGAGCAGACCTCCAAGAGATGACAGCCAAACAAGACAAGATGAGGTACAATAAGACAAGGCGAAAGCCCCGATATTGAGGCTGAACAAGGTGACCCAAAAGGAGAAAAAGAGTCTCAAGAGCAGGCAAAAGAGTCAGAGATACACCCACTTTCACTGTTAGGAGTCCCACAAAACCCACCAAGCTAACAGACATAACATAAACACAGAGGACCTAGTATAGACCCATGCAGGCCCTGTACTTGCTTTTCCAGTTTCTGTGAACCTATGTGAGCCCTGCTTAGTTAATTAAGTGGGCCATGTTCTCCTGGTGTCTTATATCACCCCCCGACTCCTACAATTTTTCCTCACCTTCTTCCAAGGAGTTTCCCAATCTCCAAGGTGAGGGACCCAAGGGAGACCTCCAGATTAAACTCTCTCTCCACATAATGTCTGACTGTGGGTCTCTGCATCCAGTCTCATCAGTTGTTAGAGGAAACCTTTCTGTGATAACTGGACAGTAGCCCAAACGTTTTCAACCCTATGACAAGTTTTCAAGTCTGTCTGTTCTGGTTTGTCTCCGAATTCTTTGCAAACCATACAAGGGAGCTAGCAACAGCCATACCACAGATAAATGAAAAGCTGCCTTCAATATTTTTTATTAACTTATTCGGATTACATCTAAATTTTTATCCCCTTGCTTGTCTCTTTCTGCTCCTCCCTCCCTCTTTCATCCTATTCCCATCCCCTAGGTTTTTGACAGAAGGGGACCTCATCCCCCACCATATGATCACAGCCTATCAAGTCTCATCTTGGTAACCTTCCTATTCTTTCTCTGAGTGCTACCAGTCCTCCTTACCAAGGGGAAGTGGTCAAATATGAGGCACCAGAGTTCATGTCAGAGTCAGTCCCCACTCTCCACACATTGGCTAGATCTGAGTAGGAGTTCAATGTTTACTGCATGTATTGTCCTTGGGTTGGTGCAGTAGCTTGAGCAGACCCCCTGGGTCCAGATCTGCCCATCACGATGTTCTACTTGTAGGTTTCTAGGACCCTCTGGATCCTTCTATTTCCCCATTCTTCCATACTTCTCTTACCTAGAGTCCCAATAGGATGTCCTCATATCTATCCTAATCTTCTGGTAAGTGAAGACTTTCATGGGACATCCCTGTTGGGCTAGTGTCCAATTATAAGTGAGTATATACCATGTGAGTCTTTCTAAGTCTGGGTTAACTCACTCAATATGATCATTTCTAGTTCCACCCATTTGCCCACAAATTTCAGGTTTTTTCTTGTTTTTAATAGCTTAGTAGTATTCCATAGTGTAAATGTACCACAGTTTCTTTATCCATTCTTTGACCGAGGGACATTTAGGTTGTTTCCAGGTTCTGGCTGTTACAAATAAGGCTGCTATGAACATGGTTGAGCATATGTCCTTGTTGTGTGGTAGAGCACCTTCTAGGTATATTCCAAGGAGTGGTATAGCTGGGTCTTTGGGTCTTAAGGTAACCCTATTCCCAGTATTCTGAGAAGGTACCAGATTGATTTCCAAAGTGGTTGTACAAATTTGCACTCCCAACAGCAATGAAGGAGTGTTCCCCTTTCTCCACATCCTCGCCAGCATGTGCTGTCACTTGAGTTTTTGATCTTGGCCATTCTAATGGGTGTAAGATGGAATGTCAGAGTCGTTTTGATTTGCATTTCTCTGATGATCCAGTTTCTTTATAGAGGCACTTAATGCTATGGATTTTCCTCTTAGCACTGCTTTCAAAGTGTCCCACAAATTTGGGTATGTATTTCCTTCATTTTCATTGAATTTCAGGAAGTCCTTAATTTCTTTCTTTATTTCTTCATTAGGTAGAAAATTGTTTAGTTTTCATGTATGTGTAAGCTTTTTATTATTTCTGTTGTTGTTTATTTAAGTCCAGCCTTATACCATGGTGATCTGACAGGATACAAGGTATTATTTCAATCTTCTTGTATCTGTTGAGACTTGTTTTGTGACCTACTATATGATCAATTTTGGAGAAGGTTCCATGGGGTAATAAGAAGAAGATATAATCCTTTGTGTTTGGTGAAAAGTTCTGTAGATATTTGTTAGATCCATTTGACTGATGACGTTGGCTAGTGTCAATATTTCTCGGTTTAGTTTCTGTTTCAATGGCATATCCTTCAGTGAAAGTGGGTTGTTGAAGTCTCCCACTATTAATGTGTCGGGATCGATGTATCGTTTAAGATTTGTTAATAGTTCTTTTACAAATGTGGGTGCCCTTGTATTGGGAGTGTAGATGTTCAGAATTGTGATGTCATCTTGGTTGACTTTACCTTTGATGAGTATGTAGTGTCCTTCCTCATCCCTTTTGATTAATTTTGGTTGAAAGTCAATTTTATTAGCTATTAAAATGGCTACATCAGCTTTTTTCTTGTGTCCCTTTGCTTGGAATATCATTTTCCAGCCTTTTACCCTGAGGAAATGTCTATCCTTGTGGCTGAGATGTGTCTCTTGAATGCAGAAGAATGTTGGATCTTGTTCATGCATCCATTCAGTTAGTCTGTGTCTTTTTATTCGAGAACTGAGACCATTGATATTGAGAGATATTAATGACCAGTGACTGTTAGGTCCCTTGATTTTGATGTTGGTTGTAGTAGAGAGTTTGTGTGGTTGTGTTTTTGCGCTGGTGTAGTTATCTATTTCCCATGCAATTTTGGTTGTAGTTTGTTCCTTTGGGGTGTAGTTTTCCTTCTAGTAATTTCTGTAAAGCCAGATTTGTGGATAAGTACTGTTTGAATTTGTTTTTGTCATGGCTTGCCATCTGTGGTCTCTTAGGGTTTTCAGGACCTCTGTCCAGGTCCTTCTGGCTTTTATGGTCTCTGCTGAGAAGTTGGGTGTAATTTTGATATGTTTGCCATTATATGTTACTTGGCCTTTTTCTCTTGCCACTTTTAATATTTTTTCTTTGTTCTGTATGTTTTGTGTTCTGATCATTATGTGGTGGGAAGGTTTTCTTTTCTGGTCTATTCTATTTGGTGTTCTGTAAGCCTCTTGTATGTTTATAAACATCTCTTTCTTTAAATTGGGGAAATTTTCTTTTATGGTTTTGTTGAAAATATTTTCTTGGCTTTGGAGCTGGGCATCTTCTCTTTCCTCAATGCCTACTATCCTCAGGTTTCATCTTTCCATGGTGTCCTTTATTTCTTGGATGTTTTGTGTCAGGAATTTTTCAGATTTAGCATGTTCTTTGATGATAGCTTCAAGATGTATGATTGTATTTTCTATTCCTGAGATTAGTTCCTCCATCTCTTGGATTCTGTTAGGGAAGCTTGCCTGTCCATTGTTTGCTTTCTTCTCTAAGCTTTATCTTTCCTGTTTTTCTTCCGTTTGTGTCTTTATCATTGTTTTCATTTTCATCTTCAGATTTTGTACTGTTTTATTGATTTCCTTCATCTGGTTGTTTGTATTTTCCTGAATTTCTTCCATTGCCTCTCTATAGGCTTCTTTTATGCCTTCCACCTGTTTAGCTGCATTTATTTATGGATTTTATTCATTTTCTCCATTATCATCTTCATTACTAAGGATTTGAGGTCATTTTCTTGTTTTTCAATTGTGCTTGAGTTCTCTGGTTTGCTTTCTTTGGGATAGCTGGGATCTGGAGATGTCATATTGTTTTGGGTTTTGTTGTTTATGTTTTTATGGTTGCTTTTAGTCATCTTGTTGTCTCTGATGTTGGGAGGTAGCTTCTGGTGTCCTTCACTGGCCACTGAGAGCAGTATGTTGGTGAGTGATTATAGGTCGATGGTCTTTGCCTGTGGTGGTCAGGGAACTCTTCCCTAGGAGAGGAAGGTGACCTAGTTTTGGCTCCTGGAGACTTTGCTCCACACCCTGGGCTCCTCAAGGGGTCAGCCAATGTGGATGCTGGTGCTCTGCAGCTCCAGTATTGGTTTGAGGTAGTGTATATAGAGCCAGTTATCCTGTCTTTGGCTGGGCTTTGAACACCATGCCCTCAGGCCCTAGGGCTTTGGGCCCTAGGCTTAGATCACTCTATAGTACCTGAACACCTGCTGGCTTCTAGAAGTTGTTTAGGTTTCTGCCTGCTCCAACCAGGTAGTGGGGCCTAGGTTCAGCCTGCCATGGAGAGAGCAGCTATTGCCTTCTGATTGTTGTTGGTTGGCTAGATTTTTGCTCTATCCCCTCCAGCCTGCCCAGCCTCTCCCTAGAGCATGTGAGTCCCTGATAGGCTGTGGAGCCTGGTTAGGCTGGGTCTGTTGTGACCAATTGTGCCAGGACAGTCCTCTTGTGCCAGCAGTTAGGCTCCTGCTCAGCCCTGGTCAGACAGCTGCTGTGGTCCATGACTCCTGGTAGCATCTGTGGTCTCCTCCTTGCAGATCAAACACTGTGCATCTTCATCGTTGCCATATTGCCTCCAGCTGCCTTAAATATTATCTCTACCAGATTGTCTCTCACTTTTAAGTTCAGATTTATACAAAAGCTCAGAAAACAGACAAAACATAGACAAGTTCATATTAGAATATGGTATTCATGACCACTAATTCAAATTTCAAAACAGTGCTTCCCATTTGAAGTTTTGTGGTCCTGGACTTCACTGTACCTATTTATGTTGTAAATCTTTCCATCTGAAATGTCCAGAAACATCCACTAGGTTTTTTAAAACCAGTATAATGTTGCTTTAGCCCATATCTTAAAACTTCCAAATTCTACCATAAATCAGTTTTGAGTACATACAAACTGTGAGTCGGGTTTTGTAACAGAAATGAGCTCACTCTTTTTTTTTTAGGTGGGATCTCCCTGTAGCCCAGGCTCTTCTGGAACTCACAATGTAGACCAGGGTGGCCTTGAATTCATAGAATTACACCTGCTTTTTGCCTGGGATTAAAGACGTGTGCCACCAAGCTTGACATTACTTGTTTTATACCAACTTTTGTGAAGCTATGACCAAATGCCTGAGATGGTGACTGAAAAAAAATATTTCTTTTGCCCCTTATTTTTGCAGGGGGTTTGGTCCCCTGAGCTTGGGCA
Source organism: Acomys russatus (assembly GCF_903995435.1). Taxonomy (NCBI): domain Eukaryota; kingdom Metazoa; phylum Chordata; class Mammalia; order Rodentia; family Muridae; genus Acomys; species Acomys russatus. Next base: position 14,587,563 of record NC_067165.1, read on the forward strand.
GAACAGCACAGCAGTGGGGGTGTGTAACAGGGAAGGTTCTTCACTTTGTGGATGACATGAAGTATAGAAAGAACAATGAAATCAAGAACAAGTATAGCTTCCAAAAACCATTTCCCCTTTGTCTTACTGCCTCCATCTAGGCCTCACCTTCTAACGTTCCCATAACCTCCCCAAACAATGTCACCTCTAGGAAGTGAACATTCAGCATTCAGTCTATGGGAGACATTTAATATCCAAGCTATAGCAGCTACTTTGTAATGGCCAAGAGATGAGTTCATCTAGAACAAAACTAAGTTTTGAACACCTAATTTTATAAAACAAATACAACTGCATCTAAAAGTAGAGATAGTATCCTAACATTAGGGGATTCAGTTGTCTATTTTTATTAATGGATAATACATCACCAGGGTGAAAAAAAATTAACAAGGAAACAGAGCAAAATCTTACTGTACATCAAATAGACTTAACACACATTGACAAACTCTTCTGTCCAAAGGCCATGAAATCCACACTGAACTTTCTTCAGAATATATAAAACCCTAGGCCACAAAGTAAGTCTTAGCAGACTAACACAAAACAAAATAGAACAAAACCCCACTCTTCTGTATATTGTATAATCACAATGGAATGAAATTAGAAGAGGATCTTCTAGAAATTATACAAATTCATGGAGATTGTACAACATACTTTTGAATAAACAGTGAGCATTGTGGAAGTCAGAACAGAATTTAAAAATTCTTTGTTATAAATGAAAATGGAAGTGCAACATACAGAAACATTTCTGTTACATCAAAGACTGTGCTAAGAAAGTTTATGGCAGCAGGGTGCAGTGGTGCACTCCTGTAATCCTAGCACTTGGGGAAGCTGAGGCAGGCAGATCTCTGTGCATTCAAGGCCAGCCTGGCCTACAGAGTGAGATCAGGACAGCCAAGATGACACAGAGAAACCACCCTGTCTTGAAAAAACCAAAAGAAGAAAGGAAGAAAAATCTTCAAGTAAGCAGATTTTGAATAAACAGCCCAATTATACATCTCAAAGTCTCTGAAAATAAAAAAACAACAACCCCAGAATTAGCATATATAAAATGGAAGAGGCAGGGGCAGGCTTGAAACCATCTCACAGTTAGGCATACCAATAATGAAAGAAGTGAGAAAAAGTCATATCATGATATCAGGATGCCTGACTCTTAGTACTCGTTCGGCTTGTGTTGTTTCTGCAATTATTTCTGGAACCTGATGCACAGTTTCCCACCACTAAGATTGATTTATTGATTTGGGGAAGCAACATCTAGTTCCAACATTCTTTTTCTGTGGAGGACCCAAACAGGGTCAGAAAAGCAACTGAAAATTGGGTCCTGGTGTTTAATCCCTTGCTCTTCTTACCTCCAGGTGCCAAAATGGAGACTTGAGTTCAAGAACTGGTTTCTATGTCCCTCCAAGAATTCTGGTCTCTCCTGCAACATTGAGTTTCCTTTGGGATGCACTTATCTCTTCTCTGCATGATGATTGAACCTCTGTAGAACTGTTTGTTTTTGTTGAGTAATGGGATTCCCCCAGGACAGGAAGGCCCTTGAGGTAACACTGGGATCCAACTTGAATACAGCCATAGAGATTCTTTGACCCATGAGCGTCATTAATAGACCAGTCAGGGTATCTTCAAGGGAACTGCTGAGACTCAGCAGCTTCAGAATGTGGCTGAAGTAGGGCCATCTGACAGACCAGTACCTGTATTTTGGAACTGCCTAAAGCAGTTGCCAAGACATGGGTATGAAACAGGAGTGCACATTACACTTGGAATCAGGAAAGGAAGATAGGTAAGGAAACTGAAGGATAAGTCCTTGAAATGGCAATTCCCACAAGTTCACTGTGAGCCATCGCTTCAACACTGTAATGCATCAGGATGGCACTGGAATAGCAGAGTCCATTAAAGAAAGATCTTTGATGATGGCAGAGGTGGATTGTGTCTCTCAGTAGCTGGGCACCATCAGGCAAGTCTCTCTCTCTCTCTCTCTCTCTCTCTCTCTCTCTCTCTCTCTCTCTCTCTCTCTCTCCCTCCCTCCCCTTTTAAACCTTCAGAATAAAAAGAACTTGTAATTATAAATGGCTATAACAGTTATACTATTTTGAACACTATTCTGTACAGGCATCACATTAAACAAACACCCATGTAATGTTTTAGTTAATTATTACCAACATCCTTTGAGATGAGTTCTAATTTCCAGACGAAGATGTAAACACAAGAAATTTAGATAGTTTACCCAAGACTAGCACCCATCTCCTATACTAGTATCCATGCTCTTTTTAAAAATATAATCATAGTTACATTTATGTACAGAAAACTTAGCAATGTACATTTAACCCAGTTTAGTGGTGAGTTCTTTAGCCTTTAGCCTTTACCCTTTCCAGCTTTGCAATGTGAGCCACAGATTTAGGACCCAGGATGTTGCCTCCCCAGTGGCAGTAGATCTCATCATATCTGTCGTTGTAATTGGTCCCAATAGCTTCCACCAGCTTAGCCAGAGCACCCTTGTTTTTTGAGTTAACCTGTATGAAGATAACAGTGGCTCAAGCCTTCCTGTGGACTACCCACCCCAGCCTGGCCTTTCCCTTGATGATGCAGTAGGGGGTCTCCGTCTTTTGACACAGGGCATGTAGGAAAACAATCAGCTCAATGGGATCTACACCATAGGAAATCACCATCAGCTGAAACTTTTTGTTCTCCACCAAGGTGGTGACTGTATTGACCCTTGCTCAAAGGACAGGTGGTCTCTTAGTTGGGATGTCCCCTTTCCCAGCAGCTTTCTTCTTAGCATAGGCCAGTAAACTTTGCTTCTTCTGCTTTGTCTCTGGCCTGTACTTGTGGGCAAGCTTAAGCAACTGGGTAGCTGTTTGCTGGTCCAGGGCCTGGGGGAACTGGTTAATGGCAGGAGGTACTTTGAGCTGCTTATAGAGGATGGCCCTTTGCCTCTGCAGCCTGATGTAGTGAGGCCATTTAATGAAGCGAGTGAGATTTCTTTTGTGATAGATATCCTGCTCGATGCCAAAGTTCTTGGGTCTCTTCTCAAGCAAAGGATTGACCACCTTTTTGGCCTCCTTTTTCTTCATGATGGTGGGGACCAGGGCTACTTTTTCTCCTTGGGCATCTTGCTGCGCTGGAGGAGAGAGTGTCCATGCTCTTAATGATGTCCTGCCTTTAATGTAAGGAAACTAGGTCATGCTCAGAGAAAAGTTGCTTCTGTCCTTGTCCATCCTTCACCTTAATCCCATCTCATTAATATTGGAGGAGAAACTCATCTGAGAAAGAAAAAAGCTATCAGGGGATTCTTAATACACTTCTCCAAATTTTCCATAAAATTTTGTTCATATTCATTAACAAGTAGCCAAGGAGGGAAATATAGTTGTGGTGAAAATTGATAGCCTGGTGTTCAGGTAACCACTGGATTAGATATTCATTGTTGAAGGTAACTTACTATTGTATCATGGCACAATTTCATAGTCATCTATCTAAGATTTACTAGCCCTGCCCATGATATGTGCTAAGAATTAGAGACAGGTGGTCAAGTTGAGATTTTTCATATTTAAGAGACTCTATAGGTCAGTGTGTGTGTGTGTGTGTGTGTGTGTGTGTGTGTGTGTGTGTGTGCCTATGAGCAGTAATGGAAGTACCTTCAAAGGTCCAACCAGAGGCCAAAGAAGAATTAGGATGAAAATCATGCAGGATGTCCATGATTAGAATTTTATTAAGAGGCGGCAACAAGGAGATTTCCAACAAAAATGAGTAAATAAATAACAGCAATAATAATAACTGATATCTAATCAGTTATTATAGCATCACATACACCTAAAAACTTTGTCAGTATTCACAAGACCTTCAAAGTATGTGCTGTTCTCCTAGCTTTATGCATGATGTGCAGAGGCCCAATGGTTTTCTCTAGTTTGTGCTGCTGATAAATGATAGACTCTGGCTCAAATATAAATTTCTTTGACTTTAGAGCCTCTCCTACCTTCCTGACACATACAGCACCACAGCTCTGTGAAGCAGGCCCAGTTCAGAGATCAGCAAATGAGGTGGTCTGTCTTGAGTGGCAGCCACAAAACCTTCCCTGTGTTTCAGTTGCAGGCGCATGAATTGGAGGGTGTTCTGGGCAACCAGTGGGCACTGCTTAACTTATGGACCTGTTTCCTCAATTTTAAGATGTGTGTAATGGCAGGTAGAGTTGGTGATATAGCGGGATGGTTATGGAGAATGGACTAAGTAGTGAGAGCCTATCTCCATTTGGAAATCCACTGAGAACCGTAGAAATGCAAGAGCTCTTGAGGGTCAGCTTTCTATCCAGCCCCAAAGGAATCAAGATTCAGGACCAAGGACAGCGCTTTCATGACCAACAGGACTGGTGCCCAGCTCAGACTTAGCACCTTTATTCAACACATAAATTCCTACTGTGTTCCAGGCACTGCCCTGAAATCTGCTAATATTCAGTGTGATACACAAGAAAAGCAAGGCTCCCATGTCCTTTCAAGGAAAATGTAGATAACACTCTATATATTACACGTATTACATGAAGGGAGGTGAGATAGGATATAGGAATAGAGAGTATGAGATGCCACCTCGCCCCCTGTTGAACAGGGTGGTCAGGAAGGACTCAGATGGTCTCTGAGAAGACAACACTTGGGAAAATATCTGTAGGAAAGTGAGAGTGTGACTCACAGAAAGATAATTTCCAGCCGTGGAAACAGAATTCTTAAAAAGTGATGAAAGAGCAGTGTTCTTTGGGTGAGGAACAGCAAAGGGGTGTGCGGCTGGAGCAGATGGAGAAGGAAGAGATAGGAAGTGTTGAGTGACCCTGAAGCCCTTAAAGGACTTTGGTTTTTCCTGGTGACTAAAGGACCCACTATAGGGCCAGTGAGGTGGCTTAGTGGGTAAAAGACCTTGCTGCTAAGCTGTCTACCCTTGGAATCCACTCACTGGAAAAAAAAAGAGCTAACTCATATAAGTTTTCTTTTGACCTTTACAGGTATGCTGTGGTGCCTATGTGACCACACATAAACGTGCACATGCATCACACACACACACACACACACACACACAGAGAGAGAGAGAGAGAGAGAGAGAGAGAGAGAGAGAGAGAGAATGTGATACATTTTAAAAGAAGCCACCATAGTGGTGGTGGTTGCTGCTTCAGGTAGAGCCTGAGTTGGTCTTGAACTCATTCCTGCTCCCATCTCCTGAGTGTTGGTATTCAAATACAACTTCACGAGTAATACAGATCATAAATAAATACGCTGTCACTCTTGATAGAGGGTCACACTCCAGAGGTCTCAAGGTCACAAAGTGCTTTTGTTCTTGAAGATTTATGGCATGTGGGTTCTGAACAGAGTCAGAGAAGAAGAGAGAGAGGGATAACCTGGGTGCTGTGGTTGTGATTTCCCTTTTTCCTACATTCTTACTTTTTAAAAAACCTGTATGTTTTACATTGTCTCTTGGAGCACCCATTTGTTTTGAAATGATGGCAGTAGGGAACAGCGGGCACGTGTAGCACCCTTGTTTTGACTTGTGTGTGGTGTGTCCTTCAAATAAGACTTCTTTTCCTCACAGCTTTTCACAGGAACCTTGGTGCTTTCTGGAGGTTGTTAGCTGGACAACCTAAAAAAGTACATAGTGGAATTTCTAGTAAGTACCATGAGCTAGGCAAGGCCAAGTTGGATAGACTACTCCCCAGGCATGGACTTAGGTATTTCACCTTCAGCTCCCAGTCTGTGGATCTTGCACAGCATTCTATCTTGGAGACTGCAAAGGAGTCAGCTATATTTTCTCTTCTCTTCCCAGAAGGAAGGCCATGCACAATCGAGGCTGGAGAAATCACAGCTCCGTAACTGAGTTTATCCTCTTGGGCTTCTCCAGAAACCCCAGGACCAATTGGATTCTTTTCTTCCTCTTCCTCTTCCTCTACTTATTTACAGTCCTGGGCAATGGGCTCATTGTTACCCTGATTAGAATAGATGCACGTCTCCACACACCCATGTACTTCTTCCTCAGCATCCTCTCCCTTCTGGATCTCAGTTATGCTACCACAACAGTGCCCCAGATGCTGGCTCATCTAGTAAGCAAGAGTAAGACCATCTCTTACACTGGTTGTGTGGTCCAGATGTACATTTTCTTGACACTAGGCATCACTGAGACCTGGATTTTTGCAGCTATGGCCTATGACAGATACGCCGCTATATGTTACCCACTCCACTATGGAGTCAAGATGAGCCAGACCCTATGCATGACCCTGATGGTGAGCTCTGCCCTTTGTGGTCTCATTTGTGCCCTTGTCTACACAGCCTTTGCAATGACTCTTCCCTACTGTGGCCCCAATGAGATCAACCACTTCTTTTGTGAAATCCCTGCTGTCTTGAAATTGGCCTGTGCAGACACCTCCCTCAATGACCAAGTAGACTTCATCCTGGGTTTCATCTTGCTTCTGATCCCATTGTCCCTCATCCTGGCCTCGTATGTCCGTATCTTCATAGCCATCCTAAGTATTCGTTCCACCCAAGGACGGATGAAGGCCTTCTCCACCTGCGCGTCACACATCACTGTGGTCACCATGTTCTGTATTCCATGCATGGTCATGTACATGAGGCCTGGCTCTGAAGCCTCCCCGGAAGATGACAAGAAGTTGGCCTTGTTCTATAATGTCATTTCTGCCTTTCTTAACCCCATTATTTACAGCCTCCGGAACAAGGATGTGAAGAGGGCTTTTCTCAAGTTAATGGGAAAGGGAGAGGATACTCATTAGGACTGAGGCTGTCTGCAGTGGCTCTGGCTATATGTGTGTGCCACTCACAAGTTCACTGAGGTTCTTGGAGTGAATTGGGGGATAATTCTCAACATGAGGAAGACACAAGGGAAAACAACTTCTCACATCAATTTTCTAATGTGAACATTAGAAAGGACTCAAGGAACTGTGCTGAAGAATTAGCCATAGCATTGACTGTCTGGGGCTTTGGAAAGGTCACATTGGTTAGAAACAGTTGCCTCACTTCTCTGGGATTTACTCTCCAATTGCCAAATGTGTTTGGTAATATTTATTATGCCCAAATGATAATAATTAATGTTATGTTTATGTGATGGTCACTCTGGGCTTCTCTCTCTCTCTCTCTCTCTCTCTCTCTCTCTCTCTCTCCCTTCCTTCCTTCCTTTCTTTTTTGTGATGGTTTGGCATTTTCATTTTTCTTTCCTCCTTCTCCTCCTCTTTGCCTTTATATGGGGATCTCATTATATTGCCTAGGCTGGTTTTGAACTAGATATCTGGATATCTGAAAAGAAAGCTGTATTCCTCCATGCATGATGGGTATGCATTCTTTGTTTTACTTCACGTGTTAACTCTAGAGGTGTGCAGTATCTTCTCCATACAAATAAAGACACTGAAACACACACACACACACACACACACACACACACACAAAACATTAAATAGTTTTCTAAATGTCATCAAGCTGGAAAGTGATGTGGCTGAGATTTGAACCTAGAGCCTAGTCCCAAAGGCCCAGGCCCTGATGTATTACACCACACAGCTCTGAAATATCCCAGAGAGAATTCTAAGGCTTAGCTAAGACAATGAAAGGCCGTGACTGAGGAGGGATGGAAGGAACTTAAGGATATTACTCTGGCTGGGGCGGTGGTGGCACACACCTTTAATTCCATCACTCAGGAGGCAGAGGCAGGCGGATCTCCATGAGTTTGAGGCCAGCGTTGTCTACAGAGAGCTCAGGGACAGCCAAGGTTATATGGTGAGATCCTGTCTCAAAAACAAAACAAAACAAAAGGTTTATATTCTAAGGCCGTAAGTGCAGAGCCAGATCTTTGGAGTCTAGAGCTATGTGGAGAAGTCAGCCCTTCCACACCAGTGTCCTGCAGCCTCAGCAATTAGATTGTACAGTGCAAAACAACATCTCAACACATGTTTGTTAGGGGCACAGCTTCTTCCTAGCTCCATCCTTATCTTTGTTTTGAGTTGGTCAGTTTTGCTCTCAGATCTTCGCTTTCACGGGCTCCTCTCCTGTTTCCGTTGTGTTTGTTACAATTGTAGCTTCCACTTTCAACACCCAATTTTCCCTTCAGTTTCCTCAGCTGCAAGAGAGACATGAGACAGGAGGAAGGACCCTGGACTTAGAGCTTGGCCTAATGCGTTGAGATCTTAAGTAAAACCAATTACACTCTCCAGGACTAGTCCTCTTCTAACACAGGTGGGATGGTGACCACGTTTTATTGGCTGAACTATAAATCACTTTAAACCTCAAGTGAGAGTGGGGCTTGGAAGTTTAATAATGATATGCACTGCCACTTCAGAACCACTCAGTTATTAACAGAACTGTGTGTTCCTCAACTTCAGATGCGAAGGACAAACTGATTGTCTGTATTAAGGGAACAGCCATGGTAGCAGTCGACTACGCATACAGAGCCGTGATCACAACACAGAGAGAGGCAGAGGTAGGAAAGGGGCACACTTGTAACTTCAGCTGCTGCATCAATCAGGAAACAAACCATTCTTGGACCTGATACCCTCTTCTGGCCTCCGAGGGCACTAGGAGGCATATGGTGCATAAACATGCACGAAAGCAAAGCATCCATACATACAAAATAAATTAAATAAATCCTTTTTAAATTAATTTTTTCTGTCATTCTAGTTTCAGGAAAATTATTAAATTGCTTAGGGAAAATTAACACAAGCAAAATCTTTTAAATCAGCATTCTTCATATAAATGCAAGATTAAATTAAACAATATTCCAGTTGCTCTTGTTTTGAAAGAAGTTTTATGGCACACACACACACACACACACACACACACACCTTTTATCTATCTGTCTGTCTATCTATCTATCTATCTATCTATCTATTTTTCTGTCTTATTTGGTTTTGTTTGCTTTGGTTTTCTGAGAGAGAAAGAGCATGAAGTTGGGTGGGGAGAGAGTTGGAGGAGGAGAAAGAATAGGATCAAAATATATTGTATAAACTTTTTTAACCAATGAAAAATGTTTAATAGGCAAGACTAAAAAAAGTTCTATCTGTAGAGCAAGAATGACTGAAATGTTACCAAAAAAATCCCCAAAGACCAATAAATGCTAAAAGTGTGCTTTGCTCATTAGCAACTTTCTTCCGAATAGAAAGCAATGGAGGCTCGCAGTGCCGTTAGTGTCCCCCAAGCACTAAAGGATACAGACTCTCAGGGTGACATGGGGCTGTTGAAGGGAAGTCTCCAGGGCAGGTTTAGTGCCTGCAGGACTCAGCCTCGATGGAGAAAAGCCCCGGGGAAGAGGAGTCTTGGCTTCTGCAGATAGAAATAAAGTTGTCAGCCACGCAGGATCATTGTGTTTCTTGGGGACTTGTTAAGAAAAATGTTCTGGGGTCCTTAGAGGGGGCGTGTGAGGGCATCTGTGGAAACGAAAGAGGATTTCTTCTTAGAGTTTTCAGAGCACCGAAAACCCACAGCAGACCCCCTCCTCTCAAGCCGCTGCCAACTTCTCAGGCAGCTGCATAGGCTGGCCCAATAGATAGCTGCACTGCCACTCTCCTAACGTCTTCTCATCTATCCATAAAACTGCTTTGTGATTTTCTTCAGAAAGTTGTTTTCAGACCATGAATGTTTAAGAAGCCTTTTTTTAAAAATTAAATTTTTATTTTTTATTTTCCTATTTTTTACATATACATTTATATTATTACACATATATACAATAGACTACCTATAGCAAGAAGAACCGTGACACAATCATGAAGTATATAAATGTTACATTCTTAGTGTTTTGGCTATTTGTATTTGACAACCTTGAAGAAAACATCTTTCCTATCTTGGTGAGTCGAAAATTATGAATACAAAGGGAAGTTTAAAAATTCTTAATGCCATAGGCTAAGCATTCAAGTCTGGCCTCAGAAGTAATGAGAAAGTCAAGCTGCTAAGAAATGGAGAGTGGCTAGCCCAGAGACTCAAGGCGGAACCAAACGTGACTGGCTAAAGTAAAATAGAATAAATTAATAAAAATGATTCCTAATGATATTCTGCTGTGCTCATAGATTGGTGCCTTGTGATCAGAGAGGCTTCCTCTAGCAGCAGACAGGAGCAGAAGCAGAGACTCATAACCATACATTAGGCAGACAGGATCTAATTTGGGGGTGTCCTTCAGGACTCTCCCACCAGAGATTGGGGAACTCTATGGAAGAGGGAGAAGAAAGATAGTAGGTGTCAGAGGGGATGGAGGGACATCAGGAGGACGTGGCTAACCAAATCAACTAAGCAGGGTTCACATGGGCTCACAGAGGCTGATGCGTCAAGTGCAGGGCCTGCATGGGTCTGCACCAGGTTCCCTGTATATATGGTATGGCTGTTGGCCTGGTGTTTTTGAGGGACTTGTACCAGCAGGAAAGGGTGAATCTCTGACTCTTTTGCCTGCTCTTGGGACTCTTTCCTCCTATTGGGTTGCCCTGTCCAGACTCAACATGAGGGGTTTTGCCTTGTCTTATTGTATCTTGTCTCATCCTGTTTGGCTCTTCAGCCTCCAGCACCCACATGGCAGCCCACAGCCATCTATCACTGTAATCCCATGGGATCCAGTGCTTTCTTCTGGTGTTCAGATGTACATGTAAACAAAAATGCCTATTTACATATATTATATATATATATTTTAAATTAAAGAAAAAATCCTCCTAGAACTAATTTAATAATTTGGCGAAATGTTTGAGGACACACATAATACCCATTTTGGCAAAAGTGATCTTTTCTGGAAAATTTATATTGCAAAATCCCATACTGAGGATGAGGAGGAGAAGGGCCACCATGGTGACAACTACCTCAATTCATAACCTTTAAGGTGTGATGGCTCATGTCTGAAATTTCATCACTTAGGATCCTGAAGCAGGAGGGTTTCTGGGAATCTGAGGCTAGTCCTGAGTACAGTGTGAGATCTTACTTCATCAATCATACAAAAACAGAGTGAAATAAGGAGTAAACGAGGATGAAATTAAAGATTCAAGCAGAAATAAATAAAATGGGGAGTAGAAAACATTTGAGAAAAATGAATGAATTTTTAAAAGTTTCTTTAAAAGATCAGTGAGAGTAACGAATAGGAGATTGGTCATAGGAAAAGAAGAGAGAAGAGATTAACTACTAAAATTTGCAATGAAAGAGGGACTGTTACTTTGTGACCTACACAACAAAGATTATAGGGAAATACCACTACTAAAATAATAAAGTGTGTCACACTTAGAAAGATATAGAGTAGCAGAACTGTTTCAAGAAGGAATAAAAAACCAAAACGTAGCACATTAAATGATTTAATTAGCAGTTTATCAGCTTCCCAGAAAAGCTAAAGGAACAGGTGGCTTCAACCACAACTCTGCCCAACTTTTAAAGTTCAACACCAATCCTTCCAAATTTCAAAACAGAAAAAAAAAATAGAAGACAAAATTTTCCAATTCATTCCTCTCATACCAAAACCAAGACATTGCAGAAAATTGACAGCTCTCATGAACATTGATCAAAATGCTCTCAAGAACGTGCAAAGTAATTGTATATAACAATGTAATAAATATCATCAAGAAAACTGCTCCTAGGTCATATAAAGGGCATGTGGGAGTTGTTAGTCAGCAATTGTGGTTGATCCACAGAGAACTGCAGTTCTCTCATCAAAGAAGCATCTCTTTACAGCAGATGGAGAGCATGACAGAAACCCGCAAGTGGTTTGCAGTGCCAAGAGCAAGTGATCCTGGAATGGACAGTTCCAGTCAGTACATCTACAACACAAATTTTACACCTAAGACTCAGGGAACATCGTGGAAGAGGAGGCGGTAAGACTGTAAGAACCAGAGGACCAGGAAATTGCTGTGGGATTGTGTCTCAGAATTGACAGGGAAACGTCGCCCACCATACACCAATGATATGGCTCCCCATGTTGTTGTTTTGGGGGGTGGGACAGAATCTCTCAAGGAACTTGAAGTTCACCAATTGGCTTGGCTGTCAAGCCAATGGCCTGTTTGTCTTTGCCCCAACCTCCCAGCATTAGGCTTACAAATGTGATGCCCAGATTTTACATGGGTTTGGGGAATTCAAACTCAGGTCCTCATGATTGCTCAGCAGACACTTAAACTGGCCTATCTCCCCAGGCCCTATTTTCATGTTTTCTATACCCTTTATGCCTTGGAGTCCTCCAGGTCCCACCACAGCCTTCCTAAGCACTGGGCACACCATCCATCGCCTTATCCTGGCACCAAAAGGTTCCCAAACCCAAGACCCCTGACTTTCTCAATCCAGGGTCCTGTGCAACCCATGACATCTCCCCCATTACACCTTAAAATCCAGCGGGGACAGATTCACAAGCATCAGCCAATTAAATCAATTGGAACATCTGGTCCAGCCTAAATTATATATTTCGCCACATTTGTTTCCTTTAAACTGCCCTATACTGTCATTGTTTCATTTTGCTATTGTGAAAACTGAGGTATAGAGGGTTGGTTTTGTGCTAGTTATTACCCTATTATTAAGTGGCAGAACCAGGTCTCCTTGGATTTCACTGAGATACAACCGTACAGAGATTTCCTAGTCCTTTAATTCTCACAGTCCTGTCTCTTCTTCCTTGATTCCCTGGGGTTTGCTCCCATGTTAAGTATCTATTGCTTCATCTTGCCTCCATGAAGGATCCCACTGTTACTTGAGTCATATTTCTTTCCCTCCAGAAACTCAAAGTATTTCAGGGCTACAAAGTTCCAGCACACAACATAGCCCAGTTCCCATCAGGGCATAATCGAAAGAACGAGACACTTGAGGGGCTGAGCACAGAGAGCCCTACTTTGACTTCCCACAGCCCCTGAGAAACATGTCCGTGTGCTTATGGTTCATGGAAAGCTTTCCTGACATGTCTGCTCAGCCTTCTCCTTTGCAAGTCTTCCCCGTGTATGTGTGCATGTTCACAGGCATGTGCACATACATACAGAGACCAGATGTTAACTGTAGGGTGTTATCCAGTTGCCTTCCACCCTATTTGGAGACAGAGTCTCTCATTGGCTTGACGCTTACCAATTGGGCTTAGGCTGTCTGGTGAGCAGGCTCTGCTTTCTTGTCTGTGTGATTGTAAGTACACATCCCTGTGTATAGCTTTTTTTTTTTTCTTTCTTTCTTTTTTTTTATTAATTTATTCTTGTTACATCTCAATGTTTATCCCATCCCTTGTATCCTCCCATTCCTGCCCCCCCCCATTTTCCCATTATTCCCCTCCCCTATGACTGTTCTTGAGGGGGATTACGTCCCCCTATATATTCTCATAGGGTATCAAGTCTCTTCTTGGCTACTTGCTGTCCTTCCTCTGAGTGCCACCAGGTCTCCCCCTCCAGGGGACATGGTCAAATGTGAGGCACCAGAGTACGTGAGAAAGTCGTATCACACTCTCCACTCAACTGTGGAGAATATTCTGACCATTGGCTAGATCTGGGAACTGGGACAGAGGGGAAGGCATCCTATTGGGACTCTAAATGAGAGACGCATGGGAGAACAGCAAAATAAAAGGATCCAGAGGGTCCTAGAAATCTACAAGTAGAACAATATGATAGGCAGATTTGGGCCCAGGGGTCCCGCTCAAACTAAGGCACCAGCCAAGGACAATACAGGAGGTAAACTTTAAACCCCTGTGTATAGCTTTTACATGGATGGGTTCTGGGCATTGAACTCAGGTCCTCATGTTTGTGTGACAAGTTATTTACCAGCCGAGCCATCTCCCTGGGACTTGCCCTTGCATTCCTTAAGCCGTGCATTCACTCCACTTGATCTTCACACATCATCTCCACTGACAGCCAAGGAGGAAGAGGAAAAGGTTCAGGAACACGGAGCAGACTTGGACTTGGGAGGATCAAGAGTGTTGGCTCTGGAGGCCTTCTGCACCACATGGAAGGGATGAAACCTGCACTCAGGGTCTTGGAGGGCCGCAGTGGGACCCAGAGGACCCGAAGGCACAGAGGGCTCATTAAGAAGCTGCAGCTTCATCTTCCCAGGGGACTGGAAGTAGAACGTTAAAGGAAAACCTAGCCTGCTCCTGGCTCAACCTTCACACAGAGCCTGCGTCAGGTGAGGAAGGAGAGGCAGAGGCAGTTGCCTAAGACATACAGGCCTCACAGTCTTACCTGCTGCACTCCATCTGTCCCTATCACCTGTACCTCATCTCCCATCACCCCCATCGCACTTCCCATCACCCCTACCCCATCTCCCATCACCCCCACCCTCAACCCCCATCTGTTTGCCCCACAACGGCCTGCTTCACATTTCATCCCTGGCTCCTGCTCTTTTCTCACTGATCTCTGCTGTCTGTCCTGCTCTGCTCACCAATGTCTCTGTGTGGCTCTCTCTGATTTTTTTTTGTGTTCTCTTTATTTGTTGTTGTGTTATTCAGTCACAACAGACAGCAGCGGCGGGGGGGGGGGGCAGGGAGCAGGAGGCTCCTTCTGTGGAGATGAAGAAGTGGGCTCTCTTCTGCATTCCAGGGTTTGCATCCTTGGATTGAGATGCAGGACAAGGGGACACCATGGTAGTGAAGATAAAGATGAGGATGAGGAGTTATAGTAAAGGCTTAAAAAATCCGATGAGAGCCGGGCGTGGTGGCGCACGCCTTTAATCCCAGCACTCGGGAGGCAGAGGCAGGCGGATCGCTGTGAGTTCGAGGCCAGTCTGGTCTACAAAGTGAGTCCAGGATGGCCAAGGCTACATAGAGAAACCCTGTCTCGAAAAACCAAAAAAAAAAAAAAAAAAACCCAATGAGAGTCAGGAAGCTTGAGGCAGACACTGGAAGTAGGAGGAAACATGCACTGTCATTGGAGGACAGTATCAGAGTGGAGCTGACACCCTACCATTCCCTCTGGAATGCCTTCAGCCTAGGAGACCATAATCGTGCTGACTCCTCTACCCACTCCTGGCCCGTCTACTGATCTCCCTTTCATGACACCCTCCTTATTCTCTACATTCTGGTCAGCTTTTAGCAGGGACCGTGTATGAGATGCCTGTCTACTAGGAGCCTCTACAGTAGCTCAGGCACCAGGCTTAGGGGAAGATGGAGGACAAGCAGAGCAAGAAACATGGCAAGGAGCTCTTTTCTTCCTTCTGGAGTGTGCAGGAGACTCTCCTGCCCCAACGCGAGCAGGGTTGGTTGCGGCTCAGGGTTGGTTGGTTGCAGTGCAGGGTTGGTTGGTTGCGGTGCAGGGTTGGTTGGTTGTGGTGCCGGGTTGGTTGCAGTGCATTCTTGCAGGTGGCTGTTTAGGTTTTGGTGATTCTTTGATGGAATTCAGAAGCCCAGGGCAGCTGAGTCCCCCTTAGAGCTGCCCCAGAAACGCCACATGACACCAAAAGCTTCCTTTTTGATGTGACTCCCAACTTTATCTCTGGGAGCCTCCGAGAATAAGACTCCTCTGGGCCACATATTAAAGTTTGTCTGTGTCTCCACATGACTTGTAGAGTCCAGAGGTTCTGGAATGCTCTTCACCTTTCAGTTCTGTGGGAGAAATGTCCCTCCTTGTTTCAACTCCCCTCCATTCAACGTGGCCTCCAGATCCTTCCTCATAGCCTGATTTGATTTGTCCACAGCCCCCTTAAGGTATGGTCCAGGAGTGTGAGTGCTCTTCAGCAGATGATCTGGCTACCCCAGACACAGCATCACCAGCACTGATCTACTAGGATCCTTTCTCAATGTTGTAGCCTCATGCTGACCTTGAGGATGCTCCTTCCTGACCTGATGTAAGGCAGCAGCTATTTCCCAGGAACTTGCTGTCTCACGTGAGCTTCCTGCAGTCAGTTCAGTCTTTTCTTTGAGTCAGTAGCTCACTATGTAGCTCAGCCTGCTCTCGATCTTTCTGTGTAACCCTGGCTGGCCTGGAACTCTTGATCCTGTGTCTCGGTGTTCTGAGTGTTAGGATCACAGGTGTGTGGTACCACTACGGCCGGCTGTAGTTGGATGTTTTAGTCAGTTGTGGGGAGATTTTACATCTGTGCTGTAACATCGTTGTTGTTGGTATCAGCCAGATGTCTTACCCAGCTGAGGCAAAGCATCTGGTTTTCAGCCCCTGGGTCAGATCTTCCTCACTTTGTATACAGGCTGTCGTGAAGGAAGTACTTGAGGCTGGTCTGTGGGAATGTGGACCTGGGCTTTCTGACAGTCACAGTCCCGTGTATCTGTGTGCACTGCATCCTCACCTCTGTCCCTTCATCTCTGCCCCACTGGACCTGGCACTCAAGAAGCTTGTTCCTCCCCACAGCTCTTGGCACATCTCTTCTCTCCTTTGTTGTCTCTTCCTTTGGTGTATATGTGCTCGGGCCTCTTTTTTTTTTTTTTTTTTTTTTTTTTTTTCCACCTTAGTTAAAACTCCCCCATCTTACGTCCTGATCCTGACATCTCATCTCACTCATTTTTGGCCCAGTCCACCCCTCAGAACCCAGTGCGGTTTGACGTCTGCCTCAAAGCAAGGAAGGTAGCTACTGTTCTGTCTTAAGTAGAAGTTAATGTACGGAGTCAAGCAGGAAGGCTCTTGTTGGGGGCGGGGGAACTGGTAAGTAAGGGCAGGAAGAGGCAGAACCGTTGAGTAACTCCATGTGAAAGGAAGTGTCAAAAACTTCCAGAGGATCAATAAACACAGATAACAACTAAAATTTACTAAAAATCTCCTCTGATTATGAGGTTCTATATCTACCCCCACATCTCTGGCTTTCTCAGATGTCCGAGTCACAAAAAGAAAGGGTTCTGGATGTATGTCTTCATACAGGAAGGGGCGTCTCATCTTCATCTTCCCACTCTGTAGCCTGTGCCAGGCAGACAGAAGCAGTGTGGTGTGTAAGGCTAGGTCCCAAGGGAGAGGAAAGCGGGGTGGGGGGTGGGGCACTCGGTGGAAGTGGGCTTGGGGGATGGTGAAAGGAAAAGAAATGATGTCCTGGAGGTTCTGGCCTGAGATGCTAAACATTCCAAGTTTAGACCTCAGTCCCTGAACTGGTATCAATCACAAGGAAAATCAAGGCCTTGGGATGGGTGAAGCCCCTAAATGTGCATTCTAAGCTGTGCCACTAGGTCCATCTCTCTTTCTGCAGCAAAAGAATGCAAGGCCTCTCCTGGGAGAACCACAGCTCCGTGTCAGAGTTCATCCTTCTGGGCTTCTCCAGGGATTTCCGAGTTAATGTAATCCTCTTTAACGTCTTCCTCTTCCTCTACCTCTCTACACTTGCGGGCAATGGGCTCATCGTCACCTTGATCCACCTGGACTCTCGCCTCCACACGCCCATGTACTTCTTCCTCAGTGTCCTTTCCTTGCTGGATATGAGTTATGTCACCACCACAGTGCCCCAGATGTTGGTGCATCTTGTCTGCCAGAAGAAAACGATCCCCTATTCTGGGTGCGTGGCCCAGATGTACATCTTTCTGGTGTTAGGCATCACTGAGGGCTGGTTGTTCTCGGTCATGGCCTATGATAGATACGTAGCCATTTGCCACCCACTCAGATACAAGGTTATCATGAGGCCTTGGCTGTGCGGGGCAATGGTGGTCTTTTGTGGACTATGGGGTGTCAGCTGTTCTCTGGTCTACACTGTATTCACTATGAGGCTGCCCTACTGTGGCCCCAATGAGATCAACCACTTCTTCTGTGAGGTCCCCGCTGTACTGAAGCTTGCCTGTGCAGATACGTCTCTCAATGACCAAGTAGATTTTATCCTGGGTTTCATCCTTCTCCTGGTACCTCTCTCCTTCATCCTGGCCTCTTATGTCTGCATCTTTGCCACCATTCTGAGAATCCGCTCGGCCCAAGGTCGACTGAAGGCTTTTTCTACCTGTGCCTCCCACATCACTGTGGTCACCATGTTCTGTGGACCTGCCATGTTTATGTACATGAACCCTGGGGCCAATGCCTCCCCAGAGAGGGACAAGAAACTGGCTCTGTTCTACAATGTCATCTCTGCCTTTCTCAACCCCATCATCTACAGCCTCAGAAACAAAGATGTGAAGAGGGCTTTCCTCAAAGTAACAGGTTGGGGAGGAGCTGCAGAGTGAGGCCACTTGAACACAGAAGGACACAGTTGGACCCGAAAGAACAGTCTTTTGCCCTCCCACCCTATTGTTCCTCATCACACAGAGGATGGGCAAGGATCTTTCTTAAGGGGGGTAATGCACAAAGGTGGATTCCTGGTATGACCTGCTGATGGTCCAAGTGGTCTAGTCTCAGGCATCAAGGGATCCATCTGGAGACAGACCGCTAAGTGTCTGATTCATTTATTTTCCTGGGTCAGCACAGTCTCTGACACAAATGAAGCATCATTAACATCTGCTGTTTAGTGACAGTGTGTGATGACCGGGCATATCAAATCTACTCAGGATGCTAAGACAAGGTAACCCTGAGGACTTGGGATCAGTAAATTTATCTCATCTCAGTCTGGAGAAAGAACAATCTTCAGAGGAAGGGAAAGTAACCTCAGCTCTCCTTTATGGTGGTAAAATGCCCGCATAAAAACAACAAAAGGAAGGACAAGTTTATATTGACTCACAGTTCTAGGCTGTGACCCATCAGAGAGGGGAACCTGAGGCAGCTGCTCACACTGTAGGCACAGATGGAAAGCAGAGGAAAATGAATGATCAGGCTCAGCCTGATTTCTCTCTCTCTCTCTTTTTAATTCAGTACAAGGCCTTGATCTGCAAAATGGTAGTACCCCTATCTCATCTCAGTCAAGAGTCTTCCCATTCCAGCTAACCCAGTCTAGATAAGCCCTCACAGGTATGCTCATGAGTAGTCTCCTGGGGACTTCTAAATGTCATCAAGTTGACAATATTAAACCTCAGGATACACATGCAATGGCTTCCTCAGCAGACACCCTGCTGTGGTGTCTCTTAGTTCACAGATGAAGCATCATCTGAATCATATCATTATGTTTAGAAGCTTGTGCTCGGCATATTGATTCCTTACCTGTAAAACTGGGATGATGGTGATAATTATAGCAAAAACCACCTTACGGGACTGTTGTGAGAGGTTAAAATAGGCAAAAGTCTTGAAATGTTTGGCCTGTTAAATCTCTGCATAAACATCACTGTCCTAACATCCCATTTCTCAAACAACATCAGCCCAGGGAGAGCAGACACTTCTGTCCTTAAGAAAGGAATAGCCAATGACAAGCTTAGCATTTGTTTGTATCTCAGTCTGCGGTGGGTTTAGTAGAAACCCATCAACTCAGTCAATAAACTGAAGAAAACATGACAGTGCCTCAAGATGTTGCCTGAAGACACTCTGATGACAACCAGGCAGAACTGCACAAAGGTTTTCTCATTAATATCCCACGTGACCGAGATTTTAATAAACTTTTGCTCAAACCTGAAACTGAGCAGCAGTGGTGTTATTCAAATATTTGATTTTAGAAGTTGCTGAGGCAGCAGACATGGCGGGCATGCCCGTAATCATAATCCCAGCACTGAGGAGGCTCAGGCAGGAAGACTGATAGATTACAAAAGGCCAGTTTATGGCCCCATAAGGTCCTTGGTACCTCAAAGGAAGTAGAGACAAGATTGTTCTATAGAGTCTTGAGTCACACTCAGGGAGACAGAATGGATTTGAAGAGGGTTTTCAGGACACTTTGTCCACTTTATGAGATTTCTTCCACACTCTGCCCTTCAACTCCTCCCACCAGCGGGGGTCAGGAGGAAGGCAGTCCCAGTATTTGTTAACCCTTGGCATTCTATAGTTCATACAAGTACCCCCAGACTTTTCCTGCCCCAAATTCAGCTGTGGCCTTTGAGATCCCAAAGCATCAATGCATAGGCATGGCAGACTATCCAAGAAGTGCCTCAATGAGATGCTACCAGACTTTTGTGCTCAATCAGAATTATCAAACCTCCATTGATCAACAGGAGTCAGCAAAATAGTGAAGACTTCAATATAGATAATACTGACTCAGTCCAGCTAGATGTCAGTGAAGACCATTTGAATTTAGGATGAAAATGATAGGGACAGGAGAGCATTTGCTGGCCATCTTTTAGAAAACAGTAAGGAAGTAAGATTGAAGAGAAATGCTGGTAGCAATGTGTGTGTGAGAGAGAGAGAGAGAGAGAGAGAGAGAGAGAGAGAGAGAGAGAGGGAGGGAGGGAGGGAGGGAGAGGCAAGGAGGGAGGGAGGGAGGGAGGGAGGGAGCGAGAGAGAGAGAGATCAGCACTGAGCCCCAGATATTGTTGTGGGATATCCACCAGAATGGACCTCAGACACAGGTTTACATCAATAGAGAGTCTTTATTAGCTTGCCAGTGACTACACTGGGTGTTCAGGATCTCAATGTATCCCTGAGCCTTTCTCAGGGTGATACTTTAAGCACAAAACAAAAACAAAAACAAAAAAAAAACCCAAAAAGCATGTCTTGGGTTGACATACTTTGGTTAACAAGAATAGTTATCCAGAAAGAGAACTATAGAAGCCAAAAGGCAAGGTTAGTATATTTAGAGACTTCTCCAGAACTATGGACTTTGATGGATTAGGTCTTTATTTTCATTTTTGGCTGGTGGGGCTAAATGCTGAGTTTTACAGACTGAAAAGTTCTTCCATCATGGAGTCAGTTGTGCTAAGATATGGGGTCTGTTACAATATGGCTCTGTTACCCAAGATGGCCAGCGAGTTACTTGGTGGCAAGTTAACTACATTCGAACACTTGTTTCATGGAAAGGACAATGCTTTGTCCATACTGGAATATTCTGGTTATAGATTTGCCTGTCCAACACATAACACTTCTTCACAAACCACAATCTGTGGACTTAAAGAATGTCTTGTCCACCATCATGGCATTCTTTACAGCATTGTTTCTGATCAAGGAACTCAACAGCCAGAAATGTGCAAAAGTGGGCCCATACTCACGGAACTCACCGGTTTTACCATGTTCCCCTGAAGCAGCTGGTCTTATGAAGAGATGGAACGGCCTCTTGAGGACATGAATAAAATGCCCATAGGACGGAAGTAGGCTAGAGAGCTGGGGCAGCATTCTCCAGAAGTCAGTATATGCTGTAGTCAGTTTGTCCAACAGTGGCATCTCCCAATGGAAAATGCAAGAATCTGGTAGTTCTTTCAATCCACAAGGCTGGATGACTTAGCTGGTCTTCAGTGTATGTCAGAATCCTGAAGAAGCAGGCTGTCATACCAGTGAACCAAGACAGAGGACAAGCAAGGGACAAAAACCTCTTTCTTCTTTGTTCTTTATACAGGCTGCCAAGAGAAGGTGTGCCCCAGATTTAAGGTAGATCTTCTGGTTCAAGGGAGATCTTCCTACCTCAGTGATCCAGTTGACGAAAAATCCCCCAAAGGTGTGTGGCTCAGGCTCTGGCTGACAGAGAAAGTTGATAATTAGCCAGGCCAGACCACTTTGGATCTGATAGGCAAACTTATACTCAGACCCTAAGTGGGGGTAAGGGTGCAGACAGCCAGAAACGAGTGCATGGACACACCACTAGAAGCAGAGACCTTCACAATAGGGTAGGATTTGCAAAAAGAATAACTTTCTTTTTAAAAAATATTTTATTAATTTATTCATATTACATCTCAATTGTTATTCCATCCCTTTTATCCTCCCATTCCTCCCTCCCTCCCACTTTCCTCCTACTCTTCTCCCCTATGACTGTGACTGAGGGGGACCTCCTCCCCCTGTATATGCTCATATGGTATCAAGTCTCTTCTTGGTAGCCTGCTATCCTTCCTCTGAGTGCCACCAGGCCTCCCCTTCCAGGGGACATGGTCAAATATGGGGCACCAGAGTTCATGTGAAAGTCAGACTCCACTCAACTGTGGAGAATGTCCTGTCCATTGGCTTGATCTGGGTAGGGGTTCAAAGTTTACTGCACATATTGTCCTTGGGTGGTGCCATAGTTTGAGCAGGACCCCAGTGCCCAGATCCGCCTGCCATAATGTTCTTCTTGTAGGTTTCTAGGACTCTCTGGATCCTTCTATTTCCCCATTCTCCCATGCATCTCTCACCTAAAGTCCCAATAGGATGTCTTCCCCTCTGTCCCACTTTCCTGATAAGTGAAGACTTTAGTGGGACATATCCCTTGGGCTAGTGTCCAGATATAAGTGAGTATATACCATTTGAGCTTTTCTGCTTCTGGGTGAACTCACTCATTATGATCATTTCTAGTTCAATCCACTTGTCCACAAATTTCAGGAATTCCTTATTTTTAATACCTGAGTAGTATTCCATAGTGTAAATGTACCACAGTTTCTTTATCCATTCTTCTACTGAGGGACACTTAGGCTGTTTTCATGTTCTGGCTATTATGAATAAGGCTGATATGAACATGGCTGAGCAAATGTTCTTGTTGTGTGGTGGAGCATTTTCTGGGTATATTCCAAGGAGTGGAATAGCTGGGTCTTGAGGAAGCCCTATTCCCATTTTTCTGAGAAAGCGCCAGATAGATTTTGAAAGTGGTTGTACCAGTTTGCATTCCCACGAGCAATGAAGGAGTTTTTCTCTTTCTCCACATCCTCACCAGCATGTGGTGTCACTTGAATTTTTTATCTTAACCATTCTGATGGGTGTAAGATGTAATCTCAGAGTCATTTTGATTTGCATTTCTCTGATGACTAAAGATGTTGAGCATTTCTTTAAGTGTTTCTCAGTCATTTGATATTCCTCTGTTGAGAATTCTCTGTTTAGTTCTGAGCCCCATTTCTCAATTGGTTTGTTTGGTTTAGTGGTGTTTAATTTCTTCAGTTCTTTATATAATTTGGGTATTAGACCTTTGTCAGATGTAGGGTTGGTAAAGATCTTTTCCCAGTCTGTAGGTTGTCGCTTTGTTCTGTTGACAGTGTTTCATGCCTTACAGAATCTTCTCAGCCTCATGAGGTCCCATTTGTTAATTGTTGACATTAAGGCCTGGGCTGTTGGTGTTCTGTTCAAGAAGTTGTCTCCTCTGCCAATGTGTTCCAGGCTCTTGCCCACTTTTTCAACTAACTGACTTAGTGTCTCCGGTTTTATGTTGAGGTCTTTAATCCACTTGGACTTGAGTTTTGTGACAAACATGGGTCCAATTGCATTTTTTTACATAGACATCCAGTTAGACCAGCACCATTTGTTGAAGATGCTATTGTTTTTTTATTGAATAGATTTGGCTTCTTTGTAAAAAAAAAAATCAAGTGACCATATGTGTGTGGATTTATCTCTGGGTCTTCAATTCAATTCCATTGATCCACCAGCCTATTGCTGTGCCAGTACCATGCTGTTTTAATTACTGTTGCTCTATAGTACAGCTTGAGATTGGGTATGGAGATTCTTCTGGAGGATCTTTTATTGTATAAGATTGTTTTTGCTATTCTGGGCTTTTTGTTTCTCCATATGAAGTTGAGAATTGATCTTCCAATGTCTTCAAAATATTTTGTAGGTATTTTGATAGGGATTGCATTGAATCTGTAAATTGCTTTTGGTAGGATGGCCATTTTTGCTATGTTAATTCTCCCAATCCATGAACAAGGGAGATTCTTCCATATTCTGATGTCATCTTCAATCTCTTTCTTCAGAGATTTAAAGTTTTTTTCAAATAAGTTCTTCACTTGCTTGGCTAGAGTTACTCCTAGATATTTTATATTGCTTGTGGCTATCATAAAGGGTGTAGTTCTCCAAATTTCTTCCTCTGCATGTTTGTCATTTGTATATAGAAAAGCTACTGACTTATTTGAGTTAATTTTGTATCCAGCCAATTTGCTGAAGGTGTTTATCAGCTGTAGGAGTTCTCTGGTGGAATTTTGGAGGTCACTTATATACACTATCATATTATCTGCAAACAGGGATAATTTGACTTCCTCCTTTCCAATTTGGATGCCCATGATCTCCTTTTGATGTCTTATTGCTGTGGCTAGAACTTCAAGAACAATATTGAAGAGATATGGAGAAAGTGGGCAGCCTTGTCTTGTCCCCAATTTTAGAGGAATTTCCTTGAGTATCTCTCCATTTAATTTGGTGTTGGCCATTGGCTTGCTGTATATAGCTTTTATTATGTTTAGGTATGTGCCCTGTATTCCTGATCTCTCCAGAACTTTAAACATGAATGGGTGTTTGATTTTATCAAATGCTTTTTCTGCATCTAAGGAGATGATCATGTGGTTTTTCTCTTTCAGTTTGTTTATATGGTGGATTACATTGATGAATTTCTGTATATTAAACCATCTTTGCATGCCTGGAATGAAGCCTACCTGGTCATGGTGAATGGTGTCTTTGATATGTTCTTATATTCATTTTGCAAGGATTTTATTGAGTATTTTTGCATCAATGTTCATAAGAGAAATTGGCCTGAAATTCTTTTTTGTTGTTGTTGGGTCTTTGCGAGGTATAGGTATCAATGAGACTATGGCCTCATAGAAAGAATTTGGTAATGTTCCATCCATTTCTATCTTTTGGAGTAGCTTGAAGAGTATTGGTATTAACTCCCCTTTGAAGGTCTTTGCTGAAACCATATGGCCCTGAGCTTATTTTGGTTGGGAGACTATCAATGACTGCTTCTCTTTCTATCTGATCTTGATTCAACTTTGGCAAATCGAATCAATCAAGAAAATTGTCCATTTCCCTTAGATTTTTCAAATTTTGTGGCATGAATGCCTTTAAAGTAGGATCTTATGATTCTTTGTATTTCTTCGGTGTCTGTTGTTATGTCTCCCTTTTCATTTTTGATTTTGTTGATTTGCATAGTGTTTCTCTGTCCTTTAGTTAGTTTGGCTAACTATTTGTCTATCTTGTTGATTTTCTCAAAGAACCAGCTCCTGATTTTGTTGATTCTTTAAATTGTTCTCTTTGTTTCTAACATATTGATTTCAGCCCTGAGTTTGATTATTTCCAAATGTCTACTCCTATTGGGTGTTTTCACTTCTTTTTTCCTAGGGCTTCCAGATGTATTGTTAAATTGCTTATGTGGGATGTTTCCACTTTCTTTCTAAAGGCACTTAATGCTATGAATTTTCCTCTTTCAATGTGTCCCACAAATCTGAGTATGTTGTTCCTCCATTTTCATTGAATTTCAAGAAGTATTTTATTTCTTCCCTGAACCAGGTGTCATTAAGTAGAGAGTTGTTTAGTTTTCATGTGTGTGTAAGCTTTTTGCTATTTTGTTGTTGTTGAAGTCCAGCCTTAGACCATGGTGATCTGATAGGATACAAGGTATTATTTCAATCTTCTTGTATCTGTTGAGGCTTGCTTTGGGACCTACTATGTGATCAATTTTAGAGAAGGTTTCATGGGGTGCTAAGAAGAAGGTATAATCCTTTGTGTTTGGGTGAAAGGTTCTGAAAATATCTGTTAGATCCATTTGACTCATGACATTGGTTAATGAAGTTATTTCCTGGCTTAGTTTCTGTTTCAAAGACCTGTCTTCAGTGAAAGTGGGGTGTTGAAGTCTCCCACTATTAATGTGTGGTGATCGGTGAGTGGTTTACGCTTTGTTAATAGTTCTTTTATAAATGTGAGTGTCCTTGTATTAGGCGCATAGATGTTCAAAAATGTGATGTCGTCTTGGTTGACTTTACCTTTGATGAGTATGAAGTATCTTTCCTCTTCCCTTTTGACTATTTTATTAGATATTAGAATGGCTACACTAGCTTGCTTCTTGTGACCATATGTTTGGAATATTTTTTTCCCCAACCTTTTACTCTGAGGTAATGTCTGTCCTTGTGGCTGAGATGTGTTTCTTGAATGCAGAAGACTGTTGGGTCATATTTATGCATCCATTCAGCTAGTGTATGTCTTTTTATTGGAGAATTGAAACCATTGATATTGAGAGATATTAATGACCAGTGTCTGATAAGTCCCTTCATTTTTGCTGTTTGTTATAGTCGAGAGTTTGTGAAGTTGTGATTTTGCGATGGTATAGTTATCTATTTCCTATATAGTTTTAGTTGTAACTTGACCCTTTGAGGTGGAGTTTTCCTTCTAGTAACTTCTGTAAAGCTAGATTTGTAGATAGGTACTGTTTGAATTTGCTTCTCTCATGGAATATTTTGTTTTTTTCATCAATGGTTATTGATAGTTTCACTGGGCATAATAGTCTGGCCTGGCATCTGTGTTCTCTTAGGGTTTGCAGGACCTCTGTCCAGGTTCTTCTTCTGGCTTTCATGGTCTCTGCTGAGAAATCGAGTGTAATTTTGGTAGGTTTGCCATTGTATGTTACTCGGCCTTTTTCTCTTGCTGCTTTTAATATTTTTTCCTTGATCTGGATATTTTGTGTTTTTATTATTATGTGGCGGGAAGATTTTCTTTTCTGGTCTATTCTATTTGGTGTTCTATAGGCCTCTTATATGCTCATGCGCATCTCCTTCTTCAGATTGGGGAAATTTTCTTCTATGATTTTGTTGAAGACATTTTCTGGGCCATGGAGTTGGATGTCCTCTCTTTCTTCAATACCTATTATTCTCAAGTTTTGTCTTTTCATGGTGTCCTTGGTATCTTGGATGTTCTGTGTCAGGAACTTTTCAGATTTAGCATTTTCTTTGATGGTTGTTTCAAGTTCTATGACTGTGTCTTCAAATCCCGATAGTCAGTCCTCCATTTTTTGAATTCTATTAGAGAAGGTCACCTCTGTGCTGCTTATTTTCTTCTCTAAGGCTTCTCAATCACGTTTTTCTTCTGTGTGTTCCTTTATCATAGATTCCATTTTTATCTTCATATCTTGAACTATTTTACTGATTTATTTTATCTGGTTGTTTGTATTTTTCTCAAATTCTTCCAGTGCCTCTCTATATGACTCTTTTATGTCTCCAACCTGCTTGGTTGCATCTTCCTGCAGGTTTTTTTTTTTTTGTTTTTGTTTTTTTACAGATTTTATTCGTTTCTTTCTTTATTATCTTCCCTACTAAGGACTTGAGGTCATTTTCTTGTATTTCTATTGTGTTTGGGTTCTCAGAGTTGCTTTCATTGGGACAGATGGGATCTGGAGATGCCGAACTGTTTTGGCTTTTGCTTGCATTCTTATGCTGTCCTTTTGTCATTTTGGTGTCTCTGATGTTGGAAAATAGCTTCTGGTGTCCTTCACTGGACATTGAGAGTGGATGGTTGGTGAATGATTATAGATCACGTGCTCTTGCCTGTTGGGATCAGGGAGTTCTTTCCTGGAACAGGCAGGTGATCTGGCTTCCACTCGTGAAGATTTTGCTCTACATCTTAGGCTCTGGACTGAGTCAGCAGAAGTAGGTTTCTGTCTGGACCCTTTCACTTTACTGCTGTGATTCAGATCAGCTGTTTTGGGACCTAGAACAAGGTCAGCATGCAAGCACTCTGGTTGGGTAGGTTGGTCCCAGCTGCCTGTCCTTCCTTCTGCCTTGTAGCCATGATCCTAGCTGGGTCAGATCCTCTGAGCTGTAGCTGCCTTTTAGCTCAGTCTCTAAACAGTGCAGAGGTGTCCAGCCTCTTCCAAGAGCATGGGAGATCCTGCCGGGCCTGTGGGAGCTGATCCAGTTAGGTTCTGTCTGTTGGAGAGTGCAGGATCAGTATGAGGCAGCCCAGAGACAGGACTGTTTCAGACCACAGAAAGCTCCAAGCTGCTTGCACTTCCTGCCCTGCAGTAGTCAGAACCCCACCTGGGTCAGACTCTCTGAGCTGTAGCCGCCTGTTAGCTAGGTGTCTAGACACTACAGGTGTGTCCAGCCTCTCCCAAGAGCATGGGAGATCCTGCTGGTCTTGTGGAACCTGATCCAGTTAGGTTCTGTCTGTTGAAGGGTGCAGGATTGGTATGCTATGGCCCAGAGACAGGACCATTTCAGACTGCCAAGCTGCCTGCACTTCCCGTGGGCTTGTAGCCAGGGCTCCACTCAGGTCAGGTCCTCTGAGCTGTAGTCACCTTTTAGCTCAGTGTTTAGACACCACAGGGATGTCCAGCCTCTCCCGAGACCATGGGTGATCCTGCTGGGCCTGTGGGAGCTGAACCAGTTAGGTTCTGTCTGTTGGAGAGTGCAGGATCAGCACTAGGTGGCCCAGAGACAGGACTGTTTAAGACCACAGCAAGCTCCAAGCTGCTCACAGACCCTTGGAACTGTAGTCACCTTTTAGCTCAGTGACTAGACACTGCAGGGGTGTCCAGCCTCTCCCGAGACCTTGGAAGGTCCTCCTGGCCTTTGGGACCTGATCCAGTTAGGTTCTGTCTGTTGGAGAGTGCAGGATCAGTACTAGGCGGCCCAGAGACAGGACTGTTTCAGACCACGGATGTGCTCCAGGCTGCCTGCACTTCACATGGCCCTGTAGCCAGGACCCTGCTCACAGGCCCTTGGAGCTGTAGTCACTTTTTAGCTCAGCGACTAGACACCGCAGGGATTTCAAGCCTGCGGTGGGAGATCCTGCCTGGCCTGTAGAAACAGTCCAAGCTAGGTTCTAACTGCCCATGTTTGCGGGCTCAGTCCATTGTGTCCGGCTCTAGTTTGGGCCCAGGTCGGCCTACGAGCTGCATGCGCGCTCTAGCTGATTTTGGTGGGCCCAGCCGCCAGTGTTTCCACTCAGCCCCGGGGACCTCCTCAATTTAGCATGGGGTGGTGGAGGGCTCCAAGGGCAGTTTCACCCATTTCCCTGAGACTCTTCAGGCCAGGGACTCCAGTGTACCATCATCCCACACAGTGAATTTATAGGCTGGCTGCAGCCCGTTGGTGGGTTCTGTTTGAGTGTCTGGAGAGTGGGTTCAGGACATCTGGGCTGTTGCTTGACCTGGGGCCAGGCCCGCTGGTGGTCTGCAGTGTGTGGGACCCCACTCACCTAGATCCAGCAGTCTGTGGCTCCACTCAAGTCCCTGGTCTCCACGCAGTAGATGAGATATGGTGTGTACTGGGCACCGCCATCTTGGAACTCCAGAAAGAACAACTTTCATGGTGACCTTGCAGACTTCAGGAACCACATGGGGAACCTTGTGAATGAGTCCACCTGGTAGTTAGCTGCACTGGAGGACTTGAATGTATCCAGCAGGTGACTGGACGAGCAAGAGGGCTGATTTCCACAAGAACATCCATCTGAGGCTGCAAGTCGAAGGAACTCCTCACCCTTCTAATTCCCAGGACCACCATTTCTCAATGATTGCTCTGCTGGCCTTTGTTTGACTTCCTGTGTCTGTTCTTCCCCAGTTCTCTCCATGTCATCGAAACTCCAGCAGCACAATCAACAAAGACCTCCTCCCAGGATTCTCAGTCCACTGTCCTTCCCAGGCACTCCACATGCACTGGAGCTCTTTAAGGGGGAATTCTTCATTCACAACCCACAGCCTGAGTCCCCTGGGAGTCTCACATTTGATCCCATCCTCCCCAGCCACCCCTCCTAAGGCCAGCCCTATACTGGAGGTTATCATCCAACAGAGAACAGCGCAGCATCTCAGTGCCCTCATGGACCTTGGCTCTAGTCCACCCTATGATTCATCTCTGCCTCTACTGCACATACTACATGACTAAAGGAACTTTCCTCCAGTGAGTCTGTGTGTGTGTGTGTGTGTGTGTCTGTGTGTGTGTGTGTGTGTGTCTGTGTGTGTGTAGCCTTGGCTGGCCGAGAGCTCTGTACATAGGCTAGGCTGATCTCCAAGTCTTTTAGCAATCAGCCTGCCTCTGCCTCTATGGTGCTGGGGTGTGTGTCATCACTCCCAGCACCCCTCAGCTCTTTGAACAAGGGAAAGTAATTTCCTAAATTGAGGATTATTCTTTTTTTTTTTTTGAATTTCACATGGCTTTATTTATTTATTTATTTATTTTTAATTAATTTATTCTTGTTACATCTCAATGTTTATCCCATCCCTTGTATCCTCCCATTCCTTCCCCCCCCCCATTTTCCCATTATTCCCCTCCCCTATGACTGTTCCTGAGGGGGATTACGTCCCCCTATATATTCTCATAGGGTATCAAGTCTCTTCTTGGCTACTTGCTGTCCTTCCTCTGAGTGCCACCAGGTCTCCCCCTCCAGGGGACATGGTCAAATGTGAGGCACCAGAGTACGTGAGAAAGTCGTATCACACTCTCCACTCAACTGTGGAGAATATTCTGACCATTGGCTAGATCTGGGTAGGGGTTTAAAGTTTACCAGCTGTATTGTCCTTGGCTGGTGCCTTAGTTTGAGCGGGACCCCTGGGCCCAAATCTGCTTATCATAATGTTCTACTTGTAGTTGAGGATTATTCTTGCTTCTCCTCCTCTTTCCATAGTGGCTCTTTCACATCCACAAGCGTCAGCTAACATTACTTTCTTAACTTCAAGGCCTTGCTTGTTCAGTCTTCATAGTCATGTTTCTGTCTTCCATTTTTCCCTACCAAAGAACCCTGTTTGCTCAATCCAGAGACTGCATCCTCACTTCTAAGCAACTGACTTGATGTTGTTTCCATCTCATGCCATGTTGCTGGCGGAAATGAATCTGCAAACTCAGAGATCTACAGGGACATAGGTTAAGAAGAGATGCTGGTGTGAGGCCACTTTGAAGACTGAAGCAGCTGGAGTCTAGTGTCTGCAGGGCATGGAGACCACAAAAGTCATATCCACTCAAGAAAAATCAAGCTTGCCTGCTGCTCGACTTTCTCCTTTTTTTTTTTGGTTCCATCTGGGCTCCCATCCTATGGAAGAGTGCCACCTACACACAGGGGAGATTGTCCTCCACTTCAGTTAACTGACTCACATGCCTGACATCTGTGGAAATACCTTACAAGGACACTGGGAAACATGCTTACAAATTGTCTAGGTGTCTCTCAACCTAGTGATATTAACAGGCAAGATTAGCCACCACCTCTGAGGTCATGAGCAACATGAGCAGGATTACTAATCACTTTCTTCCCCTTTCCAGCTCAACCTTCCTACTGTGTCCCCACATTGGAGAGGAGAGGAGAGGAGAAAGAGAGAGAGAGACAGAGAGAGACAGAGACAGAGACAGAGACAGAGAGACTGACAGAGACAGACAGAGACAGGCAGAGACAGAGACAGAGACAGGGAATTCCAGAGTCTAAACAGGCTTTGGAAACAAAAGTCAAGATGTTAATTTTATTGATCCATAAAGTGAGATCCACAAAGAAGCAAATTGACCAAAGTCATTCACATATTAAACAAGAAACCAAGGTTGAGATGAGAACCCAAGTCCATTAATGTCAAGTTTTTTGTCTTTGACAACACAATGTGCAGTTCACCACATTAACCCATATACTATATTGATTTAATGCACAAAGTCATTTCTCTAAGCTGTACAGGATAGGCATACTATTGTCTTAATTTTGGTATTGACAAAATATACTGATTATATATACTACTTTGTTGATATTGCTTGACACCCAATGGCTTCCATTATCATGTCATTTACAGGAAGTATGGTAGATGTTTCTAATTGCTGTCATGTATGATATTTATTTCTGTGGTAAAATGATGGGTTACATTATTTCTTTTCTTTACCATCCTTAGTGGAGAAGCTATATGTACAAACTATTCGAGTGACACCCATTGCTTCTTTGAGGAAGAAAATACACTGAATAGATTGCCACTAGGACTGACCATACAACGTGCCTTAATCAATGAAGGGAATATAAACTATATGTCACTTCTGAGGAGTTTGAAGCTATGTTACTAGCTTTAAGTTCTTTGCACTGTTCCTTTCTTCTGTTATAGAGAACTGTAGTGCATATAGGATAATGTTTTGGGGTGGATGTAAGAGAACAGAGGGTCACTCCCAACCTATAGCTTCACAAACAACATGAGCAACAAATGAATGTTTGCAATTAATAATCCACAAGGATTACTGAGGTTTTTAACATGCTCTTAGTGGAGCATTTTAAGCAAGACAACGACCTTTGTTTCCTCATGGTCAGTGTACCTACCAAGTACTATGTTGGTTCAAATAAACCAGTGAGTTGCCTACAATAAAGACAATGCCCTTTCTTAAACAGTGACTATTCTAACTCCAATTTCTCAGGATCTTGGTTCATAACTCTACCCTACCATGTCGTATCACCTTGAGAAACGCCCTCTTGATGTCTTTGTTCCTCAGACTATATGCCACAGGCTGTGAAGACATTGTAAAAGAGTGAGATCTGCTTGTCCCGCTCAGGGGAGTAGCTGGAGTTGGGCCTCATGTAGATATAAGTGGCTGGAGCATAGAAGAATGTGACCACAGTCAGGTGGGAGGCACAGGTAGAGAACGCCTTGCAGCGGGCCTGCGTGGACTTGATCCTGAGAATTGCCATGGCAATACGAATGTAGGAAGCCACAATGAGGGAAATTGGAGTAGCAACCACAAAAACACTCAAGA
Organism: Acomys russatus; assembly: GCF_903995435.1. Classification (NCBI taxonomy): domain Eukaryota; kingdom Metazoa; phylum Chordata; class Mammalia; order Rodentia; family Muridae; genus Acomys; species Acomys russatus. Next base: position 14,619,792 of record NC_067165.1, read on the forward strand.
CTAGGTCCACCAGCTCAATGATGTGGGTATCCATGCAAGCCAGGCTACGCACTGAAGGACCTTCACAGAAGTAGTGGTTGACCCTGTTGGGCCCACAATATGGCAGACTCATGGTGAAGAAAGTATGCAATAAAGACGAAAAAAACCACACACCCATGTCCCTGCTGCCAACCGTATGCACAATCCCCAGTTGAGAATGACAGTATATCGCAGAGGATAACAAATGGCCACATATCGGTCATAAGCCATGACCACAAATAACATGGACTCAGTTATGCCCAGGGCACTAAACACATACATCTGCATCCAGCAGCCAGCAAAGGAGATGGTCTGAGAGTGAGCAAGAAGATGCACCAACATTTGGGGCATGGTGGTGGTCACATAGCTCATGTCCAGCAGGGAGAGGATACAGAGGAAGAAGTACATGGGAGTGTGCAGCTGTGTGTCCAGGCAGACCAGCATGATGATGAGCCCGTTGCTCAGGACTGAGCTCAGGTAGATGGGAAGGAACACAATGAAGAGGATGCTGTTGGTCGTGGGGTCACTGGAGAAGCCAAGCAGGATGAACTCGGAAACCCAGCTTTGGTTCTGTGCTGGGATCATCCACATGGTGGAGGCTGTAAGGATCTCATTCATCTATGTGTCACCTGACAGGTGCCAGCTATAGAGACAGAAAGGGAAGATACAGGCTGAAGAGATGGCTCAAAGGTTAAGAACGCTGACTGTTGTTCCAGGGTACCAGAGAGCTCAAAACTGTCTTTAACTCAGTGTCAGGGGATCTAACTTCCTCTTCTGGCATCCACAGGCCAGACCTGGTAAACAAGCATGCATTTGGGCAAAAATCTATATACATAAAATCGTAATACCTTTAAAATACAAAACACAGGCTGTGTCATGGGTTCTGAGCAGTGTTCAGTTGTGTGTACTCTCCTTGGGTTACTCAACCTCCCAATGCCTCAGTTTCCAAACCTGTCAAATGAGGCTGATGACACTGACCTCTCTGGATGACGATGAATATCTAAAGCCTTGCACAGAACTCCTGGAAACACCGCTTATCACGTGGCAGGTCAGATGCTCTCTCACACTCTCATTGCAGCTCCGGGAAGACAGAGACAGGGATCCCAACAACAAGAGGGCTCTGGCTGCACTAGCTGAAGTGATGAGCACTAGGGTCAACTGAGAGAGCCTGCCTCACGAAGAAGATGAGAGCAGTTGAAGAAGAATCCCATGTCAGTCTCTGATACTCTACCCCCAAAACACCAGAAATATGGAAAAAAGAGGCTAAGCACATAGATGAGGAAGACAGAGCAAAAGTCAGTCCAACACAGCCCCACACACATATGGTCATATGAGTAATGGCAGATGCTCCTGTGTGCAATGCAGTGTACACACTGTAGCCTTGTCTATGAATGCTGATGGATCCTGTGGATACATAAGCAGGAAAAGTATTTTTTTTCCTTTTAGCTCCTTCTGCACACAGAAATTAATTCCTGATGCATTGTAGATTTTAGTAGTAAAAATAAAGCAACCTAGTTTTAGAATCAAACCTGATAAATATATTTGTCTTTTGAGGGGAGAAAATTTAAGACTCATTTAAGAGAGTACGTTCCATAAAGGGGGAAAAAAAGAAGTAATGGTAAGGTAGAAAGCTAAAAACCAAGTAATTGAAATATCTACAGAAAGACTTAAAAACCTACAAAGATAAAAACAGATGCTGCCATAGACCAATGAACAGCATTTAAATGCATTTCATAAAGACCGCTGGCTAAGTAAGCACTGATGAGGTTAAGAGGTTCAACACCATTACTCACCTGGAAATTGCACAAGAACACAACAGCGCCAACATCCACCCTCTGCCTCTCAATCTCACAGCACCACACACCTCTTAGCATGACTACAATACATACATTTATTATTGACAAGAGTATCTATATCCAATGGGAGAGAAAATTAAAATGCTGCCTTCAGTGTGTGTTTGGCTGTGTTCCTTAAAGTTGAACACACTTAACCGATTGCCCAGCAATGCAAATATTAGGTATAATTATGAAAAAGGTACCACATAAGCAAGACAAGCATACACAAAAGCAAAGACAGGTAAATAAAATGTCCAAATACTGCTCAAGATAGTCTGAACTGGTGCTGAAAAGTAACCTAGACAATGGAGAAAACAAGAATTGCCTTTGATAGGAGTTGAAGCATGAAAGACTTCAAGTCATTCCTCTATTTTCCCTGTCTCCACCCATCTCCTGAAAAGTCCACTGGTCCTTACCCTCACAGCCTTCCTTTCTTTCACCCAGGTCAGGAGCCAATCCTCTCTCCTGGCATTGCTGCATCAGAGTCTCCATGTGATCCTTGCCTCTAAATTTTCCTCCTTCAATACAGTCTTTTATTAAATGTTTAAAATTCATATAAAACACTCTGATCAGATCCTCCACTCCTTCACGATCTCTGAGATCCTCTTCACCCAACTTTATGGTCTTTCTCCTCCCAAACTCTCTTCCAAGACAAAACAAATCAAACAACAAAAATTTTAAACACTAAACAAACAAACAAAAAGCAAATCAAAACAAAACCAAAATCAAAACCACAGAGTCAGTTTCCTATTGAAAAATTAATTACTCCTGAGCCCATGGCTAGCCCTGGAGTATGACTGAACATGCTCAGTGGCAGTCCATCAGAGAAAACTGATCTTCCCTTTCCTAATAGGTATTAGTGGCAAAGAGGTTCTTGTATAGGAGAGACTTTGTGTCCATTTGCCTTTCCAGGGCTGGGCATTTGTCTGTGTCAACAGCTCTTTGTGTCACTGCTGCCGTGGTTTTTCAAGATTTTCACTCTGGTCCTATCTGGACCCTGCTGAGAGCCTGTTATGATCTTAGAAGCCCGGTCACATGTGGCAGATACACAGGCCGTTCCTATCCTGCCTACTCTGTGAAGACCAAGCCTCATAGCACAACTGTTTCCTCCATCACTCCTTTCTCCAGGCACAAATCTCCATGACAGTGCTTCGTATCCAGTCACAACTACACCTCTCTCACATCTTAAGGCACTTGCCCAATTAATCCCCTTGGGGGAGGGACCAACACCTGCACACACTGTGGCCACAGCTCAACCAGGAAGCCTTCCCTGCCTTGCTACCACCTCCCATCCCTAACCCAGGTAGGGTACATCCTGCATTCCTTGTTCCCTGGCCAGTTACTATCTGAAGAGCCCTAGTGGCCTCTTTCTTCCTCTCCTATTAACTCAATTTCCCACACAACTAAGAAAGAAATATCTACTTTAGAATGTGGCTGAATGGGTGATATCCTGACCCTTTCAATACTAAAAACAACTAACATTTATTGAATACTTTGTATATTCCAGCTATTGTTACTCTAACTTTAGCTTAACATCACAAAAACTCCCTGAAATAAATTCTACTACCTGTGTGTTACAGTTGACCACCTAAGGCCTGAAGAGGGAGTTTGTTCCAGATTACAGCTAGAAGTGGGAGGTTAGGTGGTCTCAGAGCCTGGCTCTCCATCCCCACCTCCTCTGCTCTGGGGCACAGGCTCTCCCATGGGAGGTGAAGACTGCAGAGTCTGCATAGTGTCCATCCAGTTGAGATCATTGAAATCCAGCATGGGCCAGAACTCCTAGGACAGAGCTGGACTGCTAGACACAGACCCACTCTCCTGAGGAGACTTCCCTCATGTCTGAGTGTGAGAGGACTCAGGATAGACTGAGAAAAGGGTCCCATGAAAAAGGATTTGAGATCTGCTTTCCAAGGCACAGGCAATGAGGGAAGAGGTGTAGGAGTTTGAGAGGTATTTGCAGAAGACCTAGAGATAGATGGCTTGAGTGCTTTTTAACTGAAGTCCATAAGATGACAGAACATCACACACAATCTTAACGCCAGAGACCATCTTACCTCTGATAAATCCAGGCAATATGTCAGTGAGTGTGTGTCTCTTCCTCTTAGGAGGCAGCCTCTTAAAGCTATTGAGTCAAGCAACTTGAGGTTCTAGGCAGTTGAAAGTCCAGTCTCCAGAAACATTCCAGGGCACTGTGGAGTCTCATGGGCTGAGTCTCCAGTTTCCTCTGCAAGGAGCAGGCAGCCCTGGCTCCTGGAGATGCTGCCTATGAAGTCCTGCTTAACACAGCTAAGCTCAGACATCCTTACCTCTTTCCAGTTGCACCTGCTGCTGAGGTTTTATGACCCCCCCCACCTCCCCTCTGAGCCTCTCCTGGAGAGTTGGCAAAAGGCCATTTCTGTGGCCAGTAGGGATCCTAGAATAATTCCCTGGATGCTGTCAACAAGGGCACTACAAGTGAGACTCTTGGGGACAGAACAGAGGAAACAACCCTCAGGTGGGAGAGTGGTGACCTCTTTCCTTTTCTAGACTAATTGGAGATTAAGAGCAGCTCAGAGAACAGAAGGTGAGACCTGGTCCCCTGATACACAGGTCAGGGACCTAAGCTCTCACTGTGATTCCTCATGTACTGTCCAAACACCATGTGCTGAGTTTCAATGAAACCATGTTTGAGTCACATTCCTCTCCCTTTCAACCATCTTGAGGCAAATCAAAGTCCTCCATTGCCTGCTGTGTAATATCTGAGCAAGGTACCCAAACACTCTGGTGCTGACCAAGCAAAAACAACAGGGTATGTGAAGAAAATGATTTGTGGCTCCTACAGAAGACTTAATTTGGGTTCCAGCATGCACATGGGATCTCACAACCATCTATATCTCCAGTTCTAGAGAACTATACCCTCTTCTGACATGCCTAGGGAGCAGAAATCCCTGTGATATACATACATATATACAGGCAAAAGTTTATACACATTTTTAAAAAGCAAAGAGTCAGCCATGACAGCAATATGGATGCCAGCAGTGTCAGCCCCTTGCCAATGGACAGGGAAAACTCTCCCAGGGGCTCATGTCTCTTATATGCAAAGGGGAATTGGGAAACAGATACAACAAATCCTGGAGCATGTTCTCTTAAACTTGCTACTAAACTGCCTTGGTTTCCTCTTTGTAGAATTTCAATAATGCTTCTTCTTTCTAGCTTACCTAGAATAAACTCTGATGATATCCTGGACCTGCCACAAGTACTGGTCAATGTCCATGCCCCTAATATCTATCCCAGCCTTCTGTGTGAGTCTTGGTTTCCTAAATAACCAGAAGGAAAGACTGAACTATAAAGTCCTTCCTTGTTAGAGCGATTTGTTGATCCATAATTTTTAGAATTGCTTTGAGCTGGTTCTTAAACACAGCCAGTATTAAAAGTTAATTATAAAATGACACTAGATAAATCATTTTGGAAACAAAGATACAGTATCTGAGAATGTAGCTCAGTTGTATAGCGCCCAAGTAAATAGAATGTTTTAGGCTAGAGTTGATTCATCATGTAAAAACAAAAAGCAACAAAAACTCTAAAACTCATCCATTCCTGATGAGCAACTACATTTCCCTGTGGTCTGTCTTCTAGCTGCTGTTTAGTGTGGTGCATATGCTTCTGAAAAACTATAGAATGGTGTGTAATCTCAAATGCTCTTTAGCAGCATGTTGGCAGCCCTGACACTGGCCATGATGAGTGTGTATTTACACCTCAGTAATTGGCAGTCATCATTAATCAGAGGCATCTAGGCCTTAGCCCTGGCCCCTGCAGTGCTGTTGCTCAACATTGTTCCACAAGTCTGACTCCGAAATCTTCTCACTAGTGTTGATGATACTTTGGAGAGGCAGTTGAGCTCAGGTAGAGATTGTTCTAGACTAGGACTGATAAGTATGTGGAGGCTCAGAGTACTAGACAACCAATTGAGTGTCATATACAGAATACAGCAGCCACTCTGGCTCTATTGGTTTTAGTAATGGAAATTTTATTGTAGATTCATAAAGAGACATTCAAGAGAGAGGAAGAGAGAGAGAGAGAGAGAGAGAGAGAGAGAGAGAGAGAGAGAGAGAGAGAGAGAAAGAGAGAGCATTTGAGTTAGATATAGGTGTCCACAACATGGCAGAAAAGCAGTCGAATGGTGAGGATGGAACTTGGAAAAAGTGAAAAACACTAGTGTCCCACAGAGAGTGTATTTGTGATTTTGCAAAAGAAAAAGACAAAAGAGAAAAATGGGAAAGGGGGAGATGATACATTTTTTGAGTAAGAACTCAAAATGTAGGCAAACATAACAGAGTCTCATGGCTCCTCCAAGGACTGTACACTGGGATTTTTTAACCACAGCACCAAGAGATTGCCAATATGGTCCTACCTGCCCATTGCCAGATAATAATGACTCAAAAGACATGAGTCAGTTGACAAAGTTCACCCAGCTCTAGGCCTGGCCTCTTGCCCCTTGCGTGAAACTGAATCTACCATGTCTGTCACATGCTTCACTGTGTGAGGTAAGGCTAATGGCTGTAGCTCAGCTCTAATCAAAAACACTCCCAGCTCAGAGCTGGGTTCACCTCACAGCGGTAATGAGACCCTCTCCCTTCACCACCGAGGTCAACAAGAAGAAAAAGTCAAATTCTGGAGTGTCATTCTATAGCTGGAAGACCCTTAGGCATGACTGAGAAAAATGACAGGTTTTGAGAAAGCAGAATCCAGCAGATCCACAGTTCTAACAACCAGGGACTCTTTAATTGGCCTCAACTGGCAATGCCTCATTACTGGATCATGTGAGAATTGGCTTATTTGGTAAGATGAGTGGTTCACAGAGTTCGGTGTGTTACTCTCTGGAGACAGAAGGGAAGATGACCAAGACAAGCAGTGATGGGATGTCCTAGAAAAGAAACTGACAGGTGTCTGCAGAGAATGCTATGCCATCCTCTTAACTCTTCATACCCCTGCTGGAGGAGGACACCATTGATGCCAATGCACGTTAGATGGAACCATCTGAACAGTCTTCCTCATTTCTAAGAAGTCCACACACAGATCTCTCCATGCTCATTCCCTCTGATTTTACAATTATCGTCCATGGGTGACTGTGACCATGTAAGCAAGCCATGGGCCTAAATGCAGCCTTCAGTATAATAGACTATTACCTGGAAACCATTTCTCCTTCCAAACCTAAGGAACCACCAAGTGTCCTGCACAGTGTTCTGTTCCCTAGAAGGGTTTCTCCTCACCACTGTCTTCGGGCACATCCCAGAAGCAGGACACAATGTGCCACTGTTGATTTTAAGGTAGAGCAATTATTATTACAGCAGTATTTTTAAGCCCCTAACAATCAATCAAGACACAGACACCTGTTATGTTTTAAAATAGCCTTAGCTTAGCTTGGACAGGCCAGATATTAATCCCCTAAACTACTTCCCATACTGGGGCAGGTATGGAATACCTGTCCCAATCCCATGACATCTGCTTCTAATACTTTCTATCAAGCTACCTCCCATCCATAATCCCAAATACTTGTTAATGTTCTTCATCTGGGCCAAATATCCATCCACACCAGCCATGTGCTTCTCTTCCATCTAACCCATGGCAGCCTTCCTTCTTCTCTCTTCTCCTCCTGCCTCTCTTCTTCCCAAGATTCTCTCTTTCTCCCCATGCCTGGAAACCTTAGCCATGCCTATTTCATTTGCCCTGCCCAGGTGGGATGGCTTTTATTATTAACATCAAAATACATCAGACCAGCACAGAATGGGTCATCACCTAAAAGAGACATTCAATTTAAGATGGCAGCAAACCTGAAGGAGCACAGAGCAGCTCTAAGGACCCTGAGAGATCTGTGGAGGCTGGGAGCAGAGACATGATGGTGGTAGCACACTTTTCAGAGCCTACAGGACCTCTGGAACAGCTAAAATGGCAGGTCTTATGAGGAGATGCTTTTAGAAAGATGTCTTATGAATTGGAAGGAGAATGGAGAAACTAGAATTGAGGTGAGCAAAGGTATGGGAGGAGCATGTGAGGGTGTCTGCAGCTAACAAAGATGTCATTGCTAAACAGGCCCAGTCCTTGGCCTGCCATGAGGCTAAGGTGAGCAGGACAGCCCCCTGCATGGAGCCTCTACTGCTGTTGCCCATGCTGCTGTCCTGATGGGAGATGAAGCACACTGGGTTAGATGGAGAATGATTCCTTTTCTGTATTTGACCACTGGAGACCATGTTGGCACATGCATGGTAGTTCATGTTGCTGCCCTGTTCCATATTGATGTCTGTGGTCTGTTGGATGCTGGTGGTCTGTGCTGCTTTCAGGGACCATATTGGTGCCCATGTTCCATGTAGCCACCAGAGACCTTGTGAATGCCGTGGTCTGTGCTGTCTCCAGAAAGCATGTGGAAGCTGATGGTCTGATCTGTTGCTGATTGCTATAGTAAAGAAGCCTCTTTTGCAGTGATAGCCATGATAACTGCAGACTCACAGTTGAGAATAAGAGATATTGAAGGCCTCTGGAACAGCAATGTTGCCACAACACATGATGTTGCTGACATTCATTCCTAAATCAAATGGTGTCAAGGCTATCCTAGGAATGTGGAACATTCCAGGCTAGCCTAGGATATGTGATACTTCTTTAAAAAAATAACAATATAGTGAACAATAGTAATGAGTATTAACTCTGAATGAAGCATACTAACATGTTGAAATGATTGCTTACCTATTTTATTGGGTTCTTGTATCTATCACTTTTCTCCTCACCAATCTCTTCCAGCCCCCCAATACTAAGAAGACAAGAAAGGGGATTAGAGGGGAAAAGAGACATAGATGACTTCATCGTGACCGTGGGCATAGGGATCCCTTGGAGCAAGTTTGACCTTTGCTGTCAGGATATTTCATTTCTTCTTGTTGTCTCTTTCCACATGACTACTTGACAAACCTCCACTAACCACAGCCAGAAGGAGCAGATGATTAGACATGGGGTGATGAGGGTGGGGACTGTGTGGGGGAAGAGTGGGGATGAGAACAAGAGGAAAGAGGCAGGGAGAGATGAGGGAGAGAGTACTGGGATTTAGGGGGTGGCACCTCTGGGAGGACCGAGAAATCTAGAACAACGAAACCTCCCCAGATTCTTTGATGGTTTCCCTAGCTAAGGGGTATGGATCCTAAACTAGCCATCTTCTTTAACCAGGCAAGTCTTCTGAAGGAGGGACTGGGATACCAACCCAGCCACAAAACCTTAGACCCACAGTTTGTCCTACCTACAAGATGTGAAAGGGTAAAGTGTGGAGCATAAATTGAGGGAAAGGCTAACCAATGATTGACTCAGCTTGAGACGCACCCATACGAAAGGAGCCTACCCCTGACACTACTAATGATATTCTGTGTCGGCATAAGGTTATTGTGTAGTTTAAATTTTGATTTCTGTCTCATTGTTGGGTAAACACTGTTCCCCAATTGTTCCCTGGTGTGCCAATAAAGCAGCTTACAGCCAATCACTGAGCAGGGGAGAGAATAGGGCTAAATTTCCTGCTTGTTAAAGCCTGGGTGCAGCACTGAGAAGATCCAGGGTAGAGTCTCTGGGGCTGGATGTGAATTCCTTCCAGTTCACTTGATCTCTTGGGTCACCAGAGCTGATGGCTTAGGCAACTGATCAGGATTGAAAGAAGAAAGAGGAAAGGGAGCAAAGTAGCAGAATTTTTATGTGGAATGGGGTCCCAGCTGGTTGTATAGAATGCAGAAAGTAGTAGAGTAGATGGGAAGGTCCTATGAAGTTCATACCCAGTTTAGCACCAATGTTATATATAAAAATTAAAGGCAGATGATAGAATACAAGGTACCAGGCAGGTATTATGCTATATGGAGTTTATTAGATGAGGATGAGGGAGAAGGAAAAGGGGAAAGGGGTACCAGAGGGGGGGGGACAGAGACAGAGAGCAGAGAGAGACAGAGAGAGATAGAGAAGTAGAGAGAGAGAAAGCAATGTGGAGAGTCTGTCTTTTATATGGCGCTGGGCAAAGCCACACCCCTGGGGCAGGTAAGCAGTGACATCACAGGTAGGCAGACTGAAGCAGAATCCTAACAGAAATTGATAGACATAATTTGTGTTTGTGAGAAAGGAGATTTTTATTACATTAAAAGGGGAAAATGTAGGAATAAGAGAATTGTGTAGTTTAAATTCTAATTTCCATCTCTGTCAGGAGCCATAGGACCTTGCCTGACCTGCCCCAGTGGCTGAGAGGCCCTGCTGGCTGAAAACCACAGCTGTCTGCATACTTGAGATAATTATTCTGCCTGGCTACCACAAAGATCCAGCCTGACCTTGAGAAAGAGAACATTCGGTGTATCGAGACTTCTGTATAGTCGCCCCACTCCACACCTGCTGTCCTTGGGCCTGGCCCAGAAGATTTTGTAACTTTCTACTGCATTCCTTCTCACCCCCGCCCTTTCAGAAGCTTATTATAAATTTGGATACCCCCTTATAATAAACGGCCCTCGATAAGCAAAGTTTTTCCTGGGCTCGTGCCTTTCTCTCGTCTATTCTTTATTCACAGGTTGTGACCCTCCTCGCCACTCCACGAATAACTGAACCCGCGGGTCGGGAACACATCTCAATGTTGTATAAACACTGCTCCCCAGTTGTTTCCTGACATGCCAATTAGGCAGCTTACAGCCAATCGCTGAGCAGGGGAGAGAGTAGGGCTAGACTTCCTGCCAGCCAGGGAGGAGGAGTTAGAGGAGGAAGTAGGGGATTTAGCCATAGGGAGATGTGCAGGAAAGATCAGGAGGAAGGAGCTGGAGCAGAGGAAAGCTAAAAAGTAACAGGTATGTGTGGAAGAATGCTAAATGAATGTATCAACCATCAAAAAAAAAGCGCTGTTTAGCCAATCAGCTGGGCAGAAAAACAGGAAGTGGAAAGCGGGACTTCCTGGAGGGGAAGAGAAAAGTTTGACTGTTGGAGAGGGACGAGTTTTTTTGACGGTTGGAGGAGGACGGTGGGAACTTGATGTGGACCAACCCAGGGGTCATAGTGTCAAGTGCTTAGGATATATGTGTATTATAAGGTTTAGATTAGTTTGTTTAGTTTACAAGTAGATTAGAATCAGTTCAGACTCAGCCCAGGGAAGTGCTGGCAGCTTTAAAGTACATTTCAGTCTCCCTGTGTCAGTTATTTGCTTTGTAGGCTGAAGGGATACAATTTACTGTAACAGGTATGCCTGGAATGTTTGCTGGGAGTAAGACAAATAACATAGAGGCCTAAGAATAGGTATAAACTGCTCAAGATTGTGTTATGAAGCTAATTTTTAAACAAATATAAAAGAGTCTCAATTATGTGTGTGATAGCCAGGTTAAGAAATAAGCAAAGAGAAACAAACACAGTTAGATAAAAATAACTGTATCAATTCTGCTATATTTGCAGATGGGACCCTAGTATAACTCACCAGAAAGACTTCACCCAGCAACTGATGGAAACTGTTGCAGAGACCCACAGTTGAACATTAAGTGGAGCTTAAGAAATCCTGTTGGACAGGAGGAGGAAGCACTGAAGGAAACAGAGGGGGTGAAGGCCACCACCAGAAAACCCACAGAATCAACTAATCTGGGCCCACCACAGGGGTTCATAAAGACTGAGCTACCAAACAGAGAGCACACATGTGACAAACCCAGTCCCTCTGCACCTGAAACATACGTAGCAGTTGTGTAGCTGGGTCTCCCAAACTGTATGCAGGGGCTATCTCTGACTACATTTCCTGTTTTAGATTCCTTTCCCCTAACTGAGCTGCCATGTCCAGCCTCAATAGATGAAGACATTCACAATGTTGCTGCAAGTGATATGCCAAGGCTCAATGGGAGTCCTCTCCTTTTCTCAGGAGAAGGGAAGTAGGGGAAGATGGGGGAGAGAGGAGGGGAGGGGAAAATGACTAGGACAAGAGGAGAGAGGGAAAGCTGAAATAGGGATGTAAAATAAATAAATAACTTAATCAATGAAAAAATGTGACTGACGTGTAGCTCTTAACAGCTGAGACATCTGAAAGGGGTCGGGGTCAGGAAGGATTCAGTTATCTTTAAGGGGCTGGCCACTGATACTTTGAAAATAGTGAAAAATTTATGGGAAAAACAAATTGGACATGACGTTTTTTTGGTTTTTTTTTTTTAACTTTCTTTTCTATTTTTGTTCTTCTGTTTTGTGGGGAGGGCAAAAGTGTTGAGGAGTGGACCTGGGAGGGCTGGGAAGTGAGTGTGATAAGGGTGACTTGTGTGAAGTTGTCAAATATAGCCTGTCCTTGGTCTGCCATGAGGCTAGGGTCAGCAACACAGCCTACAGTATGGAGTCACTACTGCTACAGCCCATGCTGCTTGCCAAGCTGGGAGAAGGAACATGCTGGGGAAAATGGATAATGGCTCCCCTTTTGGGATTGGACTACCAGAGGCCATGATGGTTCTATAGCCAGGGGCCTGTCATGGTGGTTGATGTTGCTGTCCTGTCACAGGTCACTTCCTGTGGTCCATGTGGATGTAAATGGTCTGTGCCGCAGCCAAGGGCCATGTTGTATTGGTGCCCATCTTTCATGCTGCCACCAGAGACCCTGTTAATGTTCATGGTTCATGCTATCTCCAGAAACCACGTGGAAGTTGATGATCTGGGCTGCTGCTGACTGTTATGAAGAAGGCTTTTTTTTTTTTTTTTTTGCACTGGTATCAATGATGACTGCAGACCCACAGTTGAGGATGAGAGACACTGAAGGCTTCTATGACAAGCTCCCCATCCGACCCCACCACAACCCCAACGAAAATGGAAAACAACCTAGACAGGAATCCATTAAAGAGAGGCCTTAGAACTTGTGATAGGGTGCTGAAGTGTGACCTTTACAGTTGATAGCTTCTGGTGTGGCCCTTTGTCTATAGGTGGGGGAGGCATTCCCTCTCAGGAAGCTTTGTGCTCAGAAATAGATTGAGTGTACCCCTTGCTGGCAACAACATACCACACCCCAAAAATGTGTTGAAAGGCAGTGATACTTCCAAAACACAGGCACTAATCCAAAAGGTGTTAAAAGCTGGCTCTTTGGAGAAAAACATATCAAAGGTGCCCTGGAGACACAAAGGTGTCCTGGGTGTGGCTCCTGCAATTCAGGTACTCTGGGTTAAAAAACCCAGAGGTCTGGGGTGGTGGCACACTCCCCATTTCTCCCTCCATAGCTCCCTGTCTTTGTTTTTCTTTTATCAGTACTTAGTGAATTAAATTCTAGCTCTCTGACTCTTGACTGTCCTTATTTTAACCAAGTGCAGTTGGTTAGCTGGCCTACTCACGTTGCTTCACCCCTGCTAAGCCTATGGCTGCCCTGTGCTCCCTCGAGCTGGGGGATCTGGCCACAAAGCTCCCTCCCTGCCCAAGGAGGCCTTCCTCATGTCCGGTGCTCAGGACAGAGCCTTCCTCAGGTAGTCTGCAGAAGGCTGAAGAAAACTCTTGTGTCCAGATTCTCAGTCCAGCCTCCTGGAGAGAGGAACCCACATTCTGGCAGGGGATTGCACTGAGATAGGACTCAGTTATCTTTTAGGGACTAGCCTCTGAGGGTTTAACAACACTCCAATAAGTATATGGGGAAAACATTTGGACTGGGTGTGGGCTTCTCTTTTATTTATTTTTCTTTTCTTTTGATTGGTTGTGGAGGGCACACAATTGGGGAGTGAGCCATAGAAGGCTGGGAGGTGAGTGTGATTGGGGTGCATTGTATAAAATTTTCAAATAATAATCAATAAAAATATTCCATTAGAAAAAATTAAATAAAAACCTAGAAAGAAACTTTAAAAACAAAATACAGGAGTAAATATTTGTGACATGGCATCAAAAAATAATTTCTTAGATCTACTACAAAATAGCAAGAGATAAAAGTGCTTGGGGAGGCGTGCTGGAGTATGCCTATAATCCCATTAAGGAGGCCAGGGATCTTTGTAAGTTTGAGGGCAGCTGGGTCTACATAGTGAGTTCCTAGACAGACAAGCTGAATCTGTCTCAAAAGAAAAGAAAAGAAAAGAAAAGAAAGAGTTCTACTTTACTAATATGAATACTTTTAAAATCAAAGGAAATCATCAAAGAAGTATATCCCCAATGTTTTGCAACAGCCTATAATGGCAGCATTGGGCAGGTGGAGGAAGATAAAAAAAAATTCAAGGTATTCTTCAGGAATGTGGTATGTTTCAAGCTAGTCTAAGATATGTGAGACTTCTCAAGAATGAATATATAAGAATAACGATGAATATTAATGATGAGTGAAGTGCACTTATTTGTTGGCATATTATTTTAGCTATTTTATTGGGTTCTTATATCTACCGCTCTTCCAATTCTTATTATACCCTAATCCACTCCAACCTCCCAACACTAGGAAAGAAAGTTAGAAGGGGAAAGGGCATAAACCGTTTTAGGGTTCGTCCTGTTAATTAGGTGCACCAGGCTTCTAGGGGCAAGTCCAATCTTCATTGTCAGAATGTTCAGCAATCCAGCAATAGCAAATCAGCAGCAAGAGGAACCAGCAGCAGCAGAGGCAGCATACTACTTGGCCCACACTACTTGCTGTGAACAAAAGAATGTGTGGAAAGAGAAGCAGGGCACTCTAGAGAAGGTGGATCATTGTGAGGGTGCCCATCACTCCTTTACTTCTGTTATACATTGACATGTTGGATATAAGATTCCTCCTTCAGGATGGAGATGGGAGCACAGGACACTCACAACCTGTAGCTACAAACATGAGCAACCAATGGCCCATTCCAGTTATGATTCAGTAAGATTACTGAGGTGTTTGCAATTATACATTAGTGTAGGATTTCAGTCAACATAGACACTTTGGCTTCATAATATTTTGTCCCAATTCACTAAGTTAGTTGAAATGCACAAGTCAGATACATGCAGTAAAGATACTGACTGTTCTTTTCTTAAACAGTGAATATTTTAAGTCCATCTTCCCCAGGATCCTGGTTCACCACTATACCCTACCATGTCCCATCACCTTGAGAAATGCCCTCTTGATGTCTTTGTTCCTCAGACTGTAGACCACAGGGTTGAGCAAGGCTGTGAAGACATTGTAGAAGAGTGAGATCTGCTTGTCCCGCTCAGGGGAGTAGCTGGAGTTGGGCCTCATGTAGATATAGGTGCATGGAGCATAGAAGAATGTGACCACAGTCAGGTGGGAGGCACAGGTAGAGAACGCCTTGCAGCGGGCCTGCATGGACTTGATCTTCAAAATTGCCATGGCGATACGAATGTAGGAAGCCACAATGAGGGAAATTGGAGTAACAACCACAAAAACACTCAAGACCAGGTCCACCAGCTCAATGACGTGGGTATCCATGCAAGCCAGGCTACGCACTGAAGGACCTTCACAGAAGTAGTGGTTGACCCTGTTGGGCCCACAATATGGCAGATTCATGGTGAAGAAAGCATGCAATAAAGAGGAAAAGAAGCCACAGGCCCATGTCCCAGCTCCCAACCATATGCACAGTCCCCAGTTGAGGATGACAGTATAACGCAGAGGATAACAAATGGCCACATATCGGTCATAAGCCATGACCACAAATAAAGTGGACTCAGTTATACCCAGGGCACTAAACATGTACATCTGCATCCAGCAGCCAGCAAAGGAGATGGTCTGAGAGTGAG
Source organism: Acomys russatus (assembly GCF_903995435.1). Classification (NCBI taxonomy): domain Eukaryota; kingdom Metazoa; phylum Chordata; class Mammalia; order Rodentia; family Muridae; genus Acomys; species Acomys russatus. The sequence continues at coordinate 14,635,295 of NC_067165.1, forward strand.
CAAGAAGATGCACCAACATTTGGGGCATGGTGGTGGTCACATAGCTCATATCCAGCAGGGAGAGGATACAGAGGAAGAAGTACATGGGAGTGTGCAGCTGTGTGTCCAGGCAGACCAGCATGATGATGAGCCCGTTGCCCAGGACTGAGCTCAGGTAGATGGGAAGGAACACAACAAAGAGGATGCTGTTGGTCGTGGGGTCACTGGAGAAGCCAAGCAGGATGAACTCGGAAACCCAGCTTTGGTTCTGTGCTGGGATCATCCACATGGTGGAGGCTGTAAGGATCTCATTCATCTATGTGTCACCTGACAGGTGCCAGCTATAGAGACAGAAAGGGAAGATACAGGCTGAAGAGATGGCTCAAAGGTTAAGAACGCTGACTTTTTTTCCAGGGTACCAAAGAGCTCCAAGCTGTCTTTAACTCAGTGTCAGGGGATCTAACTTCCTCTTCTGGCATCCACAGGCCAGACCTGGTAAACAAGCATGCATTTAGGCAAAAATCTATATACATAAAATCGTAATACCTTTAAAATACAAAACACAGGCTGTGTCATGGGTTCTGAGCAGTGTTCAGTTGTGTGCACTCTTCATAGGTTACTCAACCTCCCGATGCCTCAGTTTCCAAACCTGTCAAATGAGGCTGATGACACTGACCTCTCTGGATGATGATGAATATCTAAAGCCTTGCACAGAACTCCTGGAAACACCGCTTATCACATGGCAGGTCAGATGCTCTCTCACACTCTCATTGCAGCTCCGGGAAAGCAGAGACAGGGATCCCAACAACAAGAGGGCTCTGGCTGCACTAGCTGAAGTGATGAGCACTAGGGTCAACTGAGAGAGCCTGCCTCATGAAGAAGATGAGAGCAGTTGAGGAAGAATTCCATGTCAGTCTCTGTCACCCTCCCCCCACCACACCAGGAGGTGGAAAAAAAGAGACAAAGCACATAGATGTTGAAGACAGAACAAAAGTCAGTCAGACACAGGCCCACACACATATGGTCATATGAGTAATGACAGATGTTCCTGTGTCCAATGCACTGTACACACCGTAGCCTTCCCTACAAACGCTGGTCGATCCTGTGGATACACACGCAGGATTTTTTTTTCCTTCTAGGTGCCTCTGGACACAAAAATGAATTCCAGGTGTACTGTAGATTTTAGTGGTAAATCTAAAGCAACCAAGTTATAGAATCGACCCTGATAAATATATTTATCAGTTTAGTATAAGCAAAGATAACATTTCTTTAAAAGAGC